>NC_083322.1:16542326-16916076 GCF_963455315.2 Globicephala melas | reverse complement strand
TACAGGATGAAAGAAATTATAAGTTAGCACCAAGATGAACACATATACATTTATTTCTTGGTTATAAAAAAGAAAACCTTGGATTAAAATCTACACTTAAAAATGTTATAATAGGGCTTCCCTGGTGGCGCAGTGGTTGAGAGTCCGCCTGCCGATGCAGGGGACACAGGTTCGTGTCCCGGTCCGGGAAGATCCCACATGCCGCGGAGCGGCTGGACCCGTGAGCCATGGCCGCTGGGCCTGCGTGTCCGGAGCCTGTGCTCCGCAATGGGAGAGGCCACGGCAGTGAGAGGCCCGCGTACCGCAAAAAAATCCAACCAACCAACCAAACAAACAAAAAAACAATGTTGTAATAACAGAGTACAACTAACTGTAGGTAGGAATATTATATAATCACTGTGTGGTCTTCTTGTGGTTTATGGAATAATGGTAGAGCTTAAGGTCCAATGCTTTTAAAGTTTATTTTTCTTTTTTCTATGACTATGCTTCTATTTCCTAATCTATTACTGACCCTGAAAGTTTTACCTGACAAACAACCATTTAAAATAATATAATTTAGTCTTCCACATTACTCTGAAACCAAATAAAATGAAAACAATTATTTCTTAAAAAGCAATTGCATATTTCTGTGCTTATTACTTGCTCCACATATATTATAAAAGTTGAGTGCTTTATGTTAGAGAAGTTAATCTGAAATCATTCTTAGCTAAATTCATTGTTCTCTGTACTTGTTAGAACATGTAAAATAAAATGGTAGGAACATTAAAGTTAGAGCATTTTTTTGGTATGCTTGGCAAAGTATGAAAATTAACATTTGAAAATTACTTCACTATGTTGACATTTTATTATTGTTTAGCCATAATAAAGGGGGAAATATGAAAATATTCCAGATGGTTATAGCTTAATAAAGGAGAAAATCATATAAACACAAAGCATAATAATAATAATGTTCATGTAGGATTTTGAGAAATATTTTTCACTATATTATTCTTATTGAATACTTATAACAACTCTAGAAAGTTGATAACATTATTATTTTCATTTTAGGTTTGAGGGAATAGATTCCACGGAATAACTTACCCACAGTAGTAGATGGGGAAGGTGGAATTAGAATGCAGTTTTCTGACTTCCAATTCTGTATAATTTTCATTCCACAAAGCTGCCTCTGTGTGGAAGAGCAAACAGATTTGGATCTCAACAATGAGTTTAAGGTGATTTTAGAATTTTCAAAAATAAGTGTTTTGTAAGCGGGTGTAGATATTTGGTTTGCTGTCTAGGGAAACTGTCAAAAGTGGAAGTGCGTCCTTCCCAGCCCAGGTACGTTTTACTCTTTCCAGATAGAAGACACAGAGCCACAGCCAGACGCTCTCTTCCTTAATGAGAAGCATACTTTGTGAAGTGTGGTGCTTTGCATAAACTCTGGAGGCAGACCTGGGATCCAATTCTCAGTTCTGTCGCCTCCTAGCTAAGCAACCTTGGACAAGCGAATTCACTCTTCTAAAACTCAGTTTTCTCATCTGCAGAATGTGGATGAATAAAGTACCTATATGAAAGTATTTTTTATGAAGGAAAAATGAAATAGTTTAAGTAAGGGACCCAACAAATCACATTAAGTATATTATTAGCTACTATCTTAATGTCCCACGTTTGGGGGTTAAAATGCTCCCAAAGAAAGTAAATTGAGTGCATGCAAGATTTTGATAGTTTACCCATTAAGACATGATCTCAGCAAATTGAACAAGTCCAAGTCCAAATGTGGATGAGCATTAGTCATGTGACTTCCAAATTTCCTGAGGATACTAATTCAAATATTTTGTCCCATTGTTCCCATAAGTCAACTTTTTTTGACTCAGTGGATATGGTCACTATAAGTCTCTGAAAGGAAAGTCTCCCCTGACACACAGACAAGAAGGTGAACACGTGGCTGGCTTCTGGCTGAAAAGGTGCAGAGGACAAAACAGGTAAGTAGTTGGGGGCTAGTGTGAAATTTGAGCAACTTCCAATATTGACTTTCTGGCCTTAAGCTGGGACTATTTTGAGTAACTGCTGATTCGCTCAATGTATCATAAGGAGTTTCAGCAAGATTGAGGACAATGGATTTGTTTTTACTATGGTTAATTAGGTAAAACAAGTTTTAGGAACTGGATATTATTTGGAAAATGTTGCAATGGGTATTTTTTACTCATTGATTTGCATATACGTATCAATATATTATTTATTAATAGAAGCAATTTGCACTGTTGACTCCTTGGTGGTTTTTTTTTTAGTATGCTTATTATTTGAATCAAAAGACACCTTATAGTTATATCCCTAGATACTGGAGACTATGTGCTTCAGGACAATGAAATGTCCCCAAGAGAGCACTGAATCTCTAGGCACTCATTGATCCATTTGGACACAGTTAACCCTGAGCTCAGGCCCTGGGATTTTGGGGTGGAGAGAGCGGCGTTTGGAATTTCTGGGTTGATTTGTACTGCTATCATATTGATGAAATGTCTTGATTTTTCTTTTCCAAATAAACTCATTCTTTAGATTGGAGAACTGGCTAAACTGAAAAAGCCTTCCATAGATTGAAATGGCATGAAAGACAGTTTTTCTTTTAGCTGTTCAGAGTGATTACTCTTTATTCACTCATCTATAGATAAAATGTTTTCTGGGAAATGGACATATTTTGTATCTGCATACATCCCACTCACTGCTTTGTACTCACTGCTTGTCAGATTCATCTGAAATAACTTCACATTACACACCACATTTTAGGATCTGGGTGGGATTTGAGGAGAAACTATGACATATGGAAAATGGCTGAAAAATTGAGGGTGTTTCACTTGGAAAAGAGAACTGAAGTTATGATCATTGTTCTTAAATAATTGCAGTGCAACCCTTTATACAGAAGCAGAAAACAAAACTAGAAACAATGAGAAGTTGTCTTTGGGCCCAATGTGTGATTTTATACGATGGGAATTCTCAGGATGGAGTGGGTCCCTTTGAGGGGTGGAATCTGGACAGTTAGCATTCTGTCCCTGCTTAAATGATGTCTTTTCAGAGGGGCTCCTGAACTGGCTTTCGCTTTGGGCAGGATGGATTGGTTTTAAGACGTGTTTTAACTCATAGAATCTCTGATTTCACAATCTTTAAGAACTAATCCTGAAAAAAGATGCCCTGAGAACTCACTGTATGACGTGGACCAGTCCTGACCCCTCGCTGGCCTCTAGATCCCTAATCTGCAAAATGAGATGGTTGGACACAGGATCAAGGTACGTTCCGTGGCCCTGAAGCTGTGCCCAGCTTGAAATGTTGAGTAGAAAGATTAGAAGCTGCCACCATGTTTTACCCTTCACATATGTTCTCATGTTAATGTTTTACTGGTTCATAAAACAGTACCAATCTTCTCATTCACATGTAAAAAATTTATTAAAGTGGATAATCCAAGTTGTAGGAATGGTTTCCTCCCATAAGAAGCAATGATGTCATTATCATTTGGAAGGAAGACAAAAATGTAATCTCAAAAATCTTGAGATTGATTTGGTCCTCGTATAAAACCATTTGACGACCGTTGTACTAGATGATGTTTATGATCTCTGCATCTTGAATATTGTTTCTAATTCCCTCACTGCTCTTAGAATAATAGATTCTAAGATTAGAAATTTGAAATTGTTGGCACAAGAAGCTTCTACCTCTAGATCAGTCATTTCCTCTCGGAATCCAGCATTGGCTGGATCTCAGGAGAGGCTATCGAAGGAACAGAGGCAATTTCTCTTCTAATTGCAGGAGGGAATACATCTCTCAGAGTACAGAGGAGAACGAAATAAAATTGAATGTGTACTCCAAGTCTTTTCAAAGCACTTACTTTCTCAGCAACCAGAATCATCCCCTCCCCAAATGAATGTCCTAGTAATAAAAGCTTTTACATAGGAAACTGATTATTTCCAGTAGAGGTAGCTAAAAATTAAAAATCAGATTCTAAGTTCCCTGAGAACAAAGGCCTCCCTACTCTATTCCTGGAAAGTAACATAACTTGGCAGTTAGTAGGAACTCAATGATATTTTGGTGAATGAACAAATGAATGAATGAATGAATGAACAACGGAGTGAATAATTTTAAATAACTTTTCCCATCTATACTTCTAATGATGAGAGAGCCCCCTGCTGGAAGAATGGATATTCTATACACTATCTATAGCTATGTGCAGTGTACTGAAAATATTTCAGTTAATCAGTCCTGTTTCTAGACCAGGTCACAGAGAAAGGGTGGCACCTTATCAGACAGAATATTGTAAAAAGCTCTGTGAAGAATCACTGGATAGAATAGGACTCAGTTTGTACTAACTGGATATGTTGTAGGTCAAACAATGGATTTCAAAACTGAACCTCATATACCAAAACTTTTGATATGATGTTACAAACCTATAACCTGTAATATGCATAATACAAGGAGCTGTAAGCATCACTGTCAAATGAAATTTATAATCTGATAGATACACACATATATTTATGCAGCACAAAATTATATATAATATATATAAAATATTCATGCTGCATAATGACTATGCAAATAATAAACAATTCATGAAAATCACTTGGTATTACTTTTTATGGAATCAAGACGAGATGTTACAGTTTTTCTTCCCGTTAGTTATTCAAAATGAAAACCACTAGTACTTTTTACACATGCAGTTTAAAACACACACGCACGCACACACACTCCATCTGGAGCTAACCTCTCGATCCTTTGGGGGCTTAGGCAGCTGTCTTCTTCCTGTGTTTCATTCCACATCCTCACTTCCACCCTCTGAGTGTTTCTTGTGCTGCTCTGCTCTGGGTGTCTTGGATGTTGGAAGCCTAAAACAGAGACCGGGCCGAGGAAGTGGGAATGATCTCTCCAGAAAGCAAAGCACTGTCGCCACACTTTGGGAGGGGGCTAGGATGGGGTAGAAGAGATTTAGGCAGCAGCTTCTATCATGAAGCAGGGGGAGAGCTCAGTGAGATGGTGGACTGGATCCTGGTAGCTTGGAGGCTCGGGTCCAAAGGAGGACACAGAAGCCCTTGGAGACAGTGACTAGGACAGGGTGCCGTTCACCCGAGGATGGAGGAAACAGTCAGGGTTGAAAAGTATCTGGAAGTAGGTGGCAGCGAACTGGGAGAGCTGCAGATCCCTTCACCTATTAGGAACACGTCTTTAATCAAAAACCCACAGGAAGAGGCCTTCACTGATCACCAAGTACCTACACCACGGGTTTTCAAACTTGGCTGCATATTGGAGTCACCTGAGGAACGTTAAAGACTCCTGATGTTCCCCGTGTTCAGAGATTCTGATTTAACTGGCATAGGGTGTGAACTGGTTATTGGGAGGTTTTAAAACTTCTTAGGTGGTTGTAAATGTGTAACTAAGTCTGAGAACCACCGGTTTGTCCTCTGGAGAAACAAGGAGTCTCTGACCTCGGATGCATGGAGTTAACAGACACATTGTTATCTCTAGTGTTAATTTATCTTTCTCTTGCTCTGTTTTATCCTTTCCCCTTCATCACTATGGTAGGCAATCTAATCGCACCTTCCCCCTCAAAGATATCCATGCCCTAATCCTTGGAACCAGAGAATATGTTACCTTATATGGCAAAAGGGATTTTGCAGATGTGATTAAAGGTTTTGAGATGAAGAGGTTATCCTGGATTATCCAGGTAGCCCCAAGTGTAATCTCGAGGGTCCTTATAAATGAAAGGAGGAGGGAGGAGAGTCAGCATCAGAGAAGGGGATGTGATGACAGAAGCAGAGGTCAGGGGTAATGAAAGCGCTGGCTTTGGAGATGGAAGGTGAACATGAGCCAGGGAATGCTGACGGATTCTAGAAGCAGGAAAAGACAATGAACGATTTCTCCCTAGAACCTCCAGAAAGAACACAGCCTGGCCAACACCTGGATTTCAGCCAAGTGAGACCCATTTTGGCCTTCTGACCTCCAGAACTAGAAGAAAATAAACTTGTGCTGTTTTAAGCTACTAAATTTTTGGTAATTTGTTGCAGCAGCAATAGGAAACTAATACAATCCCATTTCTCTGTACTTACTTCTTCCACTACCTTAAGCAATCACTGTAAGGAATTTACGACATATGCTTGGATACACGTCCTTAAAGAACGTATACATTTTACCTAAAGGGAATGAACTAGTGTGACTATGGAGGGTTTCCCTAAGCTTCCCAAAGCCCTTAATAGGAAACAAAGCCCTTCTCTTCTTTATTTTTATAAAAGTTTAAATGACAAATGCTTGCAATGAGCCTTGGATCATTTTTACTAATGCAAACCAGACAGGTGAATGATGCTGAGTGACTTCCGGTTTGGGGTGGAGGGAGTGGGATGGAGGAATCATGAAGGGCTGTGAGGCAGGGAGTAAGAAAAGGAATAAGAAAAGGGGGCCAGGGAACCCCCAAACAAATTTCCACTGCTTCACAGTTAACTGTCTTCAATTGGATGCTGAAGATAAAGATGCAGTTCCACAATCAGAAGCTGTGTCCAAAAGTCTCCCCCAAGCACAGGTGCACATGCACAGAATTTAGCAGGAATACTGGTTTGTACAGCATAATTACCCTCCTATTCAACATTTCATTTTTCTTTGGTCTGCCTGTTTCACTAAATATAAGATCATTTCAATAAAAATTTTTTGTGCACTTAATGGGGTGGGAAAGTGTTGACTATATGTGGTAGAAGGGAGTTTACATTTAGTGCAAAGGACAAGAATTGTTTAAATAGAATACTAGCGGGCTTCCCTGGTGGTGCAGTGGTTGAGAGTCCGTCTGCCGATGCAGGGGACACAGGTTCGTGCCCCAGTCCGGGAGGATCCCACATGCTGCAGAGCAACTAAGCCCGTGCGCCACAACTACTGAACCTGCACCCTAGAGTCTGTGAACCACAACTACTGAGCCTACGCACCACAACTACTGAAGCCCATGTGCCTAGAGCCCATGCTCTGCAACAAGAGAAGCCACCGCAATGAGAAGCCCACATACTGCAACGAAGAGTAGCCCCCGCTCGCCACAAGCACGCACACAGCAACGAAGACCCAACACAGCCAAGACTGAAATAAATAAAATTTTAAAAAACGAAATTAAAAGTTAATCAGATCCCTGTCCCTCTCTGCCCTTTCTTTCTTTTAATAAATGTAAATACAACAGCCATCTGAAAAAGTTTTGGTGTAAAGAGTTATATAATCTTGGAACCCTCTCTCTCTCACTGAAATTTTTATTGACATTACCGTAGATTCACAGGCAGTTGTAATAAATAATACAGACATTCCTTGCTCACTTCACCCATTTCCCCCCAATGGTAACATTTTGAAAGCCTACAGTATGACACTACAACCAGGATATTTATACTTATACAATCCATCAATCTTAATCAGATTTCCGCAGTTTTGCTTACGTGTGTGTGTGTGTGTGTGTGTGTGTGTGTGTGTGTGTGTGCTTATTTTTAAATGACTAGTCAATTGACTCAACACCCTGGTTCTTCTTTTACTGAGGGATTTGCAATGCCTTTTCATCAGACAATAAATTCCTTTGTATATTTTGAACTCTGTTTTCCCTCCACTGACCTGTTTTCCCCAATATTTTGTGATACATTTTGATAGCTGGTATATTAGAACTCTGCTCATTACATTCTTCTTTAAGAAATTTACTGACTGTTTATTCTTCCAGATTAGCTTTAAAATAATTTTGTCAAGTTCCGTTTTGAATGAGATTACTTAGAACTTAGAGGAAAAATTGGGAAGAATTTATATTTCTCAGTGTTGTCTTCCTACCAAATATCTAAGTATGTCTCTTTATTTATTTAATGTTACGTTTCTACATATGTTGTTTTTATATGTTACTACTTAGAATCAATTTTTAAAATATAGATTCTTATGTTTATTTTCCATATTTATTTTGTAATTTTACTAAACCCTCATTTTAAAAAATAGACTTTACTTTTTAGAGCAGTTTTAGGTTCACAGCAAAACTGAGTGGAAGGTACAGATTTTCTATTTACTTCCCTCCTCCCACCACAGTCTCCCCCATTATCAACATCCCCACCAGAATGGTACATTTGTTACAACCGATGAACCTACATTGACACATCATTGTCAGCCAAAGTTCATACTTTACATTAGGATTCACTCTTGGTGTTGTATATTCTACGAGTTTTGAAAAATGTAAATAGTTTTACTGCCCTAAAATTCCCCAATGCTCTATTCATTATTCCCTCTCCCCTAACTCCCAGAAACCACGGAATTTTTATTCTCTCCATAGTTTCATCTTTTCTGGAATGTCGTATAGTTGGGATTTTATAGTATGTAGCCTTTTCAAATTGGCTTTTCCCAGTTAGTAATATGCATTTAGGTTTCTTCCATGTCGTTTCATGGCTTAATCATCTCTTTTTAGCAGTGAATAATATTTCATTGTCTGGATGTGCTATAATTTATTTATCCATTCACCTACTGAAGGACATCTTGATTGCTTCCAAGGTTTGGCAATTATGAATAAAGCTGCTATAAACATCTATGTGCAGAGTTTTGCATGGACATAAATTTTCGACTCATTTGGATAACCACCAAGGAGTGCAATGGCTGGATTGTAAGGTAAGAGTATGTTTAGTTTTGTAAGGAAATGCGAAACTGTCTTCCAAAGTGGCTGCAGCATTTTGCATTCCCACCAGCAGTGAATGAGAGTTCCTGTTGCTCCACATCCTCACCAGCATTTCGTGTTGTCCGTGTTCTGGATTTTGGCTGTTCTAATAGGTGTGTAGTGGTATCTCATTGTTGTTTCAATTTGCATTTCCCTTATGACCTGTGACATAGAGCATCTTTTCATATGCTTATTTGTCATCAGTATATCTTCTTTAGTGAGGTGTCTGTTCAGTTCTCTGGCCCATTTTTAAATGGGGTTGTTCATTTTCTTATTGGTGAGTTTTGAGTTCTCTGTATATTTTGGATAACAGTCCTTTATCAGATGTGTCTTTTGCATATATTGTCTCCCAGTCTGTGGCTTGTCTTCTCATTCTCTTGACAGTGTCTTTTGCTGAGCAGAAGTTTTAAATTTTAATGAAGTCTAGCTTATCAATTATTTCTTTCATACATCATGCTTTTGGAGTCATCACCAAATTGGTCATCACCATTTGTCATCACCAAATGTCATCTAAATTTCCTCCTATATTATTTTCTAGGAGTTTTACAGTTTTGTATTTTGCATTATGGTCTACAATCCATTTTGAGTTAATTTTTGTGAAGGATGTAAGGTCTGTATTTAAATTCTTTTTTCCCTCACATATGGATGTCCAGTTATTACAGTACCATTTGTTGAGAAAACTGTCTTTTCTCCATTGTATTGCCCTGGCTCCTTTGTCAAAGATCAGTTGACTATTTTGTATTGGTCTATTTCCAGGCTCTTTATTCTGTTCCAGTGATCTATTTACCTAATCGTTCACTCTTACCACATTGTCATGTTTACTGTATCTTTATAGTAAGTCTTGAAGCTGGGTTTAGTGTCAGTCCTCCAACTAAAGTCCCATTTTTAAAAAGCTTTTTATCTCATTTTGGGGGGCTCTGTAAGTATACAATCATATCATTTGCAAATATTTGTCCCTTACTTTTCTAAATTTATAGCTCTTATTTAATGTTTTTAGTTATTGTAGCTCTGTAATATGTTTTAACATCTAATAAAGCTGTTTTCTTTCAATTACTCTAGTTTCAAAATTATCTTAGCTGTTCTAACTCATTACCACCCTTTCACACCCCCCATTCCTCTGGAATTTCTACAGAAACTAGAGATGAGTTATTATTATTATTTTCAGTATTCCACAGCAAGATAATTGTCTTATATTTTTAAAAAATTTTACTGCATGAAAATATTTTTAAACACCTTTTTATATATTAAGGTAATGAGACTTCGATGTGTTCCAAATTTTTTTTCAGTTTCTTTTGACTTATAAAAATTTTTAGATTTTATATTGGACCATAGTTGATTTACAATGTTGTATAAGTTTCAGATGTACAGCAAAGTGATTTAGTTATACATATACATATATCTATTCTTTTTCAGATTCTTTTCCCATATAGGTTGTTACAGTATTGAGTAGAGTTCCCTGTGCTATACAGTAGGACCTTGTTGATTTTATAGCAGTTTTTTCATGTAAATGGGGAATGGAAAGGGACAGGGAGAATATCCTACTCCAAGGGAGCAACAAAGGCAAAGGCCTCAGGGCCAGAGGACTGGAAACCTGTGATGGAAAGAAGAGTCTGGTGTGAGTTGAGGTTTGATGGGTGAGTGGGAGTCCTACCAGGGAGGGATTTGTTGGCTGTGGTGAAGAGAAGGGCTTAGACTTTATGCTACTTTCAAAGGGAAGCCAGTGGAGGACTTTAGAGGAGTGACAAGACGTGGTTAATGCTTAAAATAATCATTCTGGCCGCTGAGTGGAGAATGGGCTGTGGGGTGGGGGATACAAGTAGAGTGAAAGCAGGGAGGCCTGCCAGGAGGCAGCTACAATGATCCAGGTTAGAAATGATGGTGGCTTGCACTAGGATGGCAGGAGTAGAGATAGGAAGGAATAAATTTCAAAGATATTTTGGGGCTACAATCAAAAGGGCTAGATGAGAGAAAGGGAAGAATCAAGAATAATTCAGCTTTTTTTTTTTTTGCGGTACGCGGGCCTCTCACTGTTGTGGCCTCTCCCGTTGCGGAGCACAGGCTCCGGCTGCGCAGGCTCAGCGGCCATGGCTCACGGGCCCAGCCGCTCCGCGGCATGTGGGATCCTCCCGGACCGGGCCACGAACCCGTGTCCCCTGCATTGGCAGGCAGACTCTCAAACCACTGCGCCACCAGGGAAGCCCAATAATTCAGCTTTTGACTTAAGCAACTGAGTGGGTTGGTAGTATTTACTGAGACAAAGAGTGTGAGGTGAGTAACAGATTTAGGGGCAGAGAGAATAAAGAGTTCTATTTTGGACATGGTAGTTTTGAGATGCCTATTTGACAAGCAAGTGGAGATGTCATTAAGGTAGTTGGATATGAGGAAGGAGCTTGGAAAAGAGGCCCAGGTTGGCTCTTTTAATTTAGGATTTTATAGATGGACCAAATGAGATTACATGAACAAGGGTTTAGATAAAGAGAAACTCTGAGGTATCTCCAATTTGTAGATGTCAGATTAAAGAGGTATAGACAGCAAAGGACTATAGTGAAGGAGAGGCAGGAGTGTATGGTAGTATTAGAAGCCACAGGAAAAAAGTGGAAAGAGAGATAAGCTGCGTTGACTGCATTTAATAAGTTAAGTAAAATGAGAATATAGAAGTGTTAAGTTTATTTCATGTAACTAAAAAATTACAGTTTGTGTGTGTTGTATCAACCAATGCTGGCCTAACTCCTAATGATGAAAAGTATTTCAAGTAAAAATAAAAAAGGAGACAATGATGAAACCTCACCATTATTATTTAATTTTTTTCTGAAAGAATTAGCCGATAAAATTATACAAACGGAAAAAAATTGCAATTACACAAGGTTAAAAGCCTTTCCAGTATTTTTACTTGGATCTTACTAAATTTATAGACTAATCTAAATGGAATTGAAATCTTTACAAGTTTAAGCTTTTTATCCCAAGAACAAGGTATGTGATTTATTTAAATCTTCTTTTATGGATCTCAGTAGAGATATAACATTTTCTTCAGGAAGGTTCTGCTCATTTCTAGTTAAATTTATTCCGAGGTATTTTTAAAATTTTTATTTTGTATTGGAGTAGAGTTGTGTTAGTTTCAGGTGTACAGGAAAGTGATTCAGTTATACATATGAATGTATCTGTTCTCTTTCAAATTCTTTTCCCATTTAGGTTAGTACAGAGTATTGAGCAGAGTTCCTGTGCTATACAGTAGGTCCTTGTTTGTTATCTATTTTAAATACAGCAGTGTGTACATGTCAATCCCAAAGTATTTTAAAAAAACTTTCTGTTGCTACTGTTAACATATCTGTATCTATATATTTATCGATATCTATATTGATATCGATATACAGATGATCTTTAAAATATATACTATATATTTAAAAGATTATGCACAAAAAGGCTAAACTAGAAATGAGCAGAATCTTCCTGAAGAAAGCACAAGCTCTCTCTCTCCACATGTATATATAAGGTATAATTATCCATATACATGTATATAGATATATGGATTATGGTATATATATGTATATACATACTATATATGTGTACATATATATCTACACACACACACACACACACACACACAGCCTCTCTGGGCAATATTTAAACCTATCTCTGGGTGAGTTTTTTTTCTCTGTCTGGTATTAGAATCTTTGTCTTTTTCCCTTTCCTAACTGTAACATGTTATATCTTAATTTCTTGAGATGCCCACACTCTTAAAGAAGGGGTGAAGGCAGTCTTCTCTCATAGTCTCTCCAAATGAAGGGCCTGAGCAGGAGGGAAGCTTGCGATGGGTCGCCGAGGGGAGAAGAGCATGGTCATCCGAATACTCCTATCATATTTTCAGTCATGACTAAAACTTGAGCTGTAGTCTTAAGAATCCTATGAACTGAGACATTAAATTACATTTTAATTTTAACTCAAAGTTCCTTTGAAATTCCATCTCTTCAGTAACATCTTGTTTTCTCCTCTCTCTTTAATAAAACCAGAACAACTAAACTGCTATAGCCCTTCAAATGATTCCCTTCAAAAGCCTTGTGGGGAATGTTTTTAATAAATACTAAAAAGTATTGTTCTATTTTTAAGCTTTTACCTCAGGTGTTTGAACAGTTCCTATGAGCTTTCTAATGCTCTGCTTAGTCTAATTCAATACAAAATAGGAAAGCAATTATATAAACCCTTTCCTAAAAGTGTGTAAAACAGATGCTTGAGTTAAAGTACAGGTAAACATTAACATATTTGATAATATTTGGATAATTTATTAAACAATAGTCAACATATTAAAATAGCATTTGATATATACATTTTGATAGTGTTATATATTAATATGGTTGGCTGCTTCTTTTCTGTACAAAACCAATTACTGCACGTGTTTTGAGTCACAAACAGTGGTGGGATTAAATATTGCCCTCTTCTGGAAATTTGACTTAATAAGTTTATTCTCTGAAAGAATAAACACATAGATAGGAGGCAGGGTGAACACAGTATACCAAAACAGGATCAATAGTGAGATTTGATGTCTTCAGAATATTGCCATAGCCAGTTCGTTAAACTACAGGACTAAAATTATATTGAGAAACTCAATAGCAAATAAATTTATGAATTATGCTTGTTGGAAGACTTAAAAGTTCAAATGATTTATGGAATAACAAATGAGAGAAGAGCCCAACTTAACTTGACTAGAGATGCAGTCATTAGGGCTTAATTTCCAAGTGATCACATGCTTGTCAAGAGTTCCCTAAAGGAAGAGAGAGAAGTAGAAATGGGACTAGGGGTTGTAGATTTGATAAACTTCAATGAGGGAGAGCAAAATGAATGTGTCCAGAGACTTTATCCTTCACCTTTGTACTAGTTGGTTTGGTTCTTGTGTCTGATATAATTCTCATTAAGTTTCTTAGGCAAATTCAATGTTGGTGTCATAAAGGGGGACTGGGACTGCTTGATTCCATAAGGAAACTCAAGGGAATATTTTCAGTCCTCCAGTATGGATGGAGTATTTTAGAATATTCCCTTCCTATATTCCAGGTGAATCTTAAATTTTGATAAGGTCAGATTTTGCACAAGTAGTTTAAGGCTAAGAAAAATTCTATACCAAGGGATTCTCCCATCAACCTCTAGGAGAACCAAGTGAGAAAATGTGACTCAGTACAACTCATGACTGCAGAGGGAAAGTCAGCCCAAAGTATATTTTCTAATACTGAGGAGTGAGTAATGTCCTCCTCATTCAGGCTTCCTCATACCCAAATGTTCGGGATGCTACTTAGGTAATAGTCACTGTAGTACTACAGAAACTTAGTTTTACCAGGACGCACCCTCTTAGGTAGTTCCTTCCATGGGAAAACAAAAATGTGCTAGTCACAGCTCATACAACTCAATAACAACAAAAAAACAACCCAATCAAAAAATGGGCAGAAGACCTAGATACGCATTTCTACAAAGAAGACATACAGATGGCCAACAGGCTCATGAAAAGCTGCTCAGCATCGCTAATTATTAGAGAAATGCAAATCAAAACTACAATGAGGTACCACCTCACTCAGGTCAGAATGCTCATCATTAAAAAGTCTACAAATAACAAACGCTTGAGAGGGTATGGAGAAGAGGGAACCCTCCTACACTGTTGGTGGGAATGTAGATTGGTACAGCCACTATGGAGAACAGTATGCAGGTTCCTCAAAAAACTAAACACTTTGTTGCCATATGATCCAGCAATCCCACTCCTGGGCATATATCCAGACAAAACTATAATTCAAAAAGATACATGCACCCCTATGTTCATAGCAGCACTATTCACAGTAGCCAAGACATGGAAGCAACCTAAATGTCCATTGACAGATGAATGAATAAAGAAGATGTGGTATATGTATATATATATGTATATACACATATACATACAATGCAATACTACGCAGCCATAAAAAGGAATGAAATAATGCCATTTGTAGCAACATGGATGGGTCTAGAGATTATCATACTAAGTGAAGTAAGTCAGAGAAAGACAAATACCATATGATATCAGTTATATGTGGAATCTAAACTATGACACAAGTGAACTTATGAAACAGAAAGGGGCACACAGATTTAAAGAACAGACTTGTGGTTGCCAAGGGGGAGGGGGTGTGGGGAGGGGTGTGTTGGGAAAGTGGGATTAGCAGATGCAAGTTAGTATATATAGAATGGATAAACAATGAGGTTGTTTGTATATATAGAATGGATATATACAGAATGGATAAACAACAAGGTCCTACTGTATAGCATAGGGAACTATACTCAATAACCTGTGATAAACCATAATGGAAAAGAATATGAAAAATAATATATATATGTATAACTGAATCATTTTGCTATACACCAGAAACTAACACAACCTTGTAAATCAACTGTACTTCAATAAAAAAATACATTAAAAAAAATGTGCTTGTCAAAGTCTTGGAGTTACTGACCTGAGCCTGAGCAGAGCCCAGAACTCACAAACATAACAATGTCTTCCAACCTCAAGTGTGATTTAAATTATTTTGTTAAAATATTGATTAAATACAGGCATACCTCAGAATATTTCAGGTTTGGTTCCAGACCACTGCAATAAAGCGAATATCACAATAAAGAGAGTCACATGAATTTGGGGGTTTCCCAGTGCATATAAAGGTTATGTTTACACTATACTGAAGTCTATTAAGTGTGCAATAGCATTACATCTAAAAAATGTATATACCTTATTAAAAAACACTTTATTACTATGTTATCATCTGAGACATCAGTGAGTGTAACCTTTTTGCTGGTGGGGTCTCTTGCCTCCATGCTGATGGCTACTGACTGGGGAGGGCGGTGGTCGCTGAAGGTTGGGGTTAGCTGCAGCAATGTCTCAAAATAAGACATGTGTAACTTTGAAATTGACACCTCACCATCAAGATGGGAAAACTTTAGCAAATTTGGCCAAGAAAATTCCTCTAATTTTATCAGTCGAGTTTCTTGGGCCAACCTGCCTACTTATATGGGCACAATTTGCAATGACCCCAATCAATTACAATAGTAACATCAGAGATCACTGATCACAGATCACTGTAAGAAATATGATTATAATGAAAATGTTGGAATTTTGAAAATTCCAAAATGTGACACAGAGACATGAAGTGAGCAAATGCTGTTGGAAAGCTGGTGCTGATAGACTCCGTCGACACAGGGTTGTCACAAACCTTTAATTTGTAAACAAAACAAAACAATGCAGTATCTGCAAAGCACAATGAAATGAGGTATGCCCATATGAATAAATCTAGAACCAGACAGCAACACTTTATGCTTATAGCTCTTATACAACTATAATAAAAATCAAATTTACAAACTAGTTATATACAACCTATAAGACCAATAGAACCCAAATCTACAACACTGATTTAATGATAGTTTGTTAAATACTAAATTACCTTTCATTATGTGAATGGGTACTTAATTTCATGGCAAATCCGAAAGTAGGCCCTAAAATTTTGGAGCAGTATTCATTTATAAAGTGATAAGATGACATGCTATATCATTCTGAACATGGTTTCTTTTAGATTATCAGAAAAACAGAACGACAGAACTAAAAAAAACAAACTACTGTACAGAGGATTCCAACCCCCGTGAAGTTGGGAAACACTGGAAAGGTCACGGATGTTGGGGCTTGGCAACATTGGACTTGAGTCTTAGCTCTAGCACTTTAGCATGTGGCCTTGGGGAGGTCATCAGACCTCTCTGGACCTCAAGTTCTGTATTTGTAAAGTGGATGACCTTCACTCATTCAACATAGAGTAACTAAGCTGGCACTGTCCTAAGTGCTAAGGAAGTAGCTGTGAGCAAACTAAGTACCTGCCTTTATAGAGCTCACAGTACAGTCAGGGTGGAAAGTGGAGGGAGAAAAAAATACACATAAAGTAATTTCACGTACTGATAAGTGGTATGAAGAATACAGGGCAATGGGATAGAAAGGGACTGTGGGTGAAAGGCAGAGTTGGTACTTTAGCCAGGGAAAACACTCAGATGATATGTGGCATTTGAGTAGACACCCAAATGATGAGAAGAAATTAGGTGTGTGATGAGCCAGGAGATGTGGGAGTGAGCTCGTTGTATCTGAAGGACTCAGAAAACTGGTGTGATTGGAGCACAGAGAGGAAGGAAATGATGGAGTCTACTCTGCAGGTTATGTAAGGATTACATGAGCTAAAGACATAAAGTGCCCAGCACAGAGTATCAAACCAACAAATGGCAAGTATTATTTGTACTATAGATTATAAATTCATACTTTACAATGTGAAGAGTTAATCTCTTCTAAATGGAAAAGTTTTGTTGATCTCGCTTAAGTTCATTTCCTTTAGAAATAAAGAGAGAAGCTAGCAGGAAGACTATTTTAGTAAGCTGCTTTGTTTACATGCATTCATTGCAAAGTTCTTCTCAGTGATGTCTACAGTATATTCTCAACAATCTCAGGATATACATTATTCATATTCATAGAATCTTTACTTATTTATTAAAGCTGGTGATACTTAAGAGATCATCCTGCTTCACTCATTTTTCTGGTAAGCAAGGTACAGCCCAAGGAAATGATGCAATTTAAGTAAACAGAATTAGTGGCAGAGCTTGTACAAGATCCAGGTCCCTGGACTCTTCATTGTCTCTTCTTTTTATTATCCTAACTTATTCCCTTCTTCTACTCTCCCTCCCTAGTCATACCTTGGCTTTTTGTTGCTATTACAATTAGCAAAATGATACTTTAGGGATGGTTGGTGTTGAACACAAGCCAGTGATGTGACTAGCAATTTAAAGCCTTTTAGACAGATCACATCACAGATGATTAGGGCATTTTTGTGGACTGAATGCTTATGTCCTCTGAAAATTCCTATGTTAAAGTCCTAACCCCCCATGTGATGGTATCTGGAGGTAGGGACTTTGGGAAGTGATTAGGTTTAGATGATGTCATGAGGGTAGATCCTTCATGATGGAATTAATGCCCTATGAGAAGAGACCAAAGAGCTTGCATGCTCTCTCTCTGCCATGTGAGGACATGGCAAGAAGGTAGCCATCTGTAAGCCAAGAAGAGAGCTCTCACCAGAACCTGACCATGCCAGCACCTGACCTTGGACTTCCCAATGTCTGTTGTTTCAGCTACCCAGTCTATAGTATTTTGTTATAGCAGCCCGAGCAGACTAAGGCACGCCTTTATATTGTAACATTTACAATATGCTATATAGTTGGACATTTACTAGGGTGGGTGAGAATAAAGCAGTAGGCTGGTTGCCCCAGGAAACTTGACTGGTAAAATTAGAGGAATTCTCTTGGCCGAATTTGCTAAAGTTTTCCCACCATGATGGTGAAGTGTCAGAGTTACACATGCCTTGAAAAATCTGCTTTAAAACTGGTCACTGTTGATTTTATGATGTGAAGGCAAAAGCTGAAGATCTAAAAGAAAAATACAACCTAATAATATCGTATTAGGGGAACTTGCAAGGTCTTCTAATGACTTGTCCTGTACTGATGAAATACGTCAATGTCAGAGAACAGTTGTTGAACTAGATGGGCTTGATATATGCTAAAACGTAGGACTCTTTTGTGCTTGTAATTGAGAATTGGATCTTTGTTAGTAATTTTGTTAGTGATGTATGAGCCAGAGGAGAACACAACTCTCTTCTAAAGCTATATTAAAGATATAGTGCTCACACTAGGAAAAAAGGCTTTGTCAGTAAATAAATACAATACAGACACAAATAATTGATGTGTATGCTAATAATTGTACTCTATTACTTTCATAAAGTCCTCTGGCCTACAGATGCTTAAGAAAATATACTACTGAATAGCTCCTTAAAAGGGATGAATTAGTTGAGATATTGCTTCTCAAAATTTAGACTCAGGTGCTGTCTTCAGAATGGAAGATGCCTGAGTGCTTAGGACCAAATATCTAACAAATGAAAGAATAAAGGCAATTTCCGTGTATGCATCGGTTGTCAATTGCATATATTGTTTTCGTATCCTATTATTCTTGTGAATTTGTTTGCAGAATATTTGTAGTAATTCTTTAATATTGGGGTAATGGGAAGAGCATATGGAATTGAAGACTCCTACATGGTATTCTAAGAGTTGATTTTTTAAATCTTCAGAATAGGAGGAGTAATAACACCTACATCTCAGGGTTGTCCTAAGAGTTAAATGTATGTGAAATATGGCCTAAAAAACCACTAAACAAGAGTTATACACACATAAAATTATTTCACTTCCAAATCAGAAAACTCAAGCACAAAGGAAATAAAAAATTTCCTTTAAATTTTACTTTTAATAAAAAATAAAAAAGGTTTTATCACCAATAATAAATGAAGAATGGGTGGCTTGTAAATGATGGGTTTGTGAGTAGAAGAAAAAGAATCCAGTGACTAAGCGCGTTGAAGGGAGCTGGCTTAGGAGGTCTCATCATCCAGAGCCAAGGCAGAATAGCTTAACCAGCAGAGAAGTCAGTTACCTTCCTGGAAGCCAGTTTGGAAGGAGAGCTGGGGACTCTGGACAAGGATGTGGGAAGCAGTGGAATCTTCCTTTCACCTGATTTGTAAGTGAGGGCAGCCTGAAACACCAGCGTGCACGGGTCAGGCCTGCAGTAGCTGAGACCATTCAGGTCTAAGCAGAAGGAGGTATTCCCTGTGTGGAGGTTGGCTGGTGCAGTGAGGGTGGGAATCAGCATTCCCAGTCCCAGCCCCATGTGCAGAGATCTTAGGAAGAAGCTAGCTTGCTCTGCACAAAAAGCCTTAAGGCAAGTCTCCGTTCCATCCAGAGCGCCTGTAAGCCCTTCCTATTTAGAACTTATGGAGCTGTCATTCTTTTCTGCCCTGTTTTAGAAGACAAATGTCTAACTCTCTTTATATTTATTTAGAGTTTATCTTTTTCACCAGACAGTAAGTTCCATGGGATGTGCTTCCTGTCAGTTTTGTTTCCCACTGAGTCCTCGAAGCCCGGCCAAGTGCCTGGCACATAACAGGTACTCATTAAATAGATAAAGAATGAACACTTAACACAATGTAAATAGGAGGAATAAGTAAATAAGAAAGGGAGAGGGGCTTGGAGAAGTAACATTTCCTCTCTCGCCTGCATTACTTTACTTACAGTAACATGTTTGATTCTTTGAACGACCCTGTAGATGGATGTGAATGATGTTTAGTAAATGAGGAAATGGAGACTTGGAGAATTTAGAAAACTTATTTCTGGTTTCACACCTGGTAAGCGATATCGAATTTGGACGAGATTTGACCAATGCCCAAATCCACAATCCTCCAACTGCCAAGGTTCCCCTAGCACAGCAGGGATGATGCCATAAGGACGGGCAGATCTAGGTTCTATTCTAAAGGTGCCCCAAGGCAACTCAGAAGCTAGTTGCAGTTCTAGGGAAGAGTAGAACTGAATTTTCTGTTTGTTACTAAACAAAGTGTTTGTTTGAACTGATTGCAATGTTCCCAGTGAATTAGTACCATAGATAAACATACTTAGCAGGAGGTGAGATGTGGTAGGGACATGATAAATGTTTGTAGCACAAATAAATGAAAATATAAATGAAAGAAAGAAAAGGATAAATCAACCAGAAGGGGCCAGTTTTAACCTAAAAGCCACACAGATGAGCATGATTAGCAGCAGGGAAATGGAAATGTCAAAGGGGAAGAAACCAGAAAGATGGGGATAGAGCAAACCCTGAGCCTGAAAGTAATAGAAGGAAATGAAAAACAAGGCAGACACATTTAAAGCCCTCACATAAAGGTTTCTGTGTCTTCTATTTAGTTCTCTAAACAATAATAATGCATTTCTTCAGTTCATTAGATAATCTATTAAAAAAAGAAAAATCACAGCCTTTGCACAATCTTTGGAAAGTCATTGAGGCTTTCCAGGGTGGGGAAGGAAATCTTATGAACCCTCTGGTGCCCTGAATGAGTTACCATTCTTGGACCGCAAATGTTCCTTGTGCTGTAATTATAACATTAATTGTAAACTTTATTGACTCACTTTTACTCACTAGGCAAGACGTTTGCTATTGGCTGTGGCTAGAATAAGGCCCTCCTCACCCAACCCTGGCAGGTCAGGATGAGGAAGTATCACAGTTTCCTGATAAAGGATATAGGCCCCTAGATGATATTAATGTTCCTAAAAAAGGCTGTTGTGCTTGAGTTGTCCTCTGACACTTTGAGGTGAATGACCTCTTGCTGTCCCACACTCCACCCCTTGGTACCATTTCCAGAGGCAGAATCCTTACGTGAAAGGAGGAGGAGCCTTTTCACACTCATCTGCTCTGTCTCCCTTCCTGTGAAAGTGATGGTGAGGATGGTGCTGTCCTGCTTTGGCCACCTGGACCAGAGGAGGTGAGGAAAGAGCTGAGCGCCTCACAAAACCTTAACTGCGAGTTATTTTCCACTTATTATTATTGTCATTTGAAATGGTTATACGAATTTTAGATGAGAGAACTAAGTACATGTGACTTGTGATTTATCCAACTTGGTACCAGAACTGATATTTACATATACCATAGCTGCTTAGTAGCTCTGTCCACATTTCTCAGAAAAACAGCAATAGCTCAGTTAATTGAATAATATCAAGATAGATTGATTCTTATTATTAACTAATCTTATATTAATGACTTTTGCTGGCTACTATGCAATTAATTAGGAAGCCTTTTTTTTTTTGCGGTACGCGAGCCTCTCACTGTTGTGGCCTCTCCCGTTGCGGAGCACAGGCTCCCGACGCGCAGGCTCAGCGGCCATGGCTCACGGGCGCAGCCGCTCGGCGGCATGTGGGATCTTCCCAGACCGGGGCGCGAACCCGTGTCCCCTGCATCGGCAGGCGGACTCTCAACTACTGCGCCACCAGGGAAGCCCAACAAAAATATTTTTAAACAAACTTGTACCATAGTGCAGCATAGAAACAAAAAGTTATTGTTTCAATAGAAGACTGCCTTTTACATGTCAGGCAATGCAATTAAAGGCATCAGAGAAGGCCAAGTTTCTCAGAATACATCATGGAATTTTCAAAGCTAGGAAAAAGGTGTGTATAACCAATTTTGTGAAGGTCTATCACTCAAGCTCAGAACATCAGATAAAAGCTTTTAGCTGACTTTCAAGGAAAGCAGTTTAAATTCCAGTGACATGTAAGTCCATTAAAAAATCCTATAAGGGGACTTCCCTGGCGGTCCAGGGGTTAAGACTCCGTGCTTCCCATACAGGGGGCCCAGGTTCGATCCCTCTTGGGGAGCTAAGATCCCACATGCTGTGTGGCCAAAAAAGAAAAAAAATCCTATAAGTATAATCAAAGCAGAAATGTTGACAAAATTCCAGATTCTTCAATATGCTTTTAAATTATATTACCAATCCAAAAACTGTTACAGCTGTCAAGACAATGGACTTGGGTAATGAAAATTAGAATATCTTTATGACCCCAACGTGACTCAGAATTATTTTTATATTTTGTAAGTGAAACTTAGAGTCAAATCAGTATGATGGTCATACTGATTCTGGAGAAGAAAGTGGAATGTGATGATATGAACAAATACAAACTTTTATAGACTCTTAAGATATATATATGTGTATATATATTTAATATGGTGTTTGATTTTTCTGGAAAAGTTGTCAGTAATTGATGCTTTTTACAATGGCTGATGTCTTAGAATCAAGGGACTATAACATAATCAAGGTGACTAAAAGCTTCATGTTGGATATGGCAATATCTTTTTAGAGTGTGTGCCCAGCTCAGAGCACTTCCCTGGCAGCTGTTTTACACAAGGGAACATCATTCCTCTGGCCTCAGTTGATCAGATGACACATGAACCCCTGGTTCAAGTTAAGCCAGCATCCCTTCCCCAGGAATCTGGAATTGGGACATAGAACAGGTGTCTCTGAACTTGGGAGGGATGACAGCATACCCTACACTGTTGGTGGGAATGTAAATTGGTGCAGCCACTATGGAAAACAGTATGAAGTTTCCTTAAAAAACTAAAAATAGAGTTACCATGTGATCCAGCAATCCCACTCCTGGGCATATACATGGAGGAAACTCTAATTCAAAGAGATACATGCACCCCAACGTTCACAGCAGCACTATTTACAATAGCCAAGACATGGAAGCAACCTAAATGGCCATTGACAGAAAAATGTGTAAAGAAGATGTGGTAAATATATACAATGGAATACTACTCAGCCATAAAAAAGAACGAAATAATGCTACTTGTGGCAACATGGATGGACCTAGAGATTATCATACTAAATGAAGCCAGACAGAGAAAGACAAATATCATATGATATCACTTATATGTGGAATCTAAAAAAATGATACAAATGAACTAATTTACAAAACAGAAATAGACCCACAGACATAGAGGAAAAAAAAAAAACTTATGGTTACCAAAGGGGAAAGTGGGGGAAGGAGGGATAAATTAGGAGTTTGGGATTAACATATATACACTACTATATATAAAGTAGATAAACAACAAGGACCTACTGTATAGCACAGGGAACAATATTCAATATCTTGTAATAACCTGTAACCCATAATGACAAAGAATATAAAAAAAGAATATATATATACATGTATATATACACCAATCATTTGCTGTACACCTGAAACATTGTAAATCAACTATGTTTTAATAAGTATGAACAATTCAACAGATGCAGAAAAAAGCATTCAATAAAATCAACACTCATTAATGATAACAAACAGCAAGCTAGGGAAAAAAAGCAATTAAAAAAAAGCAGTGGTAAAATTTTAGTTAAGGAAATAATTGGATAATTTTAAGTAGTAAAGCTAACAGAAGAATATCTGTAAATGTGGTGTTTTAGGGGCCTCTCAAGTCTGAGATGGTTAAAATCAAACTTACGGAGCTGGCCCCATGAAACAATATTTTTATATTGCCACAAAATTTCCCTTATATTATCTTTCAGCTGCTGGTGGCTTATTTCATTAAAAAAATATATGTTTTCCGTGGAATTTCTTGTGGAACTAACAAAAAACTCCGCTCTTTGATTTTTGCAACTGCTCAACTTCTTTTTTCCCAATGAATATGGAGAGGAAGTAGAAGCTTATTAATTGCTATGACATTTCTTTCTAACGTATTTCAAGCCCAGGTGTTGAAGTGAGCATGTGTCAGGTTTCAGTCATTGGTACTTGTTTCTTCATAGGGCATATTTCTATTTTGTTCCTCTGGGTATCAGATCTTCCTCTTCTTTCTCAGTTCTCTGTTTTGTAAAATTATTAATTCTTTGACTTTATGAAGTATGATCTTCACCCTAGGTGCAAGGATCTTCCTGGACACTTCAATTCCTGAAGAAAATTCTCTTCAATGATTTTTAGGGAAAAGCAGAACTTACCCTAAGTTTATTCAATAACAGGAGTTCTTAATTCTATTATGAGCCCCTGATGCTTTTGAGCATCTAATCAAAGTTGTGCAATCATTGCCTAGAAAAATGCATCTACATGCCCACACGTATGTTTTGGATGCATTTATGAACTAATGAACTGGCTGAAGCCCATTCATGACCCCTAAGCTAAAAACCACTGTTTGCCATACTCTTATACAGACCCTGGGAAATTCCTTTAGTTTCCATCTATAAATCTGACAAATCAAGCATTTTTGAGGGTGAAGACACATTTAAGGCCAGAGCATGGGGGGTTCAATTTCTCTCACCCCTCAAAGTAAGAGTTAGGGGTCTTCCTTCATCCTGAGATTAACCCTTTAGTCTTGAGAGTTACATCATACAACATCTACCATTACTGGGGCACTCTCTGAGTGCCAAGAACTGATAGAGCATTTCGAAGTATTTCATTTTTATAATACACTTTGAGATACATAAAACCATTCTTAGAGGAATAAACAAAGTAGCAGAACAAAATTCCAGAACCAGAAGAGAATGGGATCAGGCTAGCAGACAGAAGTGCTTCTGCTCTGGGTAGTTCGTTTTCCTATTAGTTCATCCAACAAATATTTCCTAAGAGTGTTCAATGGAATTTGTGCTATGCTGGAGTATTTGGCTATCATCAAAAAAATCAGACATAATTCAGCCTTCAAAGAACTCATGGTGCCATGAGGAAGATAAGTCAAAACAGTTTATTAGTCTAGGCACTGGGATCCTTGCTCTGGATCATACCAAAACAAGTAAGACCAATTTTTGTGCTCAAAACACCTATGATCTTCTTAGAGGATATTGCAAGTAGACACATGGCATTGACACAGAGGTAAATAACATAGGTGCTGGAAGAGTAGAATAAACCCAACAAGACATGCATGATGGGAAAGTGAGAGACGGAGGGTGGCAGACTGGACCTCTAAGCTCACTCTCTGTTAAGTTCCCTGGGGAAACTCTGGGGACCATGCTGGTAGAAGACATAATGTCTGTAACAATCCACTGTCCCTGAGATCCTTGAATATAGGACCTGAGCCTTATTTGTTTTTTAAAACATTTTTTCAGGTCTTAGCACAGTATTTGCCAAAGAGAATGTGCTCAGTAAAATGTTGGTTGCGTGGAGTTGGAAATAAAACATAAAAGAAACAGCACCCCTAAGACAAAACCACCGCTACCACCAAGACAAAAACATAAAAGCCTATTTACATGCTTTTGTCCTAAATGCTAACCAAGGAATTACTTTGGTCCTTGACCACTAGGGCTTGCCAGCCTAGTATAGACACACTAAGGTAGGCGTTGGAAATGCTTTGTATATATCATGGGCCTCCTTACTCTCTGAAGGAATAATCCAACTCATTGGAGGAAGCAGTGTGAAAATGAGGACCTCTAATTAATTATTTCTATTTACGTGGCTATGTTTTGTTCTGTGTTTTTCTTCTTTGGTACGTGATGACTTGGGTGATCATCATCTAAAAAATGTTGATTGGCTTGCTAGCTGTTATAAACTACTTCATTCCCAGATCATCTTTTATTACAATAGGGAGATGCAACACTTCATTAGATATGGCTGCTTTCATTTGTCCTTTGTCATAATTTCTAGTGATTTTTTTAATTATTGGGAATGCTTACATAATCACAGACTAACACCTACAGGAGTGAATCACAGTTCATCTTGCAGGTTTATTGCATGCCTACAGGTTGCAAACATTAAAGTTTAAGTTATCTCCTGAAAGTCCCACAGGCACGCCATGTGGCTTAGAGGTCAAAATTAAACACAAATCCATTTAAACTCTTTTTCTTCTTCATTTAAATAATGAGACAAGTTCAAGAAGGATTGGGAAATGCTCTTAGCAAGAGATAAGTCATTTATTCACAGCACAGTTGAAATAGAAAGCTTCCATGCGTGGGAGGGTTCATGAATACTTGCAGCAAGCCGACTCTCTCTTCCCTCTAAACTCTGACGAGCAGAACAAGGTCTGCAGGTCTGCCTAGATTCCAGATCGTTTTTCAAAGCAGCGACTTTGCTTCTTAGCCGTTTCCCTGTACCCTTGTACCTGGTTGTGCTGTCTAGTTTCCTTCCATTGATAGCTATCTTCAGCATTTAGCAAGAACTTAGCAAATATTTTTGTAGGAGTGGGGGGGCTATGTAGTTATGTTTATGACTTAATTTTTCTTTTCTTCCTTTTTTCCTCTTCATGGCTTCTCCTCCCTTTTCTGGTTTCTCATTCTGTGTCTTTATTCCTATTTCTCTCCTTCTCTCTCCTGACTCTGTGTGTGTCTCTCTCTCTGTCTCCTGTCTCTCTTCTTTCTTCCATCTGCCTCTCTTTACATATTTATTAAATGTTACCACATGCCAGGCACTGGTTTAGGGGTGGGAGATTATAAAGAAGGCAGTTTATGCTTTCCAGAATTCTCAGTCTAACAGGGTAGGGGTTGAGAGGAGGGGAATGGCATGGACAGAGTAATGATAGCAATTTATAAAGATAGAAATGAGACGTTTTAGTAGCACAAAGAAGTGTTTAACTCTGTCTGAAAAGGTCAGGATGAAGTGAAATTTGAATAAAGTCTTGAAGCAGAGGCAGGAGTTTTTAAAGTGGAGGGCAGGTAGGAGAGAGGCCATTCCAGATGGGATAGCATGTGCAAAGGTATGCAGGTGAGAAAATATCAAACATCGTGGAAATGGCAAACGGGGCATACACTTAGTCCGCTGAGAACCAGAAACTGAGGGCAGATCACAGAGCAATGACACCTACAGTCCAATAGTAATCCTGACCTGCATACCTACGTAAGTCCTGTGCAACCAGTGCTTTCGGTTTGTTTTTGGTTTTCTCCCAACCATCACTCTGCGACATAAGTAATGAGCCATAGTGGGAAGCTGTTCTGCCCCACAGCCTGAATCAGTGGTGTCGGGCTGAGGGGAGCTCTCTATGGCTCTGACCAGAGAGGTTTATGCTCTTTCCTAAACTGAAAGTAGAAGCCAAATGTTGGAGATCTGAAGGCAGCCAAGACACTATTCCACTTTCCTTTCTATGGAATTTTGAGCCGACTGAGAGCTAGAGAATGAATACGCCAGATGGAACGCCAAGTATCCCCTTTGTCAGTAATAATGGCTAGTTTGGAGAATGTGGCTTAAGCCTCTGGCAATACTGAGCTTCTTGGCTTCTTACCCCAGAATTAGGGAGGTTCACCTACTCAGCTGTAAACCACGGGCTTCCTTGCAACCCTGAGGAGATGGACGATCAGACCGGAATTCTTTGCAGGCAGGCAGAGGATGGGAAACTGAGGCTGAAGACCTCAACAGGCCCGGAAATCACTCCACCCACCACGGCATAAAATGAGTGAGTGTGTGCGGAGAGGTCATGAGCTCCATTGATGTTCTACGGAAACCTGAAGCCAGGTGATAGAAGATGGTCCCTACCAAGTCCAAGTCTAATATTTGTCATCCCACTTCCTCATCATAAGAAATTGACATGGGTGAGAAGTGTATGTGAAAGGTGGTCCTGTGACTATTTTTATTTGAATCCTTATCATGAACTGGTGTGGCAAGCAGAGATATCTTTTGTAAACAGTGTTTGTAGCTGCCTTCTTCTTTAGAGTAGAGGGGTAACATGTTGACCTCCCAGGAATCTCCTAGATCAGGGACTCTAGACTTTTGTGTTCTATTAAAATCAGTGGATTTGAGAAACACTAACATTAAGGTTCAAAAAGTGTGAGAGACCTAGGTCTTTAGAAGAAATCTAGAATTGAGCACAAGATTGAGGGTGTGTGGCAGTGCGACCTTTTGAGGAGGCTATAAATATGGAAAGAAGGTTCTCAGGTTGTTGCTGAGACTTCAAGGGCCTGTGCAGGACATTTTGTCCTGGTAACATTTAACTGCACTCTATCAAGCTAGCAACTCCCCTCTCCAGCTCTCAAGGACTCATTGCTTTCCCTCTGACGTAGATTTTGTTGGGGTGCTGTGTTCTCTCAAGATTAAGACAGTGACTCTATGCTAGTTTCAAGATGCTTGCGTGTTAGTGTCCTTCATTTTTTTTAGACAGTTGAAACAAGATTTACAATTTAATTAGTAAGGAGCTGTAATCTGTTAGTGCACCATGCCTTTAATAGCTGCAGAGGCATTCCTGGAGGGGAAGGCAGACTGTGGTTTTCCAAAGACATGCTGCTGGGATCCAGAAAATGTATTGAGACCCTAACATTACCTTTCTGGATCTGTGACCTTGATTCCTGTGACCCTGCTTTTGCTGCTGGATTTGCCCACAGTCTCTGCTGTACATCCTTGCTCCTACCCAGAGTAGGCATTTTTGGCTTATTGACTCCAATGTTCCCTGATCCCACCTTCCCTTGAAGTCAGTAAATCTCTAGTGTTAGTGAACATACCAGTCACTTGGTACTTGTTCAGAGTGCAGAACTCCTGGGCTGTACCTTAGAGATTTTGATGTGTTAGGTCTGTGATGTGCCCCAGGAACCTCACCTTGAACTAGCATCCCCAGATATTCTGAGAAAGGGGGTCCACAGGCCTTACCTTGGAACAACACCTGACAAGTATGGTGCTCTGTGCCCTGCTATGCTTATTCCAGTATGTGGCCTCAGTCCACCTCCAATTTCTGTCCTCACAGCTCTCATTCAGGTGCTGAAATCCTGAAGGGACTGGGCTTCTCTAGCTTGAGATGAGGTGCATTCCGTGATGTACCTTGAGGAAGAGAATGAAGTTGGTGACGTGTTTTGAGATTAAAGGAGTAGACTAAGTATGTCATTAGCGCGCACTTTCCCTAAGGTTAGTAGTTTACGGAATGGGTCAGCTCTGTCCAGGTCAGCTGAGAGCTCCTCTCAGACTCTGTGCTTCATGATGGGGTCCCCCCTCCGAGAACTTAGAATTTTAGAGGGGACTCTGTGAGAGCCTTGTTATTCCTCTCTAGGCAGTCTGCCAAGAAGTTGGTTGGCTTCTGTGGTTGTGTTGTTCATGATGTGATTTTTTGGGGGGTGATTAGTAGTTGGAAATGTGATCTACAGACCTTACTGTGAGACACTCTCTGGATCACCTGCATCTATTTAGGGATATTTTCCCAGAGGTATCAAGCCTCATGAAACTGCAGCAGTGACTTGCAGTTCAGGGAAAACTACCATTAGTCATCTAATGGTAGTCAAGGGACCCTATTTACTTCTCAATAGGGTATTAATCACAGGACTTCTCAATTTCTAGAAATGTTTGTAATTTTATTTTCTTGTTTTCTGATATTCTTTTAATTGATATTTTTTAACTATTCTTCTGCTACTTACATCTTCTAGAATACTTTTACCTAACATTGTTGTTGTTTTTAAAACAATTTACCATTTTACCTTTTTAATACATCTATTTAATCATGCCTCATTTACACTATTCTTTCTTATTCACTTTTTAAGTTTTAATTTTATCTATTCAACTTGATCATTTCATAGCTATGACTATTTTTTTGCTATGACTTTTTGTAAACAGTGAAATTGAATTTGGGGTGAATTCTTCGCATTTTTGTTTAGTATAGGAAATGAATTTCAAGTTAGACAGATTTGTACCAGTTTTTATGACTTGCTTTGTCATCATCTCAGTTCCCTATTTATACTTTCTTTATAAGAAGCATGTTTCACTCAAGAGTTGTTTGAAATTCAAACTGTTCAACATGTGCTGCCCTCAGGGAAATTTTATGAGAAGCTAGTCCTTTTAGCGGGTGTTGGCATGGTGTCAGCATGCCAGCTCTTTTCAGTATAGACTGGACTGCAAGGTGGTGTGACCAGAGGCCAGTAACTTAAAATTCCTGAAATTGTCATTTTTATTTAAAAAACTTGTGCGCCTCAGAAATAGGCATGCTGTATGTAGTATTAAAAATTATTATTGTTATTGTTTAAGGTGGGTGAGGAATGTTTATTAACTTCCTCTCTATCCTTTGGAGGAAGCTGTATAGCAAGCTTCATTGTGCAACCCTTGTGTCACAGACTGAAATGGCCTGGATTAATTCTAAAGGTTGTTTTCCTTAGAACAAGTTGGGGCCGTGTCCAAAGACTTCGAAAAAAATCTGTTTCCACGATCCCTAAAATATTGACACCAATTCTCTCACTTGCAAGGATGCTGGCCATGGTTTAGCAAAAGGATCCTGTTTTCAAGCAAAAGAAACCCAAACAATAATTAGACTTTAAATAGTAGGGAGACCAGAACAGTTGAAAGTTCCATGAAGTCTCTGTACAGTCATCCCTGGAAGTCCAGGGTACTCAGGTGTTCCCGAAAAGTCCTCGGCCTGGTTGGAATCTCTCAGCTACACTGGCTTCTGTAGTGCCAGCTCCTGCTCTTTGCTGTTTCCAGGTCTCTGGTCACCCACAAAGCACTTTTTGGACCCACTTCTGTTCATTTCCTCGTCTGGCAAAGTCTTTAAACTGACTTTATCTTCCATATTAGAAAAAAATTGGAAGCTGGACTTTAAAGACAAATATTTATTCACTTTGCATAAATCATGTCTTTAGCTTTGCAAGGGCATTTGTTACTGAGGATTTATGGACACTCATGTGTTTTGTCCTCCCACTTAAGGTAGAAATGATTGCCTTACTTAAAAAAATCTGCCAATCTGCCTTCTGTAGCAATCATTAACCTATCAACGAGTAGATATGTTTTTTTGTTTGTTTTTTTGTCTACCCAGCATCTTTATTTCCTTCTTTAGGTAAAAGTTTCTATGTTAGGTTCTCCAGAGAAACAGAACCAATAGGATATGTCTATCTCTATCATCTCTATCTTTATCTCGAGAGAGATTTTAAGGAACTGTAATAGTTGTAAGCTCTTGTAATAGTTGGAGGCTGGCAAGTCCAAAAACTGTAAGGTAGGCAGACCCTGGGAAAAACTGATGTTTCAGCTTGAGTCTGAATAGGGTCTGCAGGCAGAACTCCCTCTTTCTCAGGAGTGGGGAAAGGAGTGGGTAGAGACAATGTCAGGTTTTTTTTCCTCTTAAGGCCTTCAACTGATTGGATGAGGCTCACCCATATTATGGAGGATAATTTGCTTTACTCAAAGTACACTGATTAAAATGTTAATCATCTAAAAAATATCTTAATAGCAACATCTAGACTAGTGTTTGACCAAATATCTGGGTACCATGGCCTAGCGAAGTTGACACATAAAATTAACCATCACAGGACTTCCCTGGTGGTCCAGTGGTTAAGAATCCACCTTCCAATGCAGGGGATGAGGGTTCGATCCCCAGTCCAGGAACTAAGATCCCACATGCCGTGGGGCAACTAAGCCCAAGTGCCACAACTACTGAGCACATGAGCCACAAGTACTGAGCACATGAGCCACAGTTACAGAACCCACACGCTCTGGAGCTTGCACACCATAACTACAGAGCCCACGTGCTCTGGAGCCCACGCACCACAACTAGAGAGAAGCCTGTGTGCCTCAAAGAAGAGCCCTGCATGCTTCAACTAAGACCTGCCACAGCCAAAAATAAAATAAATAAATAAATATATTTTTTTAAAAAGGTAAGTTGGGTCATCCTCTTTAAAAAAAAAATTAACTGTCACATACCCCACCTTACTTTCGGAGAACTACTCTCCTGACCCTTAGTCCATGGGCCTCAGATGGCGTTGCCTTCATTTTTGTTTCCAAGGGTGAGCATGTGACACAGGCTCATACAATCATAGCATAAAATTACCCTGGCCAAAGGGACTGCTTCAAGGATGGACAAAACCAAACCCAGCTCAATGAGAGCCCTTCCTGGGATTTCTGCTGGAACTACCAGGAACGAGTCACTGTCTCGTTTTCAGAGTCTGGGTGTTAAGTCCTAGTGAGCTTAGAGCTGCAGGGGCCATCTTTGCTCCCACATGGGGAAAAGTTGCTTGAAACTTAAGCCAACCTAGGGGAAAGAAGACACGGCTGATAGATGGAGAACAGAGACTATTTCTTGTAGACATTATATAGACATTATCTGAAAATCTGACTTCAGCTACCTTGATCCATGGATTTATTATTTTTAAGTTATATAAGTTAACACATCCCTCTTCTTGCTAAAGCTAGTTTAATCTGAGTTTCTGTCACTTGCAACTGCAATAGTTCTGATTAATGCACAGTCTGCTGGGCAATGTTCTAGGTGCTTCCCAGAGACAGCCACTTGCAACAAACTTAGCTGTTTCTTTTCATATTTATCTCTACATAGCTAAACAGTATGCCTTTACTGCTACTTCTTGATTGGTTGATTTTAGTCAGTAGTGATTGATTTCCTGTTACAGTGATGAATTCCCTCCTCCCTCTCCATTTCTCCCTCCCTACTCCCAATCCCTCTACAGTTACTATTCAGTTAAGTCACTAGTTAGGAGTTACATTATTCTGACTTTGGCCAAAATCAATTTACTCTGTATAATATAAAGAATCAAAATTTTCTAACAAGACAAAGGATTAAAAAATAATTTATGAAGAATTTTGCACAGATTCTTTACAACGTGTCAGGTAAACTTGAAGAGAACAGAGAACGTATGTAAAATTCTAATTGTTAAATTTTCTGTAGGCCAGGAAGCAAGGAAACATTTACTGGTGCCTGCTCTATGCCAAACCCCATGTTGGCAATTTTACTGGTTATCTTTTTGATGCTTACAATAACCTATGAATTTGTGTTACTTTCTCCTTTTCATAGATGAGAAAACTGAGGGTCAGAGAAGATGATTATCCATGTGAAGAAGAAAAAAGGTGTCGTCATCCTTTTGAATAATATGGGAGCAATGCATGTACTCATAGAAGGGAGGCAAATCCTTTTCGGGAGAATTTATTTACTTATGGAATAAAGGCGAAGGGACTCAGTTTAACGGGGGCTCAACTTGCTCAGCTCTGTGCCTTTGTTCTGAATAAGCATAGCTGATGACCCTGGTGGATATTATGGGATTTGGGCTTGTAGATCCCATTTTAGAAGCTGTAAGAATTCAGCCTTGGAACATCAGGGACTGTTATGAGGGGCAGAACTGGGGGCTTGACAATTGGTTCAGTAAAAACCAAAGTGAAAACTAGAACTTTCATTTAGAAATCAGTAGAACTTCAAGAGATTCAAGATGTTTCAAGTGTGGGGAAGAGTTGGGGAAACAGCTAGATTCAGAGATGGTAGAGGGACCTTGATATATTAGAAAGAGCTCTAGAGCTGTTGTCTAGAGACCTGAATTGAAATCCAGCTCCAGCAGTAACTTGACTGTGTGATCTTAGGCAATTCATCTGATCATTTTTCTATTTCCTTATATACAGAATAGTTGTAGAAATTGCCATCTTGCTTCCACTTCACTATTGCTATGAGAAGCAAATGAAATATACGTGAGTAATTTGCAAGCTGCCAGGTCAACATAAGCATAAGCTGTGTTCATCTCAGAGTAACCAAGGACTAGTAGGGCCTATCTATCAATGATTTATTTGTACGCTTGGCCACCCGGCACCCTGAAAAATGGCTTATTTAAAAAAAAGAGAAAGCTAAAATACATAAGTTTGGTTCAAGAGTCATGGCCACAGGGAGGGCAACCTGATTCAGAGCAAAATATAACTTGTCTACTCTGGGGAGGGATGGGTTGAGGGTAGCTTCCAATAAATAAGCAAGCCAATACTAACAACCATGGCTTCTCTCAAACGTCTGGCAAGTGTTGAGACCACAAAGAAGTTCTCAGCAGGTGGGTGGCAGCCGTTTCAGCAGTGATGGGAAATGACCTTCGGTGTCATTCAGAGCACTTTAATGCCCCCTTCAGCATGTGAGACCTGGCAGCAGCATCACAGAGAAGATGAGAGCTGCTGAGAAGGGGCCACCCCATGGGGCCTCACCAGCGGCGGCCTTGGTGGGCTCTTGTCAGCAGCAGCAACTGGAGCTTCTACCAGAGTGAATGAAAGTGGGAAAGGAGGGAAATGTTTCCATGTGACTGAAAAGGTTAGTTCATGTAGCGCGTGGAGGACAGCCCCAGGGAAAATCTTCTGTGACAGATTTGAACGTGGGTGGGAAGTTTGGTCAGACAGCCCTCTCAGAGAAATCGGGAGCAGAGCCCTCCAAATGTTTACCATTTCATGGCTTTTACTGTGAATCCTAATTTCACCCCAGCAGGAATGGCCAGTAACTTGAGTGTTATTTGTTAGGTAGCTATGCAAATGTAGGGGATCATTTTGAAGGCATTTTACAAGTTTCTTTGTGCTTCTATCTGCTAGGTAGACCTCAGAATGTGTAGAAAGTAGGGACCCAGAGCCAGCAAGCTTTTATTTTATTGCTCAAAGTGAAGCTGCATTGCATACTCTTGGATCTCAGATTTGTATCTTAAAGTTTTGCTAGGTTTTCATTTATGTATGTCAAATTAATGCTTTGAAATCAGAATGTTCAAATACTGAAGATAACTGTGTCATCAAACTGAATAGAAAATGCAGAAAATTGTAATTTAAAAACAAATTACTGTGCATTCATTCAACAAATATTTGCTGAAAGCACACCAGGCAAAGCGCCAGGAAGTCACTCATTCATACGTTTATTTAATGAACATTTAGTGAGCACCTCGTTCTTGCCATTGGGAGACAGTGGAGACAAGAAAAACAATGTCACTGCTCTCATGAAGCTTAATTTAAACGAAAAAAAGTAGTCAACCAACAAAGAAGCAAATAAATATCATATAGCAGGGGTAATTAGGTGGTTTCTGTAGATTGGAACATCAGAGGAGGTGACTTTGCTGATACTTGAATGCTGAGAAGGAATCAGCCATGTGAAGGAAGATGGGGGCAGTGCACTTGAGGCAGAGAACATGAGGGCAAAGGCCCTAAGGCTGGGATGAACTTGACCTATTGCGTGAGCAGAAAGGCCTTAAAATGAGGTTGGCATGGCATGAGTTAGGAAAAGAAGGCTTGGGTCAGATTTTGCAGCACTTTGGAAATAGGTTAAAGGGTCTGGGTTTTATTGTAATTGTAATCAGTTGCTGTTGTGCAGAGAGGCACTTTGCCTTGCAGAAGTAGCAGCAGGGTGCTGCGGCAATAACCCAGATGAGAGGTGATGAAGGGTTGGCCACTGATGATAGCAATAAGATGGTGTAGCAGAGGGATTCAGGATATAAATTAGTAGGTAGAGTTGATTGGATTTGCTGATTAAGGTCCTCTGTGGGGGGTTTAGGAGAGACAGAACTCAAGGATGACTCCTTGAGGATAGAATGTGGACCAAGATAGACATGACCCCTAACTACATGGAGGCTGGGGAGACATTTAATTAAATAACCCCCCAAATACAATGAAAAGCGTAACAGTGACAATGTTTCAAAGGAAGGACTTTCAGTGCTGTGAGATGGTTGAAAGACAAGTGTGATTGGGGGAGAGAGATCTGGGAAAGCCTGTTTGGACTAAAAATCTAAATGTGAAGTGATACTCAGAGGGAACATCCCATTTCCTCCAGCCCGGGATCCTCTCCTTTATCTGGGGGAGGCTGTTTAGCAAAGGAAAGAGTCAGACTTGTACCCAGAGCAACTTCACTCCCATACTCCCCCCTCCCCTTATTCCCACAGCCTACAAAAAGATTTTGTTTTGTTTTTAAGAAGATGCAAGAAGAAAAGGGAAAAACTGTGTGTGAGAGAGTTCCCAGAAGTTGCCTGCTTACCAGGCTCCGGCAAAGAGGCTGTTCTTTTTTACTGGTTAGCAGTAAAGAGCAACAGCCTTTCTTTCCCAGGCGTCTGCCAGCCCCGGGGTGGCAATGCCATTTCTTTTCCTCTTCCTATCATTATTACCTTGTGAGCCCGCCTTCACCCACAGCTGAGAAAGGTTTGAGGTGATTATTGCGTGGGATTTGGCGTGAGGATCCTGAGTTTGATACCTGGCTCCACCACTTAGCAGCTGTGTGTGCGTGACCTTAGGTAACTTTCCTAGGGCTCAGTTTCTTTACCTATAAAATGGGGTTAATACCAGCTGGTGTTCCCCCGCCCCTGGTCCCCTGCAGTGATCAACATCCTGACTTCTAACACCATTGTCTAGTGCTGCCTGTTCTAGAACCTCATAAAAATGGACTCTGTGTCCGGCTTCTTTCATTCAACTTTATGGTACATGGAGCTGTGGTTTATTCATTCCTTTGTATGAATTCATCACAATTTCTTTCTTTATTCTTTTGTCAGTGAGCGTTTGGCTTGGTTCCAGTTACAAATAATGCTTCCAACACACAGCTTTTGGCTTTTGGTGACCACGTTTGTGTCTTTCTGTGGAGTACGTATCCAGGAGTGCTGGGTCATAGGACCTACATAGGTTCCGTTTTAGTAGATTCTTTGAATTGGTTTTCCAAAGCCGTTTTACCAATTTATGCTCCCATCAGCAAAGTATGAGCGCTCCAACTGCACCACATACCGACTTCGTATTGTCAGTACTTTTTATGTTAGCCATTCTAATGATGTTTATTGTGATATTTATTGCAGTTTTAATTGCATTTCCATGATGACTGATGATGTTGAATATCTTTTCATGGGTTTATTAATCATTTATCTACTTTTTGTAGTTTAAATATCTTGCCTCATAAATAAAAAAATAACATGGGGTAATAGTAGTAACTGCCCCATAGAGCTGTGGGGTGACAGAGTGAAGTAGTGAGAGTTCAGCTTTTAGTGTAGCGTCTGCCTCATTGTAAGTGATTAGGATGTGCTACTGTAAAAATTACCACAAACTGGGGGATTAAAACACTACATTATTATCCATGTTCTGGAGGCCAGAGTCTGAAATGGGTCAAGGTGTCAGCAGAGCTTCCTTCCGGAGGCTCTAGGGGAGATTCCATCTCCTTGCCTTTCCAGCTCCTAGAGGCTGCCTGGATTCCCCGGCTCGTGGGCCCCTTTCACCTTCAAAACCAGCAACTGCACCACTTTGACCTCTAACCTGGACAATGGGAGAAGCATTGGGAAAGTTGGGGAGCACTCCTGGAGGGAAGCAGTCCCGGCCTACCGTGGGAATGTGGGGTCTCTGGCCCGTTTGGGGAGTGAATAGGAAGGGATACAATGGTGATTGGATTGACATTAGATTTTGGCAGGTCTGAAGCATTTGGACATTCTCTCCAAGGTAAGAAAGAACTAATACAGACTTGAAACGGATTGATGGCATGTTTCAAGAGGTAGTGTTTTGAGAAGGTTAATTTGACTAAAGGGCAGGACTGATAATAAAGGTGGATGAGACTGAGAACTGGGAGTTCAGTCGGAAGGCTGCTGCTCTGGTGCTGGCGTGAGGTCAACAGATCAGTAGCTGGGGTGAGGGAAGCGGGCATAACAGGAAGGGGCTCATCCTTAAGAAATGACAGTGACTGGCTGTGGGTGGTGGAGAGAGAGAGGAAGGGTTAAGGCAGGCATTGTTTCAGATGGCAGGGGTTACTATGAGGGGCAGGATCCAACACCTGGTGCCTGGCAGTGACGGAGTGAGTGTTAGCCGTAAAGATTGCATGGCAATTTGCATTATGTCAGCAAACCTGTTTTTATACAGTAATGTTTGGTGACTTTGCAATAGAAAAGAAACTTGGCATGTAGACGGCATGAGCCGGTTCTTTCAAATGAGATAAAACTCTAATACTTCAATACTTATTGAGCCCCCATAAGATCTTCCCACTGTCCTCTGTGGCGTAAGCGTTCACTTAGGGCAGGAGAGGGCATTTTCTCCTCCCATGAAGTGCCTAGATGAAGTTCTATAATAATCAAAAGGGAGCTTCCCTGGTGGCACAGTGGTTAAGAATCCGCCTGCCAATGCAGGGGACATGGGTTCGAGCCCTGGTCTGGGAAGATCCCACATGCCACAGAGCAACTAGGCCCGTGCGCCACAACTACTGAGCCTGCGTACCACAACTACTGAAGCCCGTGAGCCTAGAGCCCGAGCTCCGCAATAAGAGAAGCCACACGATGAGAAGCCTGCACACTGCAACGAAAGATTAGCCCCTGCATGCTGCAACTAGAGAAAGCCCTCGCACAGCAACGAAGATCCAACGCAGCCAAAAATAAATAAATAAATTTATAAAAAAATAAAAATAGAAATAAAAATAATCAAAAGGAAGACTAAAATTCGAATCCCTCTCTTGTCTTGAAAGGGAGAGGTGTAAAACCACAGTGCAGCCTTCTCTGTTGTCTGAACCCCTGAGGCCAACACACAAGGGTTGAGGGTAGGCTATGGGGGTAATTAACAGAGCTACTTCTGGGCCTGTGACATCAAGAGCTGACCCCAGGAGGACACAGATGAATGTGGCCAGATCATTCCAAAGGTGCATGGAAGGAATCCCTGGTATGAACAGGGAGATAAAATACTGGAAAGACCCCCAGGTCTGACATGGGGAGGGTGGTCAGGATTCCCAGAGGACATTTTAGTGTTGAGCACTTTTGCCAAACCACCAGTTCGGCCCCACTGAGCATTTGTGTTAGACATGAATACGGATCCTTCTTTCTCCCTTAGTGGCTGACATTGTGAGTAGAGTAGAAGGACCACGGCTAGAAGAACCTCCCATATATTTTCCTGACTCTCCCCAAAGTCACAGGGATGGGCCCCGGGTGGCCCCGGGGGCTGCGGTCACCTACTTGAAGCCGAGTCTATATTTTGTGTGGCTTGTGACAGTCCTGCTGGGATGCTGGGTGCTGAAAGAGGCCCTGTGACACAGCTGCCTCCTGCTCTGTAATTGCTTGGTCTGATCAGCATGTCTCACAAGGCCAGAAAAAAAATTCCCCCTAAGTCATCAGATAAATTATTAGCTCTCTCATATAGACATTGCTCAAACTGGGGGCAGCTCTGGTTTATGCCTGTTTCCTGACACAATTGAACATATCCTGGTTTGGGTGATAAATGATACAGTCACCCTCCAGTGCATGCCATCCTATCTCACTGTGCAGTTAATGTGTTTAGCTGAGCCCAGAGTTCCCTTATGCCTGGAACTTCCCTTTTGCTCTGCCTGCAGAAGAGTCATCCTCATGGATTCCATATTTAGAGAGGATGACTCAAACCTCAGTCCTGCCTTGGAGAGGTGTTCCTCCAGAGGGGCCCAGAGAGAGCTGCACGGTGACTGGCAAGAAACTGACTTGTTCTTCTGTTTATACACACAGGAGAGGGAGACTTATTCATTTGTCTCAGCTGCTGCCCTGAGTCCTGAGGGCCTGGTCGCATTACTTAGAGGAAGTGCGTGAGTCTGGCTCAAGCTGATTGCGGTTACTCTTATGTGCACTGGGGAGAGGACTGTCCCCACCATCCCAGTCCTCTCAGGAGCCTCCTAGAAGGCTGACTCTCAAGCCGTGATTCTTTCATCCTAATTACACACAGAGTCTAACAAGATATCAGAAGTACGTAGCAGTTGAATAAGAAATAAATGCAATTACAAGAGCCTAAGAATTATTTCAATCTCGCAGCTATGCCCCAAGCCTTTCTGGATTTTACTGAGCAGACCAAATTTTGTTCAGCAGCCAGAAATGCTGCTTGCAATTTACCAAATCCAAGGCACTCTTTTCCTCTCTGAGGTTATTTATAAGTTTTTTCTTCCTTTATTAGGAAAGTTTTTTTTTTTTATAAAGCAGAGTCTTATAAAGACATGTTTATAAGGAACTTTATAAAGGTAATGATTACCGAAATTAAGATGAGTAATTACGACCTATAATCAACTTAGAAAAATGGTTTGCTTTCATGAGGCAGCAGCAGTTACTGCTATCTTCCTTCTCTAGTCTTCAGGCTTGCGATTAATTGGTCTTTGGTGGAAGGAAGCGGCACCTTAGCTTAAAACAGTTCCCTGGATTGATTATACTTACATTTCTAGACAGAATCTTGAAGAACGTGTTTGTGTGAATATCTGTATTTAGGAGTATAGGCATCCATTTCAGTGATCAGTATGACCACAGCAACAATGGTGAAAAATGGTGTTAACACACCTAAACAATTTAGAATAACAAATATATTTTTGGATTTTTAAAAACCTCTTCTTTATCTTCTTCCAACAATACTTTCTAGCTTTGATCAAAGATAAAAGCTATACTTTTTGCCTCCTCAGCTTACTTAGTAAGTGAAACTTAGGGATTGCCTTGTGTCCTGTGAGAGTCAGCCTGTCTTTCAATTATCTAGCAAGCTACCCAGCCCAGGCAAATCCCGCCACTCACTTTGGTGGTCCGCAGACAACTTTTTTTTAACATCTTTATTGGCGTATAATTTCTTTACAATGGTGTGTTAATTTCTGCTGTGTCACAAAGTGAATCAGCTATATGTATACACATATCCCCTTATCCCCTCCCTCTTGCTTCTCCTTCACACCCTCCCTATCCCACCCCTCTAGGTGGTCAAAAAGCACGGAGCCGATCTCCCTGTGCTATGCGGCAGCTTCCCACTAGCTATTTTACATTTCGTAGTGCATATATGTCAGTGTTACTCTCTCACTTTGTCCCAGCTTACCCTTCCCATTTCCCATGTCCTGAAGTCCATTCTCTACATCTGAGTCTTTATTCCTGTCCTGCCCCTAGGTTCTTCAGAACCATTTTTTTTTTAAGATTCCATATATATATGTGTTAGCATACAGTATTTGTTCTTTCTCTTTCTGACTTACTTCACTCTGTATGACAGACTCTAGGTCCATCCACCTCACTACAAATAACTCAACTTCATCTCTCTTTATGGCTGAGTAATATTCCATTGTATATATGTGTTACATCTTCTTTATCCATTCATCTGTCGATGGACACTTAGGTTGCTTCCCCATCCTGGCTATTGTACATAGAGCTGCAATGAACACTGTGGTACATGACTCTCTTTGAATTATGGTTTTCTCAGGGTATATGCCCAGTAGTGGGATTGCTGGGTCATATGGTAGTTCTATTTTTAGTTTTTTAAGGAACCTCCATACTGTTCCCCATAGTGGTTGTATCCATTTACATTCCCACCAACAGTGAAAGAGGGTTCCCTTTTCTCCACACCCTCTCCAGCATTTATGGTTTGTAGACTTTTTGATGACGGCCATTCTGACTGGTGTGAGGTGATACCTCATTGTAGCTTTGATTTGCATTTCTCTAATGATTAGTGATGCTGAGCATCCTTTCATGTGTCTGTTGGCAACCTGTATATCTTCTTTGGAGAAACGTCTATTTAGGTCTTCTGCCCATTTGTGGATTGGGTTGTTTGTTTCCTTGATATTGAGCTGCGTTAGCTGCTTGTATATTTTGCAGATTAATCCTTTGTCCGTTGATTCGTTTGCAAATATTTTCTCCCATTCTGAGGGTTGTTTTTTGCTCTTGCTTATGGTTTCCTTTGCTGTGCAAAAGCTTTTAAGTTTCATTAGGTCCCATTCGTTTATATTTGTTTTTATTTCCATTTCTCTAGGAGGTGGGTCAAAAAGGGTCTTGCTGTGATTTATGTCACAGAGTGTTCTTCCTATGTTTTCCTCTAAGAGTTTTATAGTGTCTGGCCTTATATTTAGGCCTTTAATCCATTTTAAGTTTATTTTTGTGTATGGTGTTAGGGAGTGTTCTAATTTCATTCTTTTACATGTAGCTGTCCAGTTTTCCCAGCACCACTTATTGAAGAGGCTGTCTTTTCTCCATTGTATATTCTTGTCTCCCTAATCAAAGATATTCTTGCCTCCCATACGTGCTTGGGTTTATCTATGGGCTTTCTATCCTGTTCCATTGATCTGTCCTTCTGTTTTTTTGCCAGTACCATACTGTCTTGATTACTATATCTTTGTAGTATAGTCTGAAGTCCAGGAGTCTGATTCCTCCAGCTCCATTTTTCTTTTTCCAGATTGCTTTGGCTATTTGGGGTCTTTTGTGTTTCCATACAAATTGTGAAATTTTTTGTTCTAATTCTGTGAAAAATGCCAGTGGTAGTTTCATAGGGATTGCATGGAATCTGTAGATTGCTTTGGGTAGTAGAGTCATTTTCACAATGTTGATTCTTCCAGTCCAGGAACATCATATATCTCTCCATCTGTTGGTATCATCTTTAATTTCTTTCATTATGTCTTATAGTTTTTTGCATACAGGTGCTTTGTCTCCTTAGGTAGGTTTATTCCTAAGTATTTAATTCTTTTTGTTGCAATGGTAAATGGGAGTGTTTTCTTAATTTCTCTTTCAGATTTTTCATCAGTAGTATGTAGGAATGCAAGAGATTTCTGTGCATTAATTTTGTACTCTGCTACTTTACCAAATTCATTGATTAGCTGTAGTAATTTTCTGGTAGCATCTTTAGGATTCTCTGTGTATAGTATCATGTCATCTGCAAACAGTGACAGTTTTACTTCTTTTCCGATTTGGATTCCTTTTATTTCTTTTTCTTCTCTGATGGCTGTGGCTAAAACTTCCAAAACTATGTTGAACAGTAGTGGTGAGAGTAAGCACCCTTGTCTTCTTCTTGGTCTTAGTGGAAACGGTTTCAGTTTTTCACCATTGAGAACGATGTTGGCTGTGGGTTTGTCATATATGGCCTTTATTATGTTGAGGTAAGTTCCCTCTATGTCTACTTTCTGGAGGGTTTTGTTTATCATAAATGAGGGTTGAATTTTGTCAAAAGCTTTTTTCTGCATCTACTATGATCGTAGGGTTTTTCTCCTTCAATTTGTTAATATGGTGTATCACATTGATTGATTTGCATATATTGAAGAATGCTTACATTCCTGGGATAAACCCCACTTGACCATGGTGTATGATCCTTTTAATGTGCTGCTGGATTCTGTTTCCTAGTATTTTATTGAGGATTTTTACATCTATGTTCATCAGAGATATTGGCCTGTAGTTTTCTTTTTTTGTGACATCTTTGTCTGGTTTTGGTATCAGGGTGATGGTAGCCTCGTAGAATGAATTTGGAAGTTTTCCTTCCTCTGCTATATTTTGGAAGAGTTTGAAAAGGACAGGCTTTAGCTCTTCTCTAGATGTTTGATAGAATTCGTCTGTGACTTTGGTTTGTTGGAAGATTTTTAATCACAGTTTCAATTTCAGTGCTTGTGATTGGTCTGTTCATATGTTCTATTTATTCCTGATTCTGTCTCGGCAGGGTGTCCATTTCTAAGAATTTGTCCATTTCTTCCAGGTTGTCCATTTTATTGGCATAGAGTTGCTTGTAGTAATCTCTCATGATTCTTTGTATTTCTTCAGTGTCAGCTGTTACTTCTCCTTTTTCACTTCTAATTCTATTGAGTCTTCTCCCTTTTTTCTTGATGAGTCTGGCTAATGGTTTATCAATTTTGTTTATCTTCTCAAAGAACCAGCTTTTAGTTTTATTGATCTCTGCTATCATTTCCTTCATTTCTTTTTCATTTATTTCTGGTCTAATCTTTATGATTTCTTTCCTTCTGCTAACTTTGGGGTTTTTTTGTTTTTCTTTCTCTTATTGCTTTAGGTGTTAGGTTAGGTTGTTTATTTGAGATGTTTCTTGTTTCTTGAGGTAGGATTGTATTGCTATAAACTTCCCTGTTAGAAATGCATTTGCTGCATCCAATAGGTTTTGGGTTGTCGTGTCTTCATTGTCATTTGTTTCTAGGTATTTTTTGATTTCCTCTTTGACTTCTTCAGTGATCTCTTGGTTATTTAGTAGTGTATTGTTTAACCTCCATGTGTTTGTATTTTTTTTTACAGTTTTTTTCCTGTAATTGATATCTAGTTCTATAGCGTTGTGGTCAGAAAAGATACTTGATACAACTTCAGCTTTCTTAAATTTGCCAACGCTTGATTTGTGACCCAAGATATGATCTATCCTGGAGAATGTTACATGAGCACTTGAGAAGAAAGTATATTCTGTTGTTTTTGGATGGAAGGTCCTATAAATATCAATTAAGCCCATCTTGTTTAATGTGTTATTTAAAACTTGTGTTTCCTAATTTTCATTTTGGATGATCTGTCCATTGGTGAAAGTGGGATTTTAAAGTTCCCTACTATTACTGTGTTACTGTAATTTCCCCTTTTATGGCTGTTAGCATTTGCCTTATGTATTGAGGTGCTCCTATGTTGGGTGCATAAATATTTGTAATTGTTACATCATCTTCTTGGATTGATCCCTTTATCATTATGTAGTGTCCTTTGTCTCTTGTAACATTTTAAAGTCTATTCTGTCTGATATGAGAATTGCTGCTCCAGCATTCTTTTGATTTCCATTTGCATGGAATATTGTGTCCCTAGGTCTGAAGTGGGTCCCTTGTAGGCAGCATATATATGGGTCTTGTTTTTGTATACATTCAGCCAGTCTATGTCTTTTGGTTGGAGCATTTAATCCATTTACATTTAAAGTAATTATCAATATGTATGTTACTATTACCATTTTCTTAATTGTTTTGGGTTTGTTATTGTAGGTCTTTTCATTCGCTGTTTCCTGCCTAGAGAAGTTCCTTTAGCATTTGTTGTAAAGCTGGTTTGGTGGTGCTGAATTCTCTTAGCTTTTGCTTGTCTGTAAAGGTTTTAATTCCTCTGTCAAATCTGAATGAGATCCTTGCTGGGTAGAGTAATCTTGGTTGTAAGTTTTTCCCTTTCATCACTTTAAATATGTCCTGCAACACCCTTCTGGCTTGCAGAGTTTCTGCTGAAAGATCAGCTGTTAACCTTATGGGGATTCCCTTGTGTGTTATTTGTTGCTTTTCCCTTGCTGCTTTTAATATTTTTTTCTTTGTATTTAATTTTTGATAGTTTGATTAATAGGTTTCTTGGTGTGTTTCTCCTTGCATTTATCCTGTATGGGACTTTCTGTCCTTCCTGGACTTGATTGACTATTTCCTTTACCATATTAGGGAAGTTTTCAACTATAATCTCTTCAAATATTTTCTCAGTCCCTCTCTTTTTCTCTTCTTCTTCTGAGACGCTTATAATTCGAATATTGGTGCATTTAGTGTTGTCCTAGAGGTCTCTGAGACTGTCCTCAATTCTTTCCATTCTTTTTTCTTTATTCTGCTCTGTGGTAGTTATTTCCACTGTTTTATCTTTCATGTCACTTATCCTTTCTTCTGTCTCAGTTATTCTGCTATTGATTCCTTCTAGAGAATTCTTAATTTCATTTATTGTGTTGTTCATCACCGTTTGTTTGCGCTTTAGTTCTTCTACGTCCTTGTTAAACGTTTCTTGTATTTTCTCCATTCCATTTCCAAGATTTTGGATCATCTTTACTACCATTACTCTGAATTCCTTTTCAGGTAGACTGCCTATTTCCTCTTCATTTGTTTGGTCAGGTGGGTTTTTACCTTGCTCGTACATCTGCTGTGTATTTATCTGTCTTCTCATTTTGCTTAACTTACAGTGTTTCTGGTCTCATTTCACGGGCCGCAGGTTCATAATTCCCATTGTTTTTGGTGTCTGCTCCCAGTGGGTAAGGTTGGTGCAGTGTTTGTGTAGGCTTCCTGGTGGAGGGGACTGGTGCCTGTGGTCTGATGGATGAGGCTGGATCTTGTCTTTCTGGTGGGCAGGACTGCATCTGGTGGTGTGTTTTGGGGTTTCTGTGAACTTATTATGATTTTAGGCAGCTTCTCTGTTAATGGGTGTGGTTGTGTTCCTGTCTTGCTAGTTGTTTGGCATGGGGTATACAGCACTGGAGTTTGCTGGTCATTGAGTGGAGCTTGGTCTTAGTGTTGAGATGGAGATCTTTGGGAGAGCTCTCACCGATTGACATTATGAGGGGCCGGGAGGTCTCTTGTGGACCAATGTCCTGAACTCAGCTCTCCAACCTCAGAGGCTCAGGCCTGACACCTGGCCAGAGCACCAAGACCCTGTCAGCCACATGGCCAGGTATGTGGGGAGTTTCTTTCCTTTTGGGAAGTCTGAGGTCTTCTGCCAGTATTCAGCAGGTGTTCTGTAGGAGTTGTTCTATATGTAGTTGTATTTTTGATGTATTTGTGGGGAGAAAGGTGATCTCCATGTCTTACTCTCCACTATCTTCAGATGGATGAATCTCATTCAAAGATTCAATGCTTACAACTTTACATCCCCCAAATCCAGCAAAAGTCACTTTCAATGAAAACCTACTGCACAGTTGCTTAGGATTATTTTCTGTTGTCTGAAACTCTTTTTGTGCAAGTCTTCTGGGACTGCTGCACAGAGCCTACTTCCATCTCAGCAGAAAGCCCATTCTAGACTCTCTCGTGACTCACATCTCAGACCTCTGACTTCTCAACCATCTCTGCCCTCCATGTCCTTCTCTACAGACCTCACGTCGGCCAGGCACTCCCCAGAACTAAATAAGGGACAGGCTCAGTTTGAGGGCCAAGAGCCAGTTGACCAGCTGCCTGGACCATGGGGAGGAGGGAAGAGCCAGTATCGACGGCAGCTCCACTCCGCGCCACTCCCCCAGACATCTTATGGAAGCCTCTCGTTTATTTAAGGCAGAGTCTCTGGTAGATTGCAAAAATGGCCACAAATTCCTGCACTGCCTATATCCACAAGCTTGAAGTATCACTTCATAGCTCCTCCCACTAAGAACTAGAATCTTTCCCTACTCCTAGAATCTGGGCTAGACTATGGGACTTGTTTTTGCCAAAGAGATAGTAGCATAGCAAAAATGACACAAGCAGAGACTTGCAAGATACCTGTGCATTAGGCCTTGCCATCTTGCTGCTCTTGGGGATTTGAGCTGCCATGTGAAGCCTGGGCTACCCTTCTAGGTGATAGGAGACATATAGCTCAGTCAATCTGGTCACCCCAGCAGCTAGTTGACTCCCAGGAGCACAAGCACCCAGTTGACTGACTCTTGCTCATGTTTGTGTGAGTGAACCCCACTCAGATCAGCAGATGAACCATCCAACTGAGCCCAACCCCTATTGCTGACCCTCAGGATTGTGAGCTAAATAACATTGGTGTTCTAGGCCACTCAGTTGCGGGTGGTTTGTTACACAGCAAATCCAAACTATACAGCTCTTAGCTGGTTTGAAATCTCTTGCAGAGAGAGCCAAACTAAAGAGGGAGAAGCTCACTTATTAGGCAAATGCTATGTGTCAGACTCAAAGCTTCATATACAGTATTTCATTTAAACCTACAAAGTAGGCCAAATCCATAGCTGAGCCCCTGGGAGCTCTGAGAACAAAGAAGAGAAAGGGAAATCTCTCCCAGCAGCCTCAGAAGCAGTGGATTAAAGCTCCACAATCAATTTGATGTACCCTGCATCTGTGGAATAAGTGAATAGACAACGAATCATCGCAAATTAAGGAGGTGGACTTTGAGAGCAAAATATATAATTTTTTCCCCTTTTCCTTTTTTTGTGAGTGTGTATGTGTATGCTTCTGTGTGAGATTTTGTCTGTATAGCTTTGCTTCCACCATTTGTCCTAGGTCTCTATCCATCGCTTTTCTTTTATTCTCTATTATTTTTTTATTTTAATAACTTTATTATATTTTATCTTACTTTATTTTACTTTACTTTATCTTCATTCTTTCTTTTTTTCTTCCTTCACTCCTTCCTTCCTTCCTTCTTTCCTCCCTCACTCCCTCCCTCCCTCCTTCCCTCCCTTCTTTCTTTCTTTCTACTTCTACTAATTCTTTCTTTCTACTTTTTCTCCCTTTTATTCTGAGCCGTGTGGATGAAAGGCTCTTGGTGCTCCAGCCAGGGGTCAATGCTGTGCCTCTGAGGTGGGAGAGCCAACTTCAGGACACTGGTCCACAAGAGACCTCCAAGCTCCACATAATATCAAGTGGCGAAAATCTCCCAGAGATCTCTATCTCAACACCAGCACCCAGCTTCACTCAACGACCAGCAAGCTACAGTGCTGAACATCCTATGCCAAACAACTAGCAAGACAGGAACACAACCCCACCCATTAGCAGAGAGGCTGCCTAAAATCATAATAAGGCCACAGACACCCCAAAAGACAACACCAGACATGGACCTGCCCACCAGAAAGACAAGATCCAGCCTCATCCACCAGAACACAGGCACTAGTCCCCTTCACCAGGAAGCCTACACAACCCACTGAACCAACCTTAGCAACTGGGGACAGACACCAAAAACAACAGGAACTACGAACCTGCAGCCTGCAAAAAGGAGACCACAAACACAGTAAGATAAGCAAAATGAGAAGACAGAAAAACACACAGCAGATGAAGGAGCAAGATAAAAACCCAGAAGACCTAAAAAATGAAGAGGAAATAGGCAGTCTACCTGAAAAAGAATTCAGAATAATGATAGTAAATATGATCCAAAATCTTGGAAATAGAATAGACAAAATGCAAGAAACATTTAAAAAGGACCTAGAAGAACTAAAGATGAAACAAACAATGATGAACACCACAATAAATGAAATGAAAAATACTCTAGATGGGATCAATAGCAGAATAACTGAGGCAGAAGAACGGATAAGTTACCTGGAAGATAAAATAGTGGAAATAACTACTACAGAGCAGAATAAAGAAAAAAGAATGAAAAGAACTGAGGATAGTCTCAGAGACTTCTGGGACAACATTAAACACACCAACATTCGAATTATAGGGGTTCCAGAAGAAGAAGAGAAAAAGAAAGGGACGGAGAAAATATTTGAAGAGATTATAGTTGACAACTTCCCTAATATGGGAAAGGAAATAGTTAATCAAGTTCAGGAAGCACAGAGAGTCCCATACAGAAGAAATCCAAGGAGAAATACGCCAAGACACATTAATTAAACTGTCAAAAATTAAATACAAAGAAAACACATTAAAAGCAGCAAGGGAAAAACAACAAATAACACACAAGGGAATCCCCATAAGGTTAACAGCTGATCTTTCAGCGGAAACTCTGCAAGCCAGAAGGGACTGGCAGGACATATTTAAAGTGATGAAGGAGAAAAATCTGCAACCAAGATTACTCTACCCAGCAAGGATCTCATTCAGATTTGATGGAGAAATTAAAACCTTTACAGACAATCAAAAGCTGAGAGAGTTCAGCACCACCAAACCAGCTCTACAACAACTGCTAACGGAACTTCTTTAGGCAAGAAACACAAGAGAAGGAAAAGATCTACAATAACAAACCCAAAACAATTAAGAAAATGGGAATAGGAACATACATATCGATAATTACCTTAAATGTAAATGGACTAAATGCTCCCACCAAAAGACACAGATTGGCTGAATGGATACAAAAACAAGACCCATATATATATGCTGTCTACAAGTGACCCACTTCAGACCTAGAGACACATACAGACTGAAAGTAAGGGGGTGGAAAAAGATATTCCATGCAAATGGACATCAAAAGAAAGCTGGAGTAACAATTCTCATATCAGATAAAATAGACTTTAAAATAAAGACTATTAGAAGAGACAAAGAAGGACACTACATAATGATCAAGGGATGGATCCAAGAAGATATAACAATTGTAAATATTTATGCACCCAACATAGGAGCACCTCAATACATAAGGCAACTACTAACAGCCATAAAAGGGGAAATGGACAGTAACACATTCATAGTAGGGGACTTTAACACCCCACTTTCACCAATGGATGGACATCCAAAATGAAAATAAATAAGGAAACACAAGCTTTAAATGATACATTAAACAAGATGGACTTAATTGATTTTTATAGGACATTCCATCCAAAAACAACAGAATACACATTTTTCTCTAGTGCTCATGGAACATTCTCAAGGATAGATCATATCTTGGGTCACAAATCAAGCCTTGGTAAATTTAAGAAAATTGAAATTGTATCAAGTATCTTTTCCGACCACAATGCTATGAGACTAGATATCAATTACAGGAAAAGATCTGTAAAAAATACAAACACATGCAGGCTAAACAATACACTACTTAATAACGAAGTGATCACTGAAGAAATCAAAGAGGAAATCAAAAAATACCTAGAAACAAATGACAATGGAGACACAATGCCCCAAAATCTATGGGATGGAGCAAAAGCAGTTCTAAAAGGGAAGTTTATAGCAATAGAATCCTACCTTAAAAAACAGGAAACATCTCTAAAAAACTACCTAACCTTGCACCTAAAGAATTAGAGAAAGAAGAACAAAAAAACCCCAAAGTTAGCAGAAGGAAAGAAATCATAAAAATCAGAGCAGAAATAAATGAAAAAGAAATGAAGGAAACGATAGCAAAGATCAATAAAACTAAAAGCTGGTTCTTTGAGAAGATAAACAAAATTGATAAACCATTAGCCAGACCCATCAAGAAAAAAAGGGAGAAGACTCAAATCAATAGAATTAGAAATGAAAAAGGAGAAGTAACAACTGACACTGCAGAAATACAAAAGATCATGAGAGATTACTACAAGCAACTCTATGCCAATAAAATGGACAACCTGGAAGAAATGGACAAATTCTTAGAAATGGACACCCTGCCAAGACTGAATCAGGAATAAATAGAACATATGAACAGACCAATCAGAAGCACTGAAATTGAAACTGTGATTAAAAATCTTCCAACAAACAAAAGCCCAGGACCAGATGGCTTCACAGGTGAATTCTGTCAAACATTTAGAGAAGAGCTAAGACCTATCCTTCTCAAACTCTTCCAAAATATAGCAGAGGGAGGAACACTCCCAAAACCATTCTACGAGGCCACCATCACCCTGATACCAAAACCAGACAAGGATGTCACAAAGAAAGAAAACTACAGGCCAATATCAGTGATGAACATAGTTGCAAAAATCCTCAACAAAATACTAGCAAATAGAATCCAGCAGCACATTAAAAGGATCATACACCATGACCAAGTGGGGTTTATCCCAGGAATGCAAGGATTCTTCAATATACGCAAATCAATCAACGTGATACACCATATTAACAAATTGAAGGAGACAAACCATATGATCATCTCAATAGATGCAGAGAAAGCTTTCGACAAAATTCAACACCCATCTATGATAAAAACCCTGCAGAAAGTAGGCATAGATGGAACTTTCCTCAACATAATAAAGGCCATATATGACAAACCCACAGCCAACATCGTCCTCAATGGTGAAAAACTGAAAGCATTTCCACTAAGATCAGGAACAAGACAAGGTTGTCCACTCTCACCACTCTTATTCAACATAGTTTTGGAAGTTTTAGCCACAGCAATCAGAGAAGAAAAGGAAATAAAAGGAATCCAAATTGGAAAGGAAGAAGTAAAGCTGTCACTGTTTGCAGATGACATGATACAATACATAGAGAATCCTAAAGATGCTACCAGAAAACTACTAGAGCTAATCAATGAATTTGGTAAAGTAGAAGGATACAAAATTAATGCACAGAAATCTCTGGCATTCCTATACACTAATGATGAAAAATCTGAGAGTGAAATCAAGAAAACACTCCCATTTACCATTGCAACAAAAAGAATAAAATATCTAAGAATAAACCTACCTAAGGAGACAAAAGACCTGTATGCAGAAAACTATAAGACACTGATGAAAGAAATTAAAGATGATACAAATAGATGGAGAGATATACCATGTTCTTGGATTGGAAGAATCAACATTGTGAAAATGACTCTACTACCCAAAGCAATCTACAGATTCAATGCAATCCCTATCAAACTACCAATGGCATTTTTCACAGAACTAGAACAAAAAATTTCACAATTTGTATGGAAACACAAAAGATCCCGAATAGCCAAAGCAATCTTGAGAACGAAAAATGGAGCTGGAGGAATCAGGCTTCCTGACTTCAGACTATACTTCAAAGCTACAGTAATCAAGACAGTATGGTACTGGCACAAAAACAGAAGGATAGATCAATGGAACAGGATAGAAAGCCCAGAGATAAACCCACGCACATATGGTCACTTTATCTTTGATAAAGGAGGCAGGAATGTACAGTGGAGAAAGGACAGCCTCTGCAATAAGTGGTGCTGGGAAAACTGGACAGGTACATGTAAAAGAATGAAATTAGATCACTCCCTAACACCATACACAAAAATAAGCTCAAAATGGATTAAAGACCTAAATGTAAGGCCAGACACTATCAAACTCTTAGAGGAAAACATAGGCAGGACACTCTATGACATAAATCACAGCAAGATCCTTTTTGACCCACCTCCTAGAGAAATGGAAATAAAAACAAAGATAAACAAATGGGACCTAATGAAACTTCAAAGCTTTTGCACAGCAAAGGAAACCATAAACAAGAGTAAAAGACAACCCTCAGAATGGGAGAAAATATTTGCAAATGAAGCAACTGACAAAGGATTAATCTCCAAAATTTATAGGCAGCCCATGCAGTTTAATAACAAAAAAACAAACAACCCAATCCAAAAATGGGCAGAAGACCTACATAGATATTTCTCCAAAGAAGATATACAGACTGCCAACAAACAGATGAAAGAATGCTCAACATCACTAATCATTAGAGAAATGCAAATCAAAACTACAATGAGATATCATTTCACACCAGTCAGAATGGCCGTCATCAAAAAATCTAGAAACAATAAATGCTGGAGAGGGTGTGGAGAAAAGGGAACACTCTTGCACTGTTGGTGAGAATGTAAATTGATACAGCCACTGTGAAGAACAGGTTGGAGGTTCCTTAAAAAACTACAAATAGAACTACCATATGACCCAGCAATCCCACTACTGGGCATATACCCTGAGAAAACCATAATTCAAAAAGAGTCATGTAGCAAAATGTTCATTGCAGCTCTATTTACAATAGCCCGGAGATGGAAACAACCTAAGTGTCCATCATCGGATGAATGGATAAAGAAGATGTGGCACATATATACAATGAAATATTACTCAGCCATAAAAAGAAACAAAATTGAGCTATTTGTAATGAGGTGGATAGACCTAGAGTCTGTCATACAGAGTGAAGTAAGTCAGAAAGAGATAGACAAATACTGTATGCTAACACATATATATGGAATTTAAGAAAAAAAATGTCATGAAGAACCTAGGGGTAAGACAGGAATAAAGACACAGACCTACTAGAGAATGGACTTGAGGATGTGGGGAGGGGGAAGGGTAAGCTGTGACAAAGCGAGAGAGAGGCATGGACATATATACACTACCAAACGTAAGGTAGATAGCTAGTGGGAAGCAGCTGCATAGCCCAGGGATATCAGCTCGGTGCTTTGTGATCACCTGGAGGGGTGGGATAGGGAGGGTGGGAGGAGGGAGAGGCAAGAGGGAAGAGATATGGGAACATATGTATATATATAATTGATTGATTTTGTTGTAAAGAAGAAACTAACACACCATTGTAAAGCAATTATACTCCAATAAAGATGTTAAAAAAAATAAAAAATAAACCTACAAAGTAGGCATTAACAATTTCCATTTAAAAATAGATAAACTGTGACTGTGGGAGATGATTAACTTGCCTAACCTTGTATGTGGTAGAACAAGGATTCCAAACCAGGTCTGTTTGTCCTGTGTAATTTGGCTTTGCCTAGAAAAAGACCTTGAATTAAGGATTCAAGTACAATTAGTTTATGTGGGATGTGAAGAGCAAGTGAGAAAATGAGAGGAAGATAGACAATGCAGGGAACTTAATTAGTAAGTTACTAGTGTGAGCAACTGGCCTTTCTTCTTTCTGTGTAGTACATGTCTCAGCTATTCCCACCGAAGGGGCAAGGGAGCTGGAGTACTTATGCACCAACTCCTGTAGTCATTGGTTGAAGGTAGCCAGGGGGTGGTCTGCCTGTGTGGGGCATTAGTTATCCAGCACTGCATAGACATGGGGACCTGGTTGTGGCAGTCATAAGAATCACCTGAGCAGTGAGGTACACATGCTGCTAGCTGGAATTCTTGATGTGTGCTGAAGTGCTGGGCCCACAGGTATGTGGACTGGTCACTGAAAGGATCTGCTACAGCCTCCCAAGATTAGCCTCTTTTTGTTTCACTTGTTACCATTTCTTCATCTGCCATAAAATTATTCTGCTATAAGAGTAGAGACAGATAAAGAAAAGGGGTACAGAGAGAGACACAGAGAAAGATAATTGCTACCTAAAATATCTAGTGGTTTAAGGTCAACAAATTGCTTTGTGGCAAAAGTTGGAATCTTTGTGCTCTGAGCAAGGTGGATGAAAGCTAGTCAACCATGTGAAGGGGAGCAGAGTATAAGCCCCCACAATATGCCTCCTTGGCATAAGGATTATCTTGAGCTGATTATTTCAAGAAACTTCAGACACAGGAGAAATTCTGAAAACCCGAGTAAGTTACCCTTTTGTAAAAGACATTTACATTATAAGGAAAACCTCCATTTGTAAGGGTGTCCTCTCTATACAAAAAGAGAAAGATGACTAAAACAACATGAAACTTTTCAATGGAGAAGGTACCTACTGAAGACAAATCTGCATGACAACCTTATCCTTATTTCCTGTGCTTTTCCTGGTCACCTCCCCTAACTGCGCCTCTCCCTGCAGCATCTTTGTCTTCAGCTGGACATGGTATTTAAGAGGGTAGCTTGGGCCATTTCAGGGAGTTACTCAGTTTTGCTGGGTCTCTCCTATGTGAACAGGAGGAATACATATTAAACTTTTTCCTCCTCTCACTCTGTATTACAGGGGGATCTCAGCCAAGAACCTAGAAGGCAGAGGGAAAATCATGTTTCCTCCCCTACATTTATAACATTAATAATGAGGAATAGCAGACAACCAGCAAAAGAAAAACTTGTATTTCCTGCTCTCCTTCACTATTTAACTTTCAGGCGGGCAACACTTTAAATACGTTTGATACCAGTAGCTTGTTTACTTATTTGTTCCTCTATCATATCATTTAGGCAACTAGATGCTCACTATGAGCTAGCACTACCAGGTACTGAGTTACTCCCCTGAACCCAACATGCATGGTTATCTGTAATTTCGGAAGAAGACAAATGCAGCATCATTTCACATATAAGTGGGATCCTTGTTGGATTAGTCTGCTCGGGCTGCCATAACAAGATACCACACTGGGTAGCTTAAATGACAGAGGTTTATTTTCTCATATTTCTGGAGGCTGGCAGGCCACGATCAATGTGTTGGCAGGTTCGGTTCCTCCCGAGACCTCTCTCCTTGCCTTGCTGACAGCAGCCTTCTCGCTGTGTCCTTACACGGCCTTTTCTCTTATTTGCATGCATCCCTGGTGTTTCTTCCTCTTCTTGAAAGGGCCCAACCCGATTGGCCTCACTGTACCTTTACCACTTCTTTGAAAGGCCCTCTCTCCAAATACAGTCACATGGATTAGAAACCACCCATATGACCTCACTTAATGACCTGTTTAAAGATCCTATTTCCAAATACAGTTACATTCTAAGTTAATAGGGGTTGGGACCCCAATATATGCATATGGTGGGGGACACAATTCAGCCCATCCTACTTGTACATAAATCCACTTTTATTGGGAAGTCTCCAACACATCAGTTTAAGTACTTACTTCATTTACTCATTTATTCAGTAGATCTTCCATATCAGAATACTATGTTCCTCTTTTCATTCCATCCTCCATAGCAATAAAAAAGTGCTAATGATAGATATTGTGTTAACGCGTTACCACTTCTGTGGTACTCAGAGAATTTTAGAGAGATTCAGCCTTGGGGGGAAAAGTGGGGAAAGGAAATTTGGGAAAGGAAAATATTTTGTCGGGAGAATAAGTCAAAGCCCCCCAGATGACAGCATATATGAAAGAATTCATGCCACTCGTCTGGACCAGACACCACACCTTGGTTTTCCATACTCTGGAAAACTGAATCAAGGAAAAGGAGCTTATATTACAACCCAAGTAACCAGCTGTATTCCAGAGGCATTTTCTGATTAAAGTTTGTTGATTACTGAGTGCTGTGTGTTAACCAACAATGTTATTGTTGAAGTTCCCATGGTTAACCTTGAACTTCAGAGCTTCTAGACAATTCCTTATTCATTAACCTTTGGTTTTAGTAGTCTTGGTCAGGGCCTGTCCAGGCTTATTGAGGAAGGAGGTAGGAGTCTTGTCCCTGGAGTACTCAGGGCTGCTAATGTTTGCATCGATTTTCTTAAACAAGGAGCATTAGAAGGGCAGTAGGCAGTCACCAAGTGTCAACTTGAGCTGTTAAACATGTTTCTTTTTTGTAAAATTAAAATTCCAAGCTAAAGATGCCTTATCTTTAAGCAGTCATTAAATACAAAATAAGATCAGAATTTTTTGAAAATCTTGCCATAGAAAGAGACTATTGCCCTCAATTCTACCTTAACTAATCATCAATGGAAAACTTTAGGGTGTGTTTTGCGGTACAACATGCACACTCTTAATTAAGGATTTCCTCTATGTGCCTGTTATTCTACCTGAAATCTGTTATGCTTGAGATACGCCTTCAGGTTAAGGCACTACAGGGATACAAATGGGAGGGGTCACATGGTGACCAAAATCCATCAGCTCTTGGTGCAACTTACTCTATTAGATTTGCTTTGGAATGAAGTTCTGAGGAACTGAGACATGGAACAGGTAAGTTTTGATGAGAGGGGAGTCAGAAGAATGGGATACTATATAGGAAGACAGACTCACAATGATCATCAGGGTTGGTTTAGCTGGCATCTAATGTCTGAGACCAGGTTATAACAGGAGAGGGAGTTAGCAATGGAAGGAAATTATAAATTAACCTCTGGTCACTTCACAATTGTGTTTGGCTGGGTATGTCTAAGACTCCTTTCCCAGGTAAAGATGAAGGTCAAAGTGGAGGTGTTTTTCACTCACCCTGAGCTTCATCCTCAATCATCTCAAGGCATTGCCTGCCTCCAGAAATTCACCCTAATAAATGGGTGGTTGGTGACAGCTTCTATTCTGTCCAAATTATCTCTTCAGACTTTTCCTTGCATCTCTACTCAAGTGTAAGATATAAGTCTTCATCTGTTTGCAACTTTCCAACATAATGAGCATCAGGACATATTAGATAGCCAGTGATGAATATGTGTCTCAAAGTAAGAATTTTCAGAGAAAGCATCCAGCCAGATTAGTTCTCCGTGGAGCAGGCAGTTGTCCTCACAGTGATTTGCAAGATGCCATTGAAACGACCCTGTACCCAAACTCTCCCTTCCCCTCCCACATAGCCTCAAATCCCAGTCATTAGAGATCAGTTCCCGTAGATTAAAGATGAGGTTTCTAGGAGTTTTTTGAAAATTAAATCCCTGTGGGTAGGACGTGAGGTAAGATGGGGAGGTGGCATTTCAGCACAAATCAATTCATCAGCCACCAACAACTCAGTTCCATAAAAGAACAAAGGCAGTGATAGATACAGAGCGCAGGTTGATGAGCAAAGAAGGCATGAGTCCAGAGCATGTGGTACGCTGTTGGAGAGGAAAGGGAGAGTGCACCACAGTGGGGGCCCAGTTAGCTAGGGCTTATATGGAATACTCAGGAGGGAGGCATCTGATCTGTGTTTTGACAAGCCTAGAAAAAAGTCAAAGAAATTGAAGAACAATCTTACTTAGTTCACAGTTTGGCTTAGGGTTTTTCCTGCCCATACTAATTTAAAGAAGCTCTGACATCTACTGGACCAAGTACTATGTTAGAGGTTTTCATGATTTTTAATAACACGCAGTGGGCACCATTCTAAATGCTTTACATGTATTAACAAACTTGATTTTCAAACAGCCCTTTGTGGTTGGTACTATTAGTTTCCCATTTTACAGATGAGGAGACTGCAACACAAAGAAGTAACCCAAGGTCAAGTTCACATAGATGCTAAGTGGCAGAGCTTGGAGCTGAACCCAGGCTATCTAGCTCCACAGTCATGTTCTTAACAACAACACCATTCTATCCTTCATACATGTTATTTCTTTTAGGCATGACATTTGCCACTCCTATGGCTGTTCCTTCATTCAAAAACTGTTTATTGAAGTGGGTGCTAGAGGGTGGGGATCAACTATCCTGGTTTGCCTGCACCCTAGGCATTTCCTGGGATGCAGGACCTTTAGTGCTAAAACTGGGACAGTCCCAAGCAACCTGGAATTATACATCACCTTAAGCTAGGAGTATGATGTGATGAAAATAAACATAGGACCTGCTCTCATAAAGCTTACAGTCTAGTGGCAAATAATTACACGTGTGGTTATAAATTTAGATGTGTCTGAAAGAAAAGACAATGTTCTCTGAGTGCAGGTAATGGAGGAATCAAGAGAATAATGAAGATGGTGACTATTGTAACAGAAGCAGAAGGGTTCCTCATGTTTGTTATCTGTCTCTATCTCTGGGCCCAAGAAGAGAAAGATATGAGTTAATTTTTCCCTTTGGAGTGATTTTTATTATTACTACATTATAAAACCAGAAAAGAGCAACCAATAATCAAGAGTTATACCTCTAATGCCTCATTTATCCCAAGGATACATTCCTATTACATACTTTTTAAACCTGATGTGTTGCACTTTAAATAATTATTCACCACACATGTGTATTTTTTAATCCTGCTTTTGTTTTGATAAGTTACAGCTGCAGAGAGCCCCAGGCACTGTTTTTAAAGAGGATGAAGGTACGGCATCAAGAAGCCTCCATTTCTAATCAGCAAAATCCATTGTCGCGTGGAATTAAAATTAAATATCATTACATGTTTCACAAGAAGTTTAGGAGAATGTGAAGTTTAAAAAAACAGAAAGGTTAGAGGTAGCAGGAATGTCATATGTGGGAAAGAACTCCAAGGGCAAACTTCTTCTGACTTTCTGTGATTGGAAACAAGGATGTGGATCTTCCAGAGCCTGGAGACCTACCGGGGAAGGATGGCCACTCTACCACGACATAGTTCTCTATCAACTTATTCATTTTCAGGACAGCACTGGTTAGTCATGTGTTACTGAGAAAAACTGAACCAGGAGGCACCTTCATTGCAGGTCAAGTGAAATGGAGAATTAATTTTTAAAAAAGTTATGTGCTCATGTGTTAGGCTGCTCAGGCTGCCATAACAAAATATCACAGACTAGGTGGCTTAAACAACAAGAAATTATATCTTACTGTTCTGGAGACTAGAAGTCCAAGGTCAGGGAGCCAGCAGTGTCAGCGTCTGGTGAGGCTTCCCCTTTGGGTTGCAGATGATCTTTCTTCACTGCATGCGAGCGAGGAATGAGGCGAGAGAGAGCAAGCACGCTCTCTGCTGTCTTTTATAGAGGCACTAATCACATCGTGAAATCCCCACCCTCACGCCCTCATTTGAACCTAATTATCTCCCAAAGATCCAGCCTCCAAATTGGGGGTTTGGGCTTCAACATATGAATTTGGAGGAACACAATTCAGCCCATAGCAGCTCATATTTTCGTTTAGAGGCAAAATTGGAAGGAAAAGTCTTAGTTTCAAGAAATCAATAAAGAGGCAAGGGGTGTTTTCAGCTGGTTTGGAGAAGATGGTTTAAGCTCTGAATTGAAGATACAGCATATCCCTCACCTGGAGAGGGTTCTGTCACAGAAGCAGTGAAGTGTGGTAGGTGGGAGGCTGGATTCGGGAGCCGGCCCACCTTGGTTTCAGCCTCTGTGCTGCCACTTAGCAGCCAGATTAATGGGAATCACCTTGTTTCAGGTTAATGGCAATAGTGATAGTATTTAACACCCAGTGTCGCTGGATGATTAAACGGTCAATGGAAAGTAAGGGATACAGAGAGCCTTCACAGCAAACACGAGTGAAGGGGTCCCTAGGGGGAGACTGGGAAATCCATAAGCTAGGGATCTAACCAGCTGTTGAGGCTGCACTGGACAGGGCACAGGCTGTACATTCAATCTGCTGAGATTGTGGTTTAATCAATATACAGGAAGAAAATCTGGCCTCACACTGATATGTTGTTGAAAACGAGAGAAGTACGTTCAGAGTTTTTTCAGATGATTGTGGATAGTTTTCTCTGATATGGTGCCAAAACTTGACAAGTTGTACTTCCTTAAAGGTTCTTTGCTATGTGGAATCTGAAAGCACGTTAATAAACGTTCCTACGCTATTACATTAAAGTCTACGGGTCTGTCTTGCACTTTGAATGGATCTTTTACACACGCATGATTTTATAACACTGTGCATTCGTGATTTGGAAAAAATTGATTCATAGAATTATATTGATTAAATCTGGACATTTAATTATATAATATAAAAAATCATATGCATTAATATCACCACTGATCTTACCAAAATAATCTTTAAGAATTGGGACATGTCCAGCTCAGGTAGTGGATTCAAGTTTTCTGAAATTCCTATTTTTGCCTGAGAGCTCCAATGTTATTATTGGCAACAAACACTGTCAGTCGTTTTCCTTGAAGTGATAGATTCCTTTTGTTCATTTTTAAGAAAATATCTGGATGTCTGAGTAACTATAGTTTATCTCGCGGTTGTTCCAAGTCAAAATTATGTTCCATGGAAAAATGCAGCTATTTCAGCTCACAACTCAAACATTTACACAAGTGCTTTTCCTTGAGACAACATGGCACTCCTGGATGTACAGAAGGGCTTTATGTGTACTTGGCACCATGGCCTTGGTTTGTATTATACTAAGCCGCAGTCTCATCCACTATTGCTTTTGCAAATACCGACAGTGAAAAAGTCCTTAACGTTATTAGGAATCTAGCTTTGACCTTGCCGACTCTCGGAAAGAGCGCCCTAACGTGTTAATGCCAAGCCTCTCCGTGTGGTGAAGTGCAGTCTGCTGAAAATCCTTCGGCTCCAGTCCTACCAGAGGGAGAACTGTGGAAAGCCTGGTTCTACAGCGGGAGGACCATAGCAGGATCAGCGTGAGGTCAGAGGCGGGATTGCAGACGCGAGTTTCACTGCAAAGAATTCAAGCTCACAAATGGCAAAAGGCAAAACCAGAAGCAGCAGGCGGCATGCGAATCATACCTAAAACTAAAACAAAACAAAGCACTATGGACAAATCCGCTTAGTAAAGAGAGGTATGAAAATGTCGGCAGGAGGCAGAGAAAGATTATTACAGAGTATCTAGCAAGTAGTATTGCCAGAAATGTAATTTTTAGAGATTTTTTTCAAGCAACCAAGTTCATATCGTTTTTTGGCTTAAGATCTCAAAGCCCATTATCAACATGGTTTTTCCTAGTGGGGTTAAAGGTAAGAGTATCTTCTGCTTCCTCTGGTTAATTGACATTAGTATGATTGTTATACTTGAGTTCAGTATAACCAACATGTTCCTTTATTAATTGTCTGTAACAGAGTGATGAAATGCCTGGAAAGGCTGGTGAACTTTTTTTTTTCTTTTTGTGGAGAGCTGTGTTTTTATTTATTTATTTTTAATTTTTTTTTCTTTCTGTGGAGAGCTGTGTTTTTATTTTTAATTTTTTTTACATTTTTATTAGAGTATAATTGCTTTACAATGGTGTGTTAGTTTCTGCTTTATAACAAAGTGAATTAGTTATACATATACATATGTTCCCATATCTCTTCCCTCTTGCGTTTCCCTCCCTCCCACCCTCCCTATCCCACCCCTCTAGGTGAACTTTCTTGAGGAATAACCCCATGTCTTTTGCTGCCGGTGGTTGAAGCTTGACTCTTGCTGAATTCCCAAGAACACTGCTGTGCATAGTGAAATAAGACCTACTGCTTCCTAAGGAGTGGGGATGGTTGGTCCTTGTGATTTAAAACATTTTTCACTAACGGTCTCCTTTTGGCAGCTGGGGAACACAACTGACATTCATTCTCTTTGTCTACTAGATTGCCTAGTCATTGTCAACAAGATCTAAGAGAATTAGAACTGCATTTGAGAGTTGTTTGTACTCAGATCCCAAGGTGGTCTTCATGACTATAAGAGCTTTAATTGTGAAAGAGAAGGAAAGATGTTGACCGTTTGGGATGGCTATTAAGAGGGTCTTCGGTCTCTAATATAGAATTTTTGTGTATCTTCTGCTTTATATGGTATATCTTATATGGTATTTAAGTTATATATTGTATATCTTCTGTTTTAATTCCTTCTTGACTTTTTCTGTTTATCACCATCTCCCCCATGACATCCTCCTTTCTTTTCCTTGAAGTGATGGCCTATGTGCAGCTAGGAGAAGAAAATAAGCAATAGATAATTTCTGCTTTCTTTCCCCCCTTCTTTCACACTTCTCATACTATTTGTTATATACATATTTTCTCGTATACTGAACCACTTATCACTGCTTGCCTGCCACTTACAGTGTTTGTATCCTTATTGGTTAGTTGTTGTGATGCTTAGAGTAGCGTCAAAGTCATTCTTTTTAGAACTAGAAGCGGCCTAGGAGATCACCTAATCTAAACTTTCTTATTTTTATAAGAGAGGAAATTGAGGACCAGAGTGATGAAGTGATTTATGCAAGTTCATAAAGTAAATGGCAAACCAGATGCCCTCGGTGCAGGAGTGAGGCACTAATGTCTACTGCGTGACGTCTGTGTTTCAGGTGCTGTCCAACTGCTATCTCATTTCATCATGGTAACCACTCCCACCTTTATAAATGATGAAATTGAGGCTCAAAATACTTAAGACATCTTCCCACCCCAAACCGTAGAATGCCAGTCAGCCTGACTGCTCATTCCACATTTCATCTCCCGTCTCTTAGCTTTTGCCTTTGTCCCCCCAACTAGACCAAGTAGTAATGTGTCCCATCAGTTTACGGGCTTACACTGGTAAGAAATGTGGTTAAAAAATAGTGTTGAAGGGCTTCCCTGGTGGCGCAGTGGTTGAGAGTCCGCCTGCCGATGCAGGGGACACGGGTTCGTGCCCCGGTCCGGGAAGATCCCACATGCTGCGGAGCGGCTGGGCCCATGAGCCGTGGCCGCTGAGCCTGCGCGTCCGGAGCCTGTGCTCCACAGTGGGAGAGGCCACAACAGTGAGAGGCCCGTGTACCGCAAAAAAAAAAAAAAAAAAAAAAAATAGTGTTGAAAAAGTAGCAGGCCTCTGTTCCTTTAAGACTTAGAAAACTGATCTATGAAAACAAACTTTCTTGGAGACCTCAATCATGTCCCACAAGTTCATTAAAAACATCTCTTCAATACCACCCCACTGTAGAAAGAAACCATTAAGTATAAAATTTATGCTTTGGTATTTTAATCAAGTCAGAAACCTCCTTCTTGGCTGCCCAACATGGGAGTTAAAAATCTGCATTTAAATTATGGTTCCAAAATATAAATCCCAAGGACCCAAGAGGCTCTTTCCCAGAGGAACGGTATACAGAGAGTATGGACTTTTTGCTTATCTTTGATTCTGCTGGCTCTCAGAAAGTTCAGGGATGAGCCGGAAGGAGGAGCAGCTTTAGGAAATAACAAGAAAATGCTTAGGGATTTGGTTTAGAACTTCATTTAATGATAAGATTTTTCCACTCATTCATAAGGGCTGAATCTGCATAATCTGACATGAATTATGGTGTGGGACTGCTAATAGGCAATCTATTCAACAGCTGAGGAAGGGTTATTGCTTTCTGTCAACAGTCACACTTATTTGTTTTGTGGTGATGGCCGGCAGCTGCTGGAGAAAGAGTAGGGTCCCTTAAGAGATGTACGCATGGGCTTCTCAAACGCTCAGGCTTTGCTTAGCCTCTGCATGTAGGAGCATCCAAAAGTAAAGGAAAGCTCAGCTTAGGAACTGCTTTGGTCATAAAGGAAACCACGGGTATATAGTGTGTAACAGAGAAACTTTTATTTGTTACCTCATAAACTTTTCCCCAAAGTGTCTTCCTGGTCTCAGGCTTTTCCACTTGTGTACAACTCACACATCACGTTCAGATTAGTTTCCCTAAAGCCAGTTCTGAAGGCATGCGACTAGCCTGCACATATATACTCATCGCTGACTTCACATTGACCATGGAATCAAAATACAGGTCTCTGCCTGGCCTTTGAGTCAGTCCTCCACAATCTGGACCTCAATACCTTTCTATCCTGACCTCCTCCTTCTCTAGGTAATGGATCCACATCCAAACCAAACACCTCTTCTCAAGTGTACCTTGTACTCTTTGGCTTCTGCCACTGCTCATGAAGGCTCCTCTCTCCCTCCCTTCCTTCCCTCTTCCTTTCCATCGGCACCTCCAGCACTACCTAGAGCAGACCTGCAAAACATGAATCACTCAATAATGATTGTGAATGAAGTGAAACTCTTTGGGACTCAGTTCCTCACTGGAATTGTTCTTAGCATCAAAAGTTATATGTGGAAATGCTTTTAAACTGTAGGGACTTCCCTGGTGGTGCTGGGGTTAAGAATCCGCCTGCCAATACAGGGGACACGAGTTTGATCCCTGGTCCGGGAAGATCCCACATGCCGTGGAGCAACTAGGCCCGAGCGCCACAACTGCTGAGCCTGTGCTCCAGAGCCTGTGAACCACAACTACTGAGCCCTCGTGCCACAACTACTGAAGCCTAGAGCCCGTGCTCTGCAACAAAAGAAGCCTGTGCACCGCGAGGGAGAGTAGCCCCTGCTCGCCGCAGCTAGAGAAAGCCCGCACGCAGCAATGAAGACCTAATGCAGCCAAATAAATAAATAAATAAAGTGTAATAAAAGTATGGGTTTTGTCTTGAGCTTTCCGATGATGGAGGTAGCGGATAAGAAACCTCCACATTCCGCATGGACTGAGTTGGCAATGTGCTCAGTCAGTAGGAGGGGAACTTTCCAAGTCACTGGCAAATGTTGACGTAACTTCTGGGGCCACTCAGGTCTCTGGGGAAGGGGGCAGCTGGATGATTAATCAGACAGGATCAGCCAATCTCCTCTCTTTCTGGTTCTCACCAGCACCACCCTTTCCCAAACTCCATTCTGTCTACGCACCCTGCGCACCCTGTGTTCCTTTTTAATACTCCATGGAACTCCTACCACAGAACCTTCCTTCCTGTACTTATTCAGAAGACTCCAGATTTTGCTTTGCAAATAAATATAAGAATTTCATCTTGCTGCACAACTGTCCCCTTTAATCCAGGAGTCACATGATTTTGGTATTTCTCATACCTGCTTAGGGAGAACAAGCAGCTCTTTGCCTTGTCAGTTAAGTTTTAGTGGCACTCCTTCCCCTGTCCTTGCCGTCATCTCCTGCGGAAACTAAGAAGTCCTTTGAAGCTGACCTGGTTACAATGCCTTGATTAACTCCATGCTGCAGCCCTGCCTAGCTGTAACTGTGGCATGCCAAAGCAAAAATCTTAATGATTTACACCAAAATCAGATGCTGGAAAATTGCTTTCGAGGCTGCTATTGAAGATGATTTCTCAGGGGCTATGTTGGTGGTAAACATTACTTAAAGGTAGCAGAGCTGTGTCATCCGGGTTTAGGAAAGTCAAAAAGTTACAAGTGGAAAAATTGGCTGAACAATTCAAGGGAGTAGGGTTATAGTTTTTGTTTTGTGTGGTTGTGTGTGTGTATGTTGTGCTTACATATATTTCTTTTAATGTATCCGTTTGGATTAGGTTTTGCTTCACATAACATTAAAATCTGATATGGAAGTCTTGGACATTATAGAAATTATTTCTTTTTTAAAACAAAACAAGTAGTAGGTAGTGCAGGCCTGGTGTGTGGCCCTATGAAATCCTCAGGGACCAAGGCTTCTTCAAGGACTCACCAACCTTAGGTTAGGTATTTCATCCTCATGGTCCCAGATGACTGCTAAGGCTTCAGTCTACACAAATGAGTGTTAGGTACATAATGAAGAAGAGAAGGGTGTACCCCTGTAGGTTTTATAGAGCCATGTTGGAAGTCCCACACGACACTTCAGGTAACACTCCATCGGTCAAAACATAGTTGTATGGAAACACCTAACTTCTAGAAAGGATGGGAATGGAATCTCTTAGTGAGGCAGCAAGAGGGGACCAGCTAAAATCAGAGTTCTGTTGTTAAGGTAGAAGGGGTTGATAGATATTGGGAAATATTGAACTATTTCTTTCACATCAATCGCTATTTCCTATAATCCTTCAGTTTCAACTCACTTTTTTAGTCAACTTGTCTCCTGAACACATTTGCTTTTTCCCACTTTTCCTTTGTTCCTGTGGGGTTTTCTCTGCTTGAAATGCATGTCCTCTGCTGCCTCCAGCTAGTGACCGTCACCTTTTCCATCAGTCTTTCCCTGAGTGCTACCCTAAAAGGAAGCTCTCCCCTCTTGGAATTCCTATAACACTTATTTTCTCTGCCACTTAAATAATACTTATCACACCTTACCTTATAGGACAATCATTTGCATATATGTGTTTATATGTTTTATTAATATATGTTTATCACAGTCTAGAGACTACAGAGAGCTGAGGGCCAGTTTTAGGCATGATTGTACCCTCAAATATATAACACTTTGCTTTGATCATATTCACTCATTCAACAAAAATTTATTGTACAACTATCACGTGCCAGGATGCTGTGGCCAGCATGACATGTCTTTTAGGGGAGATAGACTAATATGTAATTACAATGTAGTGTGGTAAGTGCTTAGTAGGGAACTTGCTACAGAAATAAATTAATTTTATCCCTTGCTTCACTTATTTTACAGTTCTAAATTGAGAAATGTAAGAATAGTCTTATTTGTCTTATTTATTAGAACAGATAAACACATTTTTAGAAAACCACAGCAATGAGCTATGAATATCTTGAAGTAATATGATATCCATATTCTTAAGAATATCATCTGTAATAAGTAAATAATACAAAACACTTAGTGAAGAGAGAGAATTTGGTCTCCAGCTGCTCTAGAGTACTCTCTCCCACTTTCTCCCCTTCCCTTCTAATTTTTTTCCTTCTCTTTCCTTGTTCCCCCAAAGGATGTGGGGCAACTTATAAAAATATATAGCATGTAACAAAATAAAATACAATTAAATATAAGAGAGTCAAGCAAGTGGATTAAAAGAAAAGTTGGGGGACTTCCCTGGTGGTACAGTGGTTAAGAATCTGGCTGCCAATTCAGGGGTAATGGGTTTGAGCCCTGGTCCAGGAAGATCCCACATGCCGTGGAGCAGCTAAGCCCGTGCACCACAACTACTGAGCCTGCGTGCCACAACTACTGAGACTGTGCGCCTAGAGCCCACGCTCTGCAACAAGAGAAGCCACCGCAGTGAGAAGCCCACGTACTGCAATGAAGAGTAGCCCCTGCTCGCCGCAACTAGAGAAAACCTGTGTGCGGCAATGAAGACCCAATGCAGCCAAAAATAAATAATTAAATAAATATTTTTAAAAAGGTGGAATGATAAGGTGATGCTAGAAGTGAGGTTAGTAAACAGAACCAACTGATGAATGTTCAAAGGACTTTTAAAATTTCACTAGGCGTACACTCAATTTAGATTTAAAATTTTTAGCAGCCAACTCAGAGAGGGTGGCATGATGCAGTGTCCATTCTTAGGTGATAAGTAGGAGTAGATGAAAAGTCTGACGGATGCACGTCTAAAAGTCATTTCATAACTAATTATCTGTAGGGGTTGCGTGAGGGTCAGTGCTAGTTACAGGGGTTCTTCTGTCGCTCTGGCTTTGGTGGGTTAGATATGCAGATGGCTACGAGCATTTGCTGGGAGAGGCACATTCTCCCGAGCTGCCTCTGGACCCGGACTCCTGTTCACTGTCCCCCACCGCAAGCTGTCTACACCAAGTTGCAGGGCTTCAGGCTGGCATTCAGGGCAACTCTGCCTCCTTGCAATTGCAGAAATTCCTATTATCATTATTTCTAAGCCAGGGAATTTGTTTGTTTTTTAATGAGCCTTGCCTCAACGATAAGCATGACAGAAGGTGGAAGAGGATGGTCCTCTCTCCCAACCTGGCTTTTCAGAGAGAGGAAAAATTATAGTTCTTAAAAATGTGAAGAATTATGGCTATGAAAACTGAAAAACATTTATTAAAACGTATAACTTAGGGGCTTCCCTGGTGGCGCAGTGGTTGAGAGTCAGCCTGCCGATGCAGGGGACACAGGTTTGTGCCCCGGTCCGGGAGGATCCCACATGCCGCGGAGCCGCTGAGCCTGCGTGCCCAGAGCCTGTGCTCTGCAACGGGAGAGGCCACAGCAATAAGAGGCCCACATACCGCAAAAAAAACCAAAAAAAACGTATAACTTAGCCTATTACTACCGTATCCAGTAAGTCTCGAGCCCCCTTCATTTGATGGCTGCTTTATGAGAGTAATTGATATGTTGAGTTCACTGTGCTCAAGAAAAGGGGTTTGCAGCCTTAAGTTTGTGTCAGCAGTCCCTTTAGAGCTTTATAAAAAGTACACTTACCCAGGCTGCATACCTAGAGGTTCTAATTTAGTAGGTCTAGGACCAGGTCTGGGAATCTGAGTTTTAATAGGTCTGTGAATCTGAATTTTAATAACACTCAACAAAAGATTCCATAAACTGCAGGGGCAGAGATTTGCTGTTTTAGACCTCATTGGATAACTCTGACATACCACTTAGGATGCCAAGGGGACTGATAAACCAAAGGTGATCCTCCAGTAGCCACATCTAGACAACGGGCCAATGGTGGTATTCTGGCTTCGCTGAGTTCTTCCTGGTCTGTAGTGCTGCGTCATATCTGGTCTGCAAGCATGCCTGGTGGTATGTGCTGGGCTTCCAGATTTTGTTTTCTTGTTTTCTGATATGACAGACACTGTGGCACCTTGAAAAGCACACTCAACCTTGGAATCTGGAGTCTTGGGTTCAAGTTCTGGCTCTGTTACATATTAACCCTACAATTGTCAAAAGGCCATTTAGCTTTTCTGAGTCTCTGTCTCCTTTTAAAATGGAGATAAAATTATCTTCCCATCTTATAAGATTATTGTGAGGATTCTGTCATATAACCTAGGAAAATAATTTGTGGACTGTCAAGTGCTCCATATATGTAAAGAATTATTTTTAAGGAGATCCCTTTCCATCAACCCATTGACAATCTCTTGTTGATAAAACAGCTGTAGCCATTTTTGAGTTTTCTGGCTTGTGACTTCACAACACTGTAGTGTTTGGGGTACCAGGACTGCACTAGGCATAGCTAAGAGGCCATCAGGTGAGTGTCAGTGCCAGAACAGCTAGAGGCACTGAGAAATCTCAAAGACTGAGGCAGACACTTACTGACCACTCCCAACTTATAACTCCTCCTTCTCTAAGCAAAGCAAGAGGGCACCTGTATACATACCCTTATCTAGGGATAGACCATGACGCAACAGGACCAAGCAGATTCTTAGAGCAGAAACTAGTCCCAGGCCATTATGAGCATTGAGCTGAGAATCTACATGGGATTCTTTGTGTTTGGAAGAAAAAGTTAGGGGTTCAATGCTGAGAATCATTCCTTGACAAGGGCTGCTCAAAGGACATATCTATTCAGAATCTTTTTTGGTGTAAACTGTGGGTAGGCACACCTATTTGCTGTGGCTGGGAAATCTAAAATCTATTAGTATGTTTTCCAGCTGAGAGAAAAAAAATCTGTACTTGTGTTTGCCATTTCCAGTAGTTTCTAGAAATCATGGTATTGAAAGAAAGGGATAGCTTAGTTTTACTAAGTTCCAGGCCTTGTCACCTTAGGAAGGTATAGGTTGAACAAGTGCCAGGGTTGAAAAGGGGCTAGAAGTAGATATTTGATAGCTGTTTCTTTCATTCCCTGCTACATGGAGGAGAATTTGCATCAATTATAATTCAGTTTGAAAAATGGAAAGAAAACCAAGTACAACTAAGTGTTTAACCTTGAGGATGAAGTTTGGTAAGTGGTGGTGGGGCTCTTCTCGTATTCTTCATATAAGCACTGCTAGGAAATAACTCTCAAATTAAACTTCAGGAAAGGGAGGCAGGTGGGTATGGAGGAGAAGGAAGATCTGGGAACATTCCATGTGGAACAAGCCCCAGGAAGGGTTTTGGGGAAGCTCATCTTTACTACCTACCTTCTTCCTGACCCTCTGCACCCACTGTTCCCATGATGCCGTCTGGCTGCCAAGCCCTTCCTTTCCTGCCCCTTCCCATTTTGACTGACCTCCCTTTCAACACTTAGAATCATCCCTGTCAAATCCCATTTCTACTGTGCCTTATTTCAGGTTGGTTTTGGGAAGGAATAAAGTAACCTGATGAAATTGATTTGAGGTCACCTTACATTTGGTCTAATAATCTGTGCAGGATATTAAAACCTTCATTATCCATTCCATTGTAATAAACTCAGATGTAAATTGAGACTGGACACAGGAAAATAGCCAATGTCTCTGCTGATGTATGCCCTGTATAAAATTTGTGGATTCTAAATATCAGTTTGGTCTGACACTACTTCAAGGACTTCTCCCTCTCACATTGTTTTATTTTATAAATTGATTTGAAGTTATCCTCATTGTTTTGACTTGTTATGTAAGTTTCAATTTTGTTGCTTGCTGCAAAATGCCCATCGTTATCTAATGAGATGGAATTTATTTCATTCTCTCAGTTAATGATTCCCCTTAAAATATAATTAGGATCTGAAAGAGATCATTTTATAACATCAAAGCTATTTGGTTTCAAAATCTTACTTCTGTTATAGTCCAGGAAACAACGTCCAAGGATATCTGGACCACTGATTTAAATCCCTCAATCTTCTATGAGAATCACTGCATCCAGTGGGACTTAGTACCTTCATTTATGGGAAGGCTTTGGCTTCATGACCCTGTGCAAAGTTGTCTATAGGAGAGAGGTAGATGAGCTTTCTGCTCAGGCAGAAAGTAGAACCCAAGGGACTTTAGTTTGGCAAAATAATTATTATTTGATATCTTTCATGATTTTTTTTTTTTTTTTTTTTTGGTGGTACGTGGGCCTCTCACTGTTGTGGCCTCTCCCGTTGCGGAGCACAGGCTCCGGATGCGCAGGCTCAGCGGCCATGGCTCACGGGCCCAGCCGCTCCGCGGCATGTGGGATCTTCCTGGACCAGGGCACGAACCCGTGTCCCCTGCATCGGCAGGTGGACTCTCAACCACTGTGCCACCAGGGAAGCCCTTTCATGATATTTTATTGAAAATATGTTAACTTTAGTCACTTTTCGCACTGGAAGAATTCACTCATTACTAATTTAGAGGAGTCAACCTTATTGATTTATGTCTCCTTAAATTTGCATACTCAGATTCTGTGTTGACAAATTAGACTTTGAACTTGTGTTTTGCCACTAGTTGAACTTTTCAGCAGATATAAAAATTAATGAACCAAAGCCTCTTCTTCTGGAATTTATTTTAAAAGAGCCATGTCCATAGAATAAGAGCTTGTGTTCCTCCCCTGCATTTCCACCCTAAGGAAACCATATAATTCATTGAGTGTTTGTAATGTTTACTGGCTGATCAGTAAAAATGAGGTGGAATGGTGGGTCTGAGTGCTGCCACCCATCTGCTTGTCTGGTTTGCATTAAAAGCATTCTTTATTTAAAAAGGGATTTTACTAATGAGCTCACTTGATCATATCTCAGGGACAGGTCAGAATGAAAGGAGGTTGATCAATGTAGTAAGAATTCCTGAACATCATTTACATTCATTTGTGTTTTCGGATCCTCAGGGAGCCTTGGGGTACAACATTAAAGAGGTTTTCTAGCTGCTATTAAAAGCTGAATATTTGGGAAGTGGCTTACATAAACGTTTTCTTTTCTTGAATCTGGCCCTATAAGTCAGTGATCCCCAACCTTTTTGGCACCAGGGAGTGGTTTTGTGGAAGACAATTTTTCCACGGAAGCAGGAGGGGGATGGTTCAGGCCGTAATGCGAGCGATGGGGAGCGATGGGGAGTGGCAGATGAAGCTGTGCTCACTTGCCCGCTGCTCACCTCCTGGGAGTTGGGGACATCTGCTCTAAATGGAATATGATTTTTTTTTCAGTCTGTGTATAAGGAACCTGCTATTTTGATGCCAGGGTTGAGTGAAAGAGAAGAGATGAGAGAAATATGTACAGCTTTTCCTTTTGTGTACAGCTGATGGAACTCAGGATCAGCAATGGAGAATGCTCTTGGGAAGGTTTTTCCAGGATTGACTTTGGTTTATGCCTAAATTCTTTCTCACAGTCAATGAGATAGGTAGCTATAACTAGAGTTCAGTGCCTGTTCATGGAACAGAGAGAAGGTACATCTGCCTGGTACTCTTAACTTCATTATTAACATGCCCCAAACCCAGCTATGTATCTATTGGCAGGATAATTTCCACACCGAAAGCAAAACTAAACAAAAACAAAAGAAAGACCAAAAAAAAAAAAAAAAAAAAAAGCATGGGTCCATAATATACAACCTTTGAGAATATCAAAATACAAAACAAAACAAAAACCTTTGAGAATATAAACTGAGGGGAGAGTGGTTTTCTATAGGCCCCTGTGCAGGCTGGTCACTAATCTTATTGCTGTTGGTGGTTCCACCACTGGCTGACCTTATGATCAGAGGAAGGTAGGGCTGGAGCTAGCAGTAGGATAGGGTCAGAGGTCACAGCCACAGAGAGTGTGAAGGAAGACAGGCAAAACCCGGCTCCAGGCCAAGGCCAAGGCCAGGGCACAGTGTCATGACAACTGCATCCCTTCTTGTGTTGTAGGAATCGTAGAATTTGGGTTTGAAGGAATCTTACAGATCAGAGTCTAATGCCCTCACTTTTCAGCTGAGGAACCTGAGATCCAGACATTTAAGTGACTTTCCCCAAATCAGACAGCTAGTTGTTGCAGAGCTGTGACCAGAACAGAGGTCTCCAGCCACCCATTTGCCAACCCCTTTCCCACTGATATTCTCATCCCCAGATGCTGTCTTTTAATGGCAGGTTGCTCATGGCTCTAGTGAAAAACTGTTCAGTAGATGACAAAGAGCCCCCCCATTCAACAAATATCTACTGAGTGTGGACTGCCTGCCAGGCCCTGCCTAGGCACTGCTGTCTTTAGAGCAACCTGTTCATGTTCCTCATTTTTCCCTGTGACTTTCCTTTCTTCTCTTTTATCAGCACCTCTCTGAGACTCATTTTCACTGTTTACATTAGCTTCCAGTTAGTTCTTGAAGGCGTGGTGGTGGTAGCAGTGCCACTGACAGTTTCAGAGGAGAGGGTATCTGATGTCTATTGGAAGTGATTATTCATAACTTTATATTAAAAATGTCTAAAAGGCCCACAAAGGTTTGTTTTCTGAGGTCTTTTAGAAAATCAGATGGGCATAATAGATTTTCACAGAGGAAGGAAAACCAATAAATCTTGGCTGCATTTAGTTTCAAAAGCTGCCTCCTGCATAAGAATTTGCATATAGATTTCTCAAGAAATTTGAAAAAGGCAAAGAGTTTGGAAGTGAGCTTAGAACAATATCTTTTATATCGTGAAAAGTAGATAGATGATTATTTTCCCCCATAAAGTAAATATGATGCTATTTATTTTTCTAGGACTCTCATGATATCCCAAGTGGATGATTATCTTAACAATATGCAAATAATCAGAGGTAAGCATTCTTTGTTTCTATTTGCTGCAGAAGAAGGATGTACCTCTAATACTTCCACTTAATGAGGAATATAAATATTGCATTGATAGGACTATGACAGAAATGTATTTCATATAGAAATAAGTCACTTCCATAGCTCCGAGTTTGAAATCATAATTATCTCAAGAATTTTCCTATATATGAGACAATTACCTACCATTCAGATCAACACAGGACTCATTTCACAGTCCATGAACACTCTTTATTTTTCACCTTCAGGAAAATTCTACAAGTATTAAAATAATTTGTTAATTCTACATAGACTTAGCCTTCATAGAAGAGCTGTTAGGATGCAGAATTAGTTGTTGCATTGTTAGAAGTTGCATTAACCGACACAGAATTTGGGGGATGGGTTTCTGCAAGGAGAGATTCTATCTTGGTCATCTAACCAACATCTTTTCACGGGGTATCCTGTAGAGAAGGGAAAGCCTGGTGTGGCTCACTGTAACTTTGTTTATTTTTTCCTATCTGATATACTTGCATTTAATTTATTTTTTAAAATCTCCAAATATTTTTGAGTCTGTTTTAATGACTTACCATAGGATGAGGGTGAGAATGAGCAAGTATGTTTTGTTATGGGCAGATGTGATATATAGAAAAATTCCTCCTCCACCCCCTGCCCCCAATTCCCAGAGCCTGTGAATATATGACCATACTTGGCAAACAGGATTTTGTGGATGTCATTAAGTTAACAACCTTGAGATGTAGACATTATTCTGGGTTATCTGGGGTGGGGGATGCAATCTAATCACACAGGTCCTTAAAAGAACCTTCCTGGGCTATGATCAGAAAGAGATGTGATGATGGAACAAGTCAGAGAGATGCTATGGAGGAAATGGGCCACTAACCAAGAGACGCGGGCATCCTCTAGATCTGGAAGAGGCAAGGAAATGGGTTATCACTTAGAGCCCCCGGAAAGGAACGTCACGGTCCTGCTGACACCTTGATTCTAGCCCAGTGAGACCCATGGGGCAGTCCTGACCTCCAGAACTGCAAAGCCATCCACGTGTGTTGTCTTAAAGTCACTACCTTTGTGGTAATTTGTTACAGCAGCAAAAGAAAAATGATGCAATAGAGATTTGATTTCACAAGAGAAAATGTGGGACAGGGATGAATGGGCTTTTCTTTTGATGGAGAAGTGGTAACATTTGGGTCCTGAGAGTGTTAGTAATAAATCTGGAATTTTAAATGAGGATTTTTATAGATAATTTGGAATTAGGATTGTACAGTGAAACTCCAGGTTTCCACATAATCGTGCTCTTTTCTTCGTAGTGAAATGTCAAACTTCACTAACTTCTGTGTGGGCAAGTAGCAGACAGTACATTGAGGGGAATTAACCCAAGTTATGGGGTAATAATACCACCCAATTATATGTTTTATGGGCTGTTTCAGCTTCTGATCCGATATCTTTAAACATAATTTTTGAATCTAGTTGCTAGGGCAACCTAGACAAAAGATGTACATTAACCTCAGGCATTGTGTGCCCATTAAACTAGTCTGGAGTTGGTGTAGAAAAGCAATGGTGAGTTAGGATGCCCTGTCATGGTACAGTGTTTTCTTCACATGAGCAGAAACTTTTAGTCAGGAGAAAGCTAGAGGGAGAAAGAGATCCTGGACTCAAGAGAGGCTGACATGTGGGTCCTAAACCAATATGATTGGTGTCCTTATAAGAAGAGGGGATTCGGACACAGACATGCATGTGCACTGAGGAAAGACCATGTGAGGATACAGAGAAAAGGTGGCCCTCTGCAAGCTGGGAAGTGAGCTGTCACCACAAACCAACCCTCCTAAAACCTCGATCTTCGACTACTAGCCTCCAGAACTCTGAGAAAATAAATGTCTGTTGTTTAAAAAAAAAAAAAAAGAAGCTGACATGACTTTCCTTAGATTAAACCCTGAGGGAAAGAAGAGAAACAAATCCTTCAAAGCTGTGCTACACGATCTGGGATATAAATACCCTTAGGGGTGAGTGGCTGATTCTGTGAAGTGTGTGAAGCTACAGGACATAGGGGAACATCTTCCTGGAAGTCAATTAATGGAATAATTTTGGGAAAAACATTTTTAAAAATGCAAAGTAATAAATTATGAAACCAGAGTCATGATTTATACCAATATTTGAAGTAAAGACCTCAAAGGAATTTCATGCCACCACAGACCATGGAGGTTTACCCTGTGCTGGTGGAAAGGTATAAGAAGCACTGATCAGAGACAAGTAAATAACTAACTCTTCACCATTCTACCTCCTCTTCTTCAGCCTCTCCACGGGCAGTGACTGGGATTTTCCAGATACTAACTTCTAAATTATAACACTCAGTGTGTTTTATGAACTAGTCCGTCTTGCAACATTTAACTACAGTGTGTGTACGCTTCATAACTTGACCTGAATCTTTCTCTCCAGACCACCTCCCACCTCTCATATCATTCACCTTGTGATTCGGTCAAAAGGCTTTTCATCCATTCTTATGCCCTGTCCCAAGTTGAGTTTTCAGGGCAGCAGACTCTAGGAGGGAGATTTGTGTGCATGACGTTTATTATGGAGTGCTCTTTGGGATTAATGACTGATGTAGACAAAGAAGTAGGATCGGGCAGAGGGAGAAGCTGGGCTGAGATACAGCCTCAGTGAAAGACCTCAGTTGACCCCAGGGGGAGCTCTTAAACTGGGATGACTCCTCAGAATTATACCAAGTTGGGGTGAGGGGCTGAGCCTTTATCCTTCTGTGTAGAATAGTTATGGGTTTCTGGCTGCCTGGGAATAAGGGTGCTAGATTTAGCAAACAAAAATACACAATGCTCAGTTAAATTTGAATGTCAGATCAACACTGATCAGTTTTTTAGTACAAGTGTATCCCATACAATATCTGAGACATAACTACACTAAAAATTACTTGCTATGGATCTGACATTCAAATTTAACTGGTATCCTGTATTTTATCTGGCAACGCTACCTGGGAAGGGAGCATGGTCATTCAGAAAAGGAAAGAACATTCAGAAAAGGAAAGAATCTGGCAAGGCCTCTGGAAGAGGGTGGTATTTGAGCAGGACCCCGATGGGCAGGCTGGATTTGGACACACAGAGATGGACAGCCCAGGAGAGCGCACCAGGGGTACATGGGGGTCACTATGCATGTGGGCCAGGCACAGATTGCCTCAGCAGATCCCCAAAGAGGCTGACAGGTGAGGCAGGAATGTGGGCAGCACTCCTGGCAGTCGGGGGCATACATCCTAAAGGGGGACCTGGGGGTGCACCTCAGCATCCACTGTAGACACGCATCACTTCCCATCATGCGTCACTGAGACTCAGCTGTCACTGAGAGGTTGGTGTGCATGGGCTTTTATGAATCAAATAATGATATTCGATAGGAATAAAACAGGGAGGCTTTATGATTCCTCTCACTCACTTAAAACAAGAAAGGAACCTGTTCAAGTTGAGCTAGATGAATGACCTCCCCATCTCCAATCCCCAAGAGAAAAAAAAGATATTCTCCTCGATGCCCAATATGTGGTTTTAGTATCAGCAACCAGGACTGACTTGAATGGACATCTGATTCTGTTATATAATAGTTTCAGGAAGAATAGCTACAGAGCATTGGTTATCAAACTAATGTTCTCAGATATGTAAATGGCTCTCCATAGTTAAATCCCTTGTGGAAAACGTCCCTGTTTAGCAAGTTAACTTATTTGCTTATTTCAGTTTATGTTTTGCAATCAAGATATACTGAAAGGATGTCACTGTATGGGAGTCTTACTAAGATGTCGTGTGGCTCAGATGAACATTTGGGAATCCTGCTTTAAATTTTTTCTAGGCTAAAATCTTTAGGGCTATTAATCTATAGCATAAACATTTGGGGCCCATATCATCTAACTGTCTTTATGTTAACATGGACACCTAATCTCTTCTTGAGAAAAAACTGGGTTCTGGCTAGGGTTGATTTCTTGGCCTGTCTCTGCAGGTATTAAAACTTATTTTCAGGAATACCTCATTTTTAGACCACTTTTTCTATTCCTAACCCAGCTTAGCTGAACCAAGCCATATAGCTGTGCTCTTCACGGGAACATGGAAGAGCTGTTTTCCAACTGCTTTCAGGAAATATAACCCTAACTTGTAGCTTCATCATAATTATCAAATCTTTATTTAAGAAGGATTGTCCAAAAATATGCAGTTTATTGCTTCCTTTAGACGTTTGGAAATTCGTATCTTGACTGCTGAAAGCTACATTCTTATGCCATATCGTTTTGACTTCCATAGAATTGCTTTCACAAATTTGTGTTTTAATTTTATCCTCTGTTTACCTTGAATATAATATAAAAGAGTTCTATGAATCCTGCTAATAACACTGATATATTGATAATAATACTCATTATTAATTATATGATAATTTAAGAATTCACTCATTCAATAAATATATACTGAGCAACTTCTATGTGTCAGAAATTCTTTTGAACCCTGGGAATGCAGATGAATGAGATAGACAAAAATGTCTGCCCTCATTGAATTTATATTTAAGTTAGTGGAGGGAGAGACAGATTAAAAAAAGATAAAGTCTGAGTTGATGATAAGTGCTATGGGAACAAAAAAGGCTAGAGGGCTTCCCTTCCCTTCCCTGGTGGCGCAGTGGTTGAGAGTCCACCTGCCGATGCAGGGGACGCCGGTTCGTGCCCCGGTCCGGGAGGATCCCACGTGCCGCGGAGCTGCTGGGCCCGTGAGCCATGGCCGCTGAGCCTGCGCGCCCGGAGCCTGTGCTCCGCAACGGGAGAGGCCACAGCAGTGAGAGGCCCGAGTACTGCAAAAAAAAAAAAAAAAAAAAAAAAAAAGCTAGAAAGGGGGATGGGGAGTTGTGATTTTAAATAGGTTGTCACTGAAGGACTCTTCACTGATGCCCGATATGATCCACATATTTTGCTGAGTATTTTACATCAGGACGTTGTTCATTACTTAACCCTGTGAAGATGTTGTTCATTATATTACACAGTGTCCTCTTTATGAGGCCCCTTGGGAGAATTTTCCCTTTGGTGGTAGAACTTGGAATAGTTGGACTTCTCCTGAGTAACTGGTTTCTTTTTATCTTCTGGGCACCAAGAATCATGTAACAGATCATGTTTACCTTTTGTTTAGACTACAAGGAAACTTGAAACTTTGGCATGAACTGGGAGTACTGACCTTGCTCTTGGCTTCGTCTTACCTTTTCTACCTCGTTTTAGCCTTTGTCCCAGTTGACTCGCCTACTTATTTTACATTTCATTCTATGTTATATTTATTTTGGTAAGCTTCCTTAAATATTTTTTTGAACAAAGGCATGAATAAAAGTAATACCCCAATACTTATGTGCACACACACGTAAGCACACGTAAGTAATCAAATCATCATGTGAAGGTGTCATTCATCTTCCTTATTTCACTGTACCTGGAGTTCTTATTTGAAAAAGCTTTTCAAGCTTCATGGGACCTTGCTTATATAGGTGCTCAATAAATATTTATGGAATTACAATTTTAGTAGCAGTTACAATTTAAATGAGAAAGATATTCATGAATATCTTGAGAGTTTTTCCATTTGAATAAAAGACAAGTACAATTTTTCTGGCTTAATTTTTAAAATAATGATATTTAAAATATCATAAACCTTTAATATAAACGAGTGGGAGCAAATCTGGAACATGGTCAATATGTAATAATGACCCTTCTAAACCACTTTCTAAAAGTTTTAAATCAGTGGGTTCTAATAATTCTGGCATGATGAAGCCCTTTGAAAACTACCACTCTCTCTCCAGGCAAATTCAGTAATACAAATAATTATATGCAGTCTTACCTGAGTCATGGACATGCTGAAGTCCATCTATCCACCAACCCCAGGGTCTGAATGCTTATAATATTTTTCTTTTTAAGTAATACTATATGTTCTTAAAATTTTAATATCAAAAAGCAGAATTACCTTTAACTTCAGCACCAAAACAACTATTGTTCACAGTATCTGGACATAGTTATTTTCGATCCTTGTATTTTCATTTTTTAAAATGTGTTGTGCTTATGTTATTAATATGATTTTATATATTGATTTTGTGGCTTAACAGTATAATAAGCAGTTCCCAATGAAATGAAAAACTCTTTGTAGACATCATTTTTAATGGTAAATATATACATATATTTATAAATAGTATATAAACTGAAATATTATATAACCATTAATATTATGTGTAAAAATATAATGTGCTTAAGCGTTTTTCTAATGTTTTAAATTTACTTCCCCGCCTCCCTTTTTTTTTTTCTTTTGGCTGCACCATTTGGCATTTGGGATCTTAGTTCTCCAACCAGGGATCAAAACTGAGCCCCCTGCAGTGGAAGTGCCTGGAGCCTTATGGGCCTCCAGGGAAGTCCCCCACCTCCCTTTTATTTGCTCTAATGTTGCTGTGAACATCTTAGAACAAATGTTTGTTGATATACCCAAAATTTTCCCTAAGGATTCCTAGAAGGAGAATTACTAGGTGCAAATGTATATTATAACTAATATTAATGATATACATGGACAAATTTTTTTTCAGAGAGATTGTTGCAATTACATGGCACCAGCAGTATGTGAAAACACCAAAGTATCTACCTTACGTCACTCTTGCCAGTATTGGGTGGTATCATTAAAAATAGAGACTTAATCAAATAAAGACCTCCTTTAATTTGCTAGGTGAAAAATGGTGTCGTTTTTGCTTTAATCTGCATTTCTTTGATTATTAATGAGGTTTACTTTTAAAAATATGTGTTCAGGAGTTTACCTTTCTCTTTAATGATCATGTGTTTGGTTGAAGGGTGTTATTTTCTTTCTTATTTTTTTACATGATTTTTATACAGCAAAGCCTTTTAGTAAAGTTTAGTTCTTTTTCAGGGAAGTCCTACTTTTTAAAAGTTTATTCTGAGGTATTACAATGTTTGTTTTTGGTGCTGTAATACAAAGGGAATTTTTAATTATATTTTCTAACTAGTTATTACTGCCATACATAAAGGTGATAGATTTTTATATGTTTATGTTCCAATAAATTTTCAATTGATCCTCTTGGAAATTTTAGATATATTATTATTTCTCATTTGCAAAGAAAGATTCCTTTTTTATTTCTTATTTCTTATTTCTTATTTCCTGTTCTGAGTCTTATACTGGCTAAAGCCTCCAGAATATTAAATAATGGTGATGATATGGAGTATCATATACTTTGCTTCTTATTTTAATGGGGATATCTCTAATATTTCATTGTTAAATAGATTAGTTCTAGGCTTAAGATAGATTGTTAGGGACAAGCTTGGAATTTTATTAAATGCCTATTCTGCATATGCTATCATGCTATCATGGTTTATCTATTACTGGCTTATTGATTTGTTATTTTTAATTTCTTAATATTGAATCACTTTTGCATTTTTGGGAAACATTTTACTTGATCATAGTGGGTTATGCTTTTAAAGTTCAACTGGGTTGAATCTGCTAGTTTTTTATTTAGAATTAGCATGCTAAAAAATGATACTCACATACAGCTTTCTTGTTTAAAACATTTTTGTCAGGTTTTAGGGTCAGAGTTGGTTATGCTAGGTTCACAAAATGAATTGGGTCACTCTTCATCTTTTTCTTTGTCCTGAAAAAATTACGTAGCCTGGGAATTATCTGTTCTTTCAAGTATTTGGATATGTAGCTGTAAAATATTTTAACTTAGACCTGTTATGGAAAATGATGATTTGATAACTTTTTCAATTCCTCCTGTGGTTATTGACCCCTTCAGGCTAATATTTTTCGAATCAGTTCTAGAAGATTAGACTTCCCCTACCTCCATTTTCTTCCTCATATCTATGTTGTACTATTTAATTTAGTAGGTTCCTGTCTGTTCTAATGTTACTGTGAGTTATACTTTAATTAATGTATAGTGGTCCATAGTCCAGTTTAATGACTTTTTCCCTTGACTTCTTCCTACTTTGGTAATTATATTGCTTCAGCTGCTTACTTATGTCTTTGTTCCTTCCCTCTCTCTCCCTCCTTTTCTTCCTTGGTTTCTTCCTCTTTCCTTCCCCTACATTTTGTTATTTTTCTGATCTAGCAATAACTGGCTTATTGAAATCTGTGAAACGTTTGGGACACAATTATGAAGCGCATTATTTCTCTCAGGTCTCTGTCTTTAAATGTGCCCTGCCTACTTCTCTTCCTTCCTCTCTGATGATATGACCACAATGTTAATTTCAGTCTAATGCAAAAGTCTAATTTTTCAACCATTTGCAGCTTTCCCCAGCTCCCCCTCCCCAAGAACCCTAAGCTCAGGACACTGATGGGACAGGCAGGGTCTATTTTTTCCCCCACTATTTTCTCCTCTTTTCCCTTCCTTTTGAAGCTCTTCTGGAGTCGGGGCCGTGGGTGTGTATATAGGAGAAGCAATAAGAGAAGAAAGCAAAAATCTTAAAAATTAAAAAAAAAAAAAACGACCTTGCATCATGGTAATCTCTTGGGTAGCACCATCTGGCCTTAGATACTTCCTGTGTGGTAGCACCCTGTATTAGTCAGGGTTCTCCAGAGAAACAGATCAATGAGATGTGTGTGTGTGCACATGCGCAGGCACGCGTGTGTCGGGAGGGAAAGAGAGAGGGAGAAAATATGAGGGATTGACTGATTGATTTTAAAGAACTGGCTCACATGATTGTGGGAGAGGGCAAGTCCAGAATCTGCAGGGTAGACCAACAGTCCAGAGACCCAGGGGAGAGCTGGTGCTGCAGTTCGAGTGCCATTGCAGTCTGATGACAGAATTCCTTCTTCCTGGGGGGAGGCCAGTCTTTTTTCTCTTAAGGCCTTCAACTGATTGGATGATGCCCGCCTACATTTGAAGGCTCATCTGCTTTACTCAAAGTTTACTTAATTAAATGTTAATTTTGTTAAAAAAGACTTCGCAGAAACATCCAGAATAATGTTTGGCCAAATATCTGGGTACTGTGGCCTCTCCAAGTTGATGCATAACATTAATGGTCACAGACCCACTGCATAATTCATCTCATGAACCCTGCCCACGACTCTTACCCCAGCAGCACTCTTCTTCCTGTTGGGTTTCCTAACCCTAGAAAGCCACTCTCCCTGGAGGACTATCTTCAACCATGCTCAAGCCTGCCTGCCTTCCCGGGGTCCTCCTGGCCCAGAGAAAACTCTCTCACCCTTGTTCCACTACACTGTTGCCTCTTTTCTTCTTTTCCCTTCCATGCTCCTCCGGCCAGGCTCCAGCTTTCAGAATTGTTCAGAGGAGTACCAGACGCCTGTCTCTCTGTTCTTTAAGGCCCCAGTCTCCCTGGGATGCATGTCAAACTTCAAAGAATTTTCTTACCTGTTGCTCCTCTGCTCTGATGGCAACAACAGGAAGGGTTTACAAGTTTCCATAGTTTAGCATGTTGTGTACTTGACAGGAAACTGAGATGCAGGTCTCCTCTTCTTAAAGGCACCCCCAATCGTTCCAGATTGTTTTCATGGATCTGGGTGATCGTACTCGCTACCCTCCTCCACAAGGGGAGAGAAAAGCCTCAGCACATTTTCCTAATGAAGTCTACTCTAAAACCTCTCCCAATTCAACCAAGCTTCCTTTGAATTGTTCATTTTTCTTTATGTCAGCATGGTGGGGTGTGGGCGTCTTATAAGCTTTGGAGGCGTATGAGAGCTACTTTGTGCTTTCTTTAGAATTTGGTGATACTTGGCTTCTAATATACTCAGCCTTGGGGCTCTAAATAAATTCTGAAACAACAGGAAATGTCCCCTTCAACCTCAAAAATTTATCATTGCTATTTTTTGTATTTTTAATCTTTCTTTGTTGTTTTTGTTTCACCATAATTTTTATTAACATAGATTTGTGTTTTAAAATATTCTAATGATGGGACTTCGCCAGTGGCCAAGTGGTAAAGAATCCACCTTCCAGTGCAGGGGACACGGGTTCAATCCCTGATTGGGGAGCTAAGATCCCACATGCCGCAGGGCAACTAAGCCCGCATGCCACAACTACCGAGCCCATGTGCCTCAACTAGAGAGAGAAAACCCGCATGCTGCAACTAGAGAGAAGTCCGTGCGTCACAATGAAAGATCCCACATGCTGCAGCTAAGACCCGAGGCAGCCAAGAAAAAAAGAAAATTCTAATGACAAAAATTTCTTTTAATAAAATAACCAATTACCATTTTTTTTTTCTTTTTTTTTTGCGGTATGCGGGCCTCTCACTGTTGTGGCCTCTCCCGTTGTGGAGCACAGGCTCCGGACGCGCAGGCCCAGCGGCCATGGCCCACGGGCCCAGCCGCTCCGCGGCACGTGGGATCCTCCCGGACCGGTGCACGAACCCGCGTCCCCTGCATCGGTAGGCGGACCCTCAACCACTGCGCCACCAGGGAAGCCCAACCAATTACCTTTATACTTTTTTCATCTACCTATGTTTGGTTTTCCTTGATGCTTATTTTATTTTTTCTATTTTTGTGTCTCTTTATGCTTTCCATTGTTTTTTGTCTTTGACTATATGTACTACGTAGTTTGTCTTCTGTTGTGCTTTTGAAATTAAACGTTTTCCTTTTACTTGTAGTAGTGATTGACTTCAATATTACCAAATATCTAATTAATTTATATTTCTCTCTTTATAGAAGTCAAGAACAGAATGATAACTTTGACTCCTTATGCCCAGTGAGGGATTTCATATGTCTATACCTGCAAGTCCCACATTTTCTGTTCTCCACTTTCTTTTTTTAAAAAAAATTTATTTGGCTGCACCGTGTCTTAGTTGTGGCATGTGGGATCTTTTAGTTGTGACATGCGGGATCTTTAGTTGCAGCATGTGGGATCTTTTAGTTGCAGCATGTGGAATCTTTAGTTGCGGCATGTGGGATCCAGTTCCCTGACCAGGGATTGAGCCTGGGCCCCCTGCATTGGGAACATAAAAGTCCTAGCCTCTGGACCATCAGGGAAGTCCTCTGTTCCCCACTATCAATGCTTGTTAATTTAAATTGTTATAAAGGAGCCATATTTTTATTAAATATCAATTATTGTTTTTTTTTAATTTTTATTTATTTTTGACTGTGTTGGGTCTTTGTTGCTGCGCACAGGCTTTCAGTTGTGGCGAGCAGGGGCTACTCTTTGTTGTGGTGCATGGGCTTCTCATTGTGGTGGCCTCTCTTGTTGTGGAGCATGGGCTCTAGGTGTGCAGGCTTCAGTAGCTGTGGCACACAGGCTCAGTAGTTGTGGCCTGCAGGCTCTAGAGCACAGGCTCAGTAGTTGTGGTGCTTGGGCTCAGTTGCTCCGCGGCATGTAGGATCTTCTGGACCAGGGCTTGAGCCCATGTCTCCTGCAATGGCAGGCAGATTCTTAACCACCACGCCACCAGGGAAGCCCTATTGTTTTTTTAACAAGAGAAATCAAATAAAAATTTAATAAGATGTATACGTGGGAGAGACCCAGAAAAATCAAATAACTTACCAAAATGGCTGAAGCCCTCACCTTAAACGCCATCATCAGCTAAAGACAAAAGAGTTCAATTATTGTTTTAACCATGGAAATTATCTTTTGAGACATACTGGTAACTTGGACTTTGAATTGAATTTTTCAAGCATTTTAAGAACAGCTGATTATTTTTTGTGCTCACTGTCAGTCTATTTATATTATAGTTTTTCCTTTCTTGCATTTATAATCTTGAGTCGTCAATTGTTTACTTATATTGTGTTTTTGAGCAGTTTTTAGGAAGACTACTGGTATACTTCCACAATCTTTGTATAGCTTGTGAGGTCTTTGTTTTTTTCACATCTAAATAAGGCTTTTCCTATTTTTGAATTCTTCAGTCAAGACAAGAATTCCCATAACATTTTATAGTCATTGTTTAACGGTACACCAGTATTTAGTATTTCCAAGAAGTGTAAGGTCAGCTTGATATTTAATTGTATCTTCCGTCTGAAAACGTCTAGTATTTTTTTTTTCCACTGACGTTTAAGACTTTCACCAGGTTAGACCTAAGTGTAGGTCTTTTAAAAATTAATTTTCTTAGAAATATTCTTAGTTTTTTCAGTTTCCAGATTGGGCATTCTGATTTAAAGGAATTTTACTAATTGAGAAATTTTACTAATAGTATTCATTGAAATATTTTTTAATCTAAATAAAGAAAACTCCATCTCAAACTAGCTTAAATAATAAAGTGTTTATTAGATCAAAAACTAAACAATCCAGAGATAGAAAAGTGTACAAGCAACATATATCCTGGATTCATGTTGTTTTTAGGTTGTCAGTTCTCTTGGCTCTGCCCTTCCCTAATCCTTTGTAAGCTGCATTCTCAGCAAACATTCTCACATTTAAGTGACATGTTGCCAGCAGTTTCTAGAGCTACCAGCTTCCTTATTCACGTCTAGGAGGAGAGAGGACATCTGTTCTCACATTTGCTGAATAAAAGTTCTGTGTTTGACTCTGATTGGATAATCATAGGTCACATGTCTGCTCTGAACCAATCACTATGATGGTGGGTGGGGCTAGGGCTGCCTTGACCAGTCAACCTCTTCCTTTCATTTCTGTTATCACCTCTCTCAATGTTTAAATTTCTTACATCTTTCTTTTTTGTTCTGGGAGACTTTCTGAGGTTTGTCCTCCACACCTCTGAATGGGTTTTCTTCTTTAATCAGTTTTGCTTTTTACAGGCTTCAACGTGAATTTTAATGCAGTTTCATCAAAACTTGTACCCTAGTTTTTAGTCACCTCCTTTTTATTTCTGTCTTTATTTCAATCTGTTCTCTTCTATTGGCTTCCTGTACTTTTTTTTTTTTTAAACTCAGAAGCTCTCTTTGTATTTTTTTTGGAAGCAGATATTGTAAAGGAATATAAAAAAATATGTCTGTATAACAATGTGAATGTACTTAATGCCACTGAACTGTACACTTAAAAATGATTAAAATGATACATTTTATGTTATGTATATTATACCACAATAAAATTATATTATGTTTCCTACAGAAAATAATTTTCAGTGTGTATTCTCCCTATGTGTATTCAGAGTAATATTTTCTTTTCCTTGCAAGAAAATATTTTATTATACCATATGTGTTGTTTATTTGCTTGTTTTTCTGTTAACTTATCTCCAACATTGTCAGGATTTATCCAGGTTTAGTTTTGTCAAAAGTCAGGGTTCATGCAGAGTCCCCAGTATCTTTTTGAGTAAAAATGACTCTTCTTCTCTGATCTAGACCTGGAGTGTTTTACATGTTCAGAATCCCCAGTACCAGTTCTAATTTTTGATAGGAATTGACTGGGATCTTCTATTCTTCCAGCTCTTTTTTTTTTAATTTAAATTTTGTAAAACATAAGAGATAGTATTTAATTCTTTTGTATGTATGGAATTATTTATATAGTTATCCCTCATTATCCACAAGTTCTGCATCCACAGATTCAATCACCCTCAGGTCAAAAATATTAAAAAAATTTCCAGGAACTTTCAAAAAATAAAACTTGAATTCGCTGTGTGTGGACAACTGTTTATATAGCATTTACATTGTATCTACACTATTCACATAGCATTTGCATTATAAGTTATCTAGAGATGATTTAAAATATTTGGGAGGTTGTGAGTAGGTTATATGCAAATACTACACCATTTAATATAAGGGACTTGAGCATCTGCTGATTTTGGTAGCCATAGCAGGTCCTGGAATCAATCAATGCCCTCTGGATACCAAGAGATGACTGTATGTGAGAGATTACACACTTTTCATAAAATGCTCCCATAAATTCTAACTTTTCTTTTGTTTACAGAGCATTTCTGAAGATATATACACATCCAGAATAAAATATGCTGCAGCCAGACCCTCCACCTGTGCTGGGAACTGAGATCTGCAGTTTCTCAGTATGAGTAAAAGAAAAGTGACTGTTTAGAGGTAGAGAAATATGAAAGTCATGAAGCCAGGTCAGACAATATTGGCACTGTGTGTGTGTGTGTGTGTGTGTGTGTGTGTGTGTGCACGGGTGGGGGTAGTTGACTGCATGAGTTCTGGTCATTGTAGCTACTGCATGCTGGCATTGGGACAGACCTTAAGAGTGAGTAAAATTTTTTCCTAATTTATTTGATGTTGTCCTGGGGGTTCTCTTTCAGAGATCTAAATTTGTTTTAGTTAAGAATCAATTCTTTAAAAATTCCCATTGATTCTGCAACTAGTGTAAATGGTCCTGGCTTTTGTCAAGTTTTCTTCAAAGGCAGGAAACATCTTTCCTTTCAGATCCACAGGTAGAATGAATGAGAATGGTATAATTACTCAGAAGAAGATCAAGTTAGACGCTGGGGTGCAGACTAAAGCTGGAAACAACGAGAAAGTCTGGTATCCAAACAGGAAAGTGGGGTGGTGTTCAAGCTGTGTGGCAAGACTGTGTAATCAGCATTGGTGTTGAGAGCTCTGATCTGAGCTGGCACCAGTGTTGTTATGGACACTGAATGAGATGCACATGTGGAAGAACATGGAAATGAGTGAAAAACTCTAGAGATTGTTATTTATACTATTGTCATTATCGAAGAACAACTTCTCAGTCTCTTTTCCTTGTTTAGAAGAAAATGGGAACTTTTAGAAAATCTGCCAAGTTGTGCCTAATGAAGTTGGTCAGAATCCAAGCAGAGTTATAAGTACAGCAGAGGCCAGAAGAGGCAGGTGCCGTGGAGATGATGTTAAGTGGTACATAAGAGGTGTGGGCTACGTCGGGGAATTGCAGTTTTGGCAAGAGGTGGACTAAGGCAGTGTCCAAAATCTCCCACTACAAATACATAGAAATACTAGATAAAACAATGTTGAATACATAGTTCTGGTCACAAGAAAGAAAATACCACATGTCAGAAATGAAGAAAAAATGAAACCGGAGTGTTATGGATGTTGATGTATCTGTCCTGATATGGGTATAGGTTGGGGTGAGAGTTTCTGTCTTGGTGACCTTAAGCCAAAGTGAAAAGATGTTTTGTAAATGCAACCCTTGCATAAAGCAAAAATCCTCAAAAACTGTACCCTCGATGTAAACAGTGTCTAGAAAACAGTCCACCATTGTAGGTAGATAAAGAGGATATTCCCTCTCTTGGTCTGAGCTCTGGATAAAAAAAATTCTCCCAAGAAGAACTTATAACTCAGGCCTGTATCTCACAAGTGTGGTTCCTAAAAACCACTTAGGTGTCCCCCAAATCCCTAAACTGAAAAATAATTAGAGTTAATCACTATGTATTGATATCCTGGGGCACCTGGCTGTAGCAAGGATAAAGACACTTTGAAAATATACTCCCATAACTGGGCCTGCAGGTTTTTCGTAGAAAAGTCAAATCACTCTAATTATTATCTCATAATCAAAATATTAATTCATGTGAGAAAATAATCCATCATGAGAGTGAGGGAGACAGAGAAAGGGAGAGAGTAAGTCAACAAAATACACAGGGAGGTAAAGTCCTTGAACTAAATGAAATAATCTGAATGAAAATACAAAATAAATGCTTTTTGTATAAAGGATTTAAATTAAAGGATTTAAAGGATTTAAATAAAGGATTTAAAGAGATAAAAGAAAAAAAGTCTATATAAGTAAGTAGCATAACACTCTGGAAAAATTATAAAAACATTTGAAAAAGAACCAAGTAGAATTTCTAGAAATGAAATTTTAGCCAGTGAAATTGAAAACTCAGTGAATGTGTTAAACATCAGATTAGACACTCCTGAAATGATAAGTACTTACCCAGAAGGCAGAGCTGAATTATTCAGAATATATCACTGAGAATTGCAGAGATGGAAAAATCTGAAAGAGAGGTTAAGAAGCACAATGTATGTAATGAGAACACAGAATGTATCTAACAGGAGTTCCAGAGGAAAGAATAAACAGAAAAGAAGAAATAGAAATCTTTGAAGAGATAAAGGCTAAATATATTTTAGAATTAATGAAAGAGATGAATCGTCATATTCAGTAAGTGTAACTAATCCTGAATAGGATGAATAAGAAATAAAGCTATTTAACAATACTCTGGTAGACTATCAAAGGAAAGAGGAAATCACAGAAGCAGCCAGAGAGAAATAAGTTATTCCCAAAGAAAAAAAGTTTATCACACAGAAGTTTTCTCAGAAGTACTGATAGACATCAGAAGACAATAGAATAATAGTTTTATTACTGTCAAGGGAAAAAAAATAGAATATAGAAGTAGAGTGACCAATCATTCCAGTTCATCCAGGACTGTCCTGGTTTTAGCACTGAATTCCTGTTTTGGGAAATCCCCCAGCCTAAGGCAAGCCAGGACACTTGGTCACCCTACACTCTATGCGATTGCTCTATGCAATTAAACTGTTGTTAGAGAGTAAGAGTGAGAAAACAACATCTGACAAAGTTCTCCTATTGCAGACCAATGGTCTGACAGGATCATTGAAGGATAGCCAATGAAGGATAGAGTTTTGCAAAAAAGAAAACTGAATCCAGATAGAGGGAGTGGACTATATGAAGCAATGGGGGACAAATAAGTAAAATATCGCTTAACATAAATAAGCATTGACTAAACAAAATAATAATTAAGCTGACTATAAATTTTGGAGATATAAAAAAGGAGAAAAAAACTCTGACAACAATAACATGTAAGAAGCTGAGGTGGGGAGTATAGTGAGGATAGAAGTTAAACTTTCTAGAGTCCTTGAATTAGGGACAAGATAGGATTATTGGCTAACTTTACTCTTTGTTAAGCATGTACATTAAAAATCTCTGGTACCTCTTTTCCTTGCCCTTTTCTTCCCGAACAATCCAGTTTCAAAGCTATCAGGGCAAGACAGGCATCCACGCTGGGGCAGGCAGGTATTAGTCCCAGTGGCCCAGGGTGGGGTGACAGAGGCCAAGCAGAGTAAGGTGAGCACCTACACCATGGGCGGCCTGGTGCGTGGTGTGGAAGCTTGAGTGGGGTGAGGGGGGTGTCCCTGCAGCAGCCTGAGAACGGCGTCTGCACAGGGGCTACCTGGCCCAGGGTGTCAGAGCCCAGGATAGGGAAGGAGGAAGTCTCCCTATGTGGGAGGTGGTGAAGTTGAGTAGGGTGACGAGGGTGTCCACATGGGAGTGGAGATTAGTTACATAGGGGGTGTTGTTCAAATAAATAAATATATTAAAATAATTGGGAGCCAGATACCCCACTATCAGAGAGAGGGAGAGAATTACTAAGTAGAAAGGGACAAAACCACAATCATGTAGTTGTTGGATTGGAATTGGAGACATCTGCGTGGAGTCAAGGTTCTCAGTATAGGTAGATGTAGGAACAAACACAGATATACATGTACGTATGTATTACATGCATACATATATTTCTAAGCTCACTCCACTGGGATGGCCTGGGATCGAAATAGGGGACACCTGGAGCATTACACTGAATGTCACTGTCACGTCAAATAGCTATGGTAACAGTTTACAACACAACATGTGTAAACCAATAGAGGTTACCAAATGAGTACAGTGAAATTTTGACGAGCAATGGAAAATTTACATAATTTCAAAATCCCCACAAAATACTGATTACTTATAAAACAAAAAAGAGGTACTTTCCAATAGGCTGGGCTGGTAGACACAAGCTCAATCAAGTGCATGTCATCAGTACTGAGACAAATCAAAATCATGTGCCAACTGAAAAAAATGCAATAATAATGAAACAGCCTCACTTCCAAGATGTTTCTGCCAAAGATGCATAATCATCAGACAAACCACGATTCAGGGGACTTTGGCAGAATTACCAGCCTTTTTCATCGAGTTGTCAACGTTGTGTAAGTCAGGGCAAGAAGGAAGAACTGTTCCACATAAAAAGAGAGTAAAGAGACACGACAAGTACGTGGAGAACTTGATTCTGAATTGGATCCTTTTGCTGAGCAGGACATTAATAGGACAAATGGCAAAATTTGAGCAGGGTCTGGGGATTAGGATATTGGTGTTAATTTCTTCATTTTGATGGTTAAATGACGTTTCAGGAGAATTACTATAATTGTTATATATATATATATATATATGTTTTGCAGGAAACACGTACTAAAGTATTTGGGGACTGGTGGATGACAGGCTCATGCTGGCAACTTACCTTAAATGTTTCTGGAAAAATCATACTGTACTTGCAACTTTTCTGTACATTCAAGATAGTTTCAAAAACAGAATGTTCTCCAAAACAATTTTTTTTCTGGCAACATTGTGGACTAGATGTCTCAAGAAAACCCTTCCAGGACTGGGTACTTAAAATGCCGAATTCGAAACAAAAAGAAACAACTTCTTAAAAGGGTGAAGTAAAAGAGAAAAACACTCAGAGACCAGAGATGCAGAAAGGCGTGATTCCCCAGGAGTGAGTGAGCTCCGGACCCCAGATCGCACTGTACCTGGAGCCTGAGCTTTATTTGGAAAGAAACAGGAAAGAAAACAAAGATAGGAAAGAAAGAAAAGAGAGGAAAGAACAAAGCAGGAAAGAAAACAAAGATAGCTCAGTGCCCGAGAAAGGAGAGACCTCTGATGAACAACTTGAACCTGCTGAGGGTGAAAGAAATGTTCCCTGCAGAACGAGACTTACCTGTCTCATCAGTCTTGGCAAAGCATAGCGTGGCATGGTAATTTAAAACATCTTCTGGGCTTCCCTGGTGGCGCAGTGGTTGAGAGTCCGCCTGCCGATGCAGGGGACGCGGGTTCGTGCCGCGGTCCAGGAGGATCCCACATGCCGCGGAGCGGCTGGGCCCGTGAGCCATGGACGCTGAGCCTGCGCATCCGGAGCCTGTGCTCCGCGGCGGGAGAGGCTACAACAGTGAGAGGCCCGCGTACCGCAAAATAAATAAATAAATTAAATTAAATTAAATTAAAAATCTTCTGAGAATTCTCAATCATAAGTGTGCATTCCACGGGGTTGGTGCTGGAATTCACATTACCTGTGTGATCTGAAACACCACTACCCCCTCCCCGCCCACAGGTGTGCTGAGTTTAGAGCGGCCCTGGTTAAGTGTTATGCAGTTAGCCAGGTTTTCTAAAATATTGATCCTGGAGTAAGGATTTAAAATGCTGAGGCTTTATTTGGGAAGTGCAAATCCAGGGCAGCTAGAATGAAGGAGAGGGAACCCAGGCAGAGGAGATGGGAGGTGATGTCATGAGGTCCTCCTGCCCTGGCCATCCTCAGTGAGGAAGTCTGTGGAGCAGGTGCTCAGAAATGAGGTTGTGCAGAGAAAATGCCTCAGAGCAGGGAAGATGGGTTGAGGGGAGGAAGGAGGAACAAAGATTTACCCACCTGGTGCCTTCTATCTCCTGCCTCCTAACTGTCAAAGTTCTCCTCTGGGAAGGCCACTCCAGCACACTTCTGGGTTGAGTCATCTGCCCGCTCAGCACGGTTCAGGAGGCCAGATCCATGCTCTACGTGGGATGTTTCATTTGGGGCCAGAAGTGGTGGGAGAAGCAGAAACTACCCGTGTGACTGCTGTTCTGGGTCGCACGACAGTGATGAAGGGGAGGTCCAGGCACACACAGGACAAGTGCGTATCAACCCCTGGGTGTGGCAGCATGGTCCAGGAGGCAAGGGAATCTGAGATGCTGCGAATGATCAGGGTCAGATGCAGTGTCTTTCTTGTGGCCTCTCAGATCTAATCACGCTCTCCCCTTATTTTAGGCTCCTTTTTGTAATACAAAGTCTCCATTTTTATTCTTGGGCTATTCTGATTTCTTCTCAGAAAAGAGAAGAAGTCCTCTTCAAAGTGGTAGCCAGTTGTGATGTCTTGGAGGATATATGGCAACAGGTGAGTGTTTCATGTCTGACGGTCCTGCTCCTGTAGTTGGTCTTGACGCTGTACTTTATATTCTGTCTCCTTTCGCCACCACCATCTTGGATTCCTCGCTGCTTGGTCAGCAATTAAGCTGGGTTGGATGGCTTGCCTGGTGTAGTGGCCCAGACCTTCACCCAAACTTTTTGCTGTTCTGCCCTTGCTGGGTGGTGGTGTATAGCAGACGGTTTTGTGTCCTGCTTATGTACCCTCAGCATTCACCTTTACAAACAGAAGGCTGCTTGCCGAGAACACCTGCAAACCCTACGACTGAAGAAGCCCATACTCTAGGAGAAGACTGGCAGCATCATAAAGAGAATCCCCTGGAACCAGTCCTCAACCACAGATGGACCTGGAGATGGATAACAGCCCGCTCCCCACTGTGTAGCTTTGTGTGTTCCACACTGAGTTAGAGTTGCCCAGGAGGGCTGCATGCCTGTTGCCTGCAGTTGTAAATTGGTTGATAATACTGGTTTTTCTCTTCCTGTCCTGCTTCCCATTTCCCTACTGGTGTTTTCTGGGCTTAGTCCCAAATAAACTACTCATACTCAAATCCTTTTCAGGGTTTGTTTCTGGGAATCTCACACTGAGACACATTAGCTGTAATTGCTCATTGACAGTTAATACTAGGCTTGGTAGTACTATGAGATACCCAGTGAACCCCAAACCCCAGTGTTCAGACATGCTCATTCCTGCTTCCATTGTGAAGTAGCAATCCTACTTCTTCAAGGGTACCAGTAAGCCACCAAGCTTACAGTTATTTCTTTGCCTGCTGGCTAAGCGATACTGCACCCTTCAGTTTAGTGTAAGTCTTACTGATGTCCCCTCCTCCAAGAGAGCCAGTACCTCTAACCCTTCAGAGTCCAAATTTGGGGTATGAATTCCACAAGTGGGCCATTGGGTATGATTATGAGAGGGGCTGCTTTTAATTTCACTCCTTGGTTACCGGAGTGGACTGGTTTTCTTGTGATCAGAGACTAAAATACATCGGCTGTTGGTTCAGTTCCAGCCATTGGAAACTAGAGAATATGATTTGTGAATTCAATGCACATGCTACATTCGTGCCTCCTAACTTCACATGTGTTGAACCCCAGCTGGCAGCTTAGCCAGCCTTCGACAAGCTGTCCCACCATTCCACCAGATCGGCAGCTTCTGGTTGATGGGTACCTCGTTAAGACCAAAGAATCCTGTGGCCACAAGCCTATAAATGCATCACTATTGCTATAAAATGAGTTCCTTATTCTGAGGTGAGGTTCTGTGGGGTTCCATATTGGTAGAGAGCATGGTGCTGGCAGAGGCACTGTGGTCAAGAAGGGCAAACACGTAATGCGAAGTAAAGGAATTGCTGCCCCGGGAGTCAGAAGAGATGTTGTAACACCGACCCACCACCAGGTGGCTGCCTGACCTCCTCAAGGAATGATGCTTTATACTAGGCCACTTCAGTCTCTCTTGCTGAGTGCTGGACATTCAGCAGAGGCTGAGGTTAGAAGAGGCTGCTGTAGGCTGAGCTAATGCAGCCTCCTGTTCTTTCACTTGCCCCTTATCCACAAGCTCTTTTTAGCCCTTCATATGATCTGGATAGGAGCTGGCCTGTATACTGCATGAGTCACAGATTGTGCCTTTCAGGTTCTACTCATTGGATTGAGGTGAAAAGCAGGTAGTTCCACACCCGACTCTCTCCTTGGTGGGTGTTCACAGAACAGGCTAGGACACATAGCGCCATTCTCTCCAAGACGTTCTCATCACAAATTCTCTCTCCTTCATCTGCAACAAGCTGGCCCTTTTTTACATTCAGTACAGATGGAGGGTGTAAGAGTAGTGAAGCCATGGTATGTTTTGTCTTGGTCTGACATCTCACTTTGATAACTGATATCTATCATTTTAGGATCTCAGGCGAAGCTTCTGATTTTAATATTCTATAAAATGTGCATAATCTCAAATCTAGCAAGTCAGCTTAGAGAAATTTTCACATATATATAAGATGACGTGCAAGGAGCTTCACTACAACACTGTTTACAATAGAAAGAAAAATGAGAAGAAAACAATCTAAATAACCCTAAATAAAGGAAAGGGCTGGTAAACTCTAGTTATTCAAACAATGGAAGACTATATAGCAGTTAAAATGAATGGATAAATATGAATAAAAATGAGTTCGAAAAGCAAGCTGGATCTATACAGTATAAGACCATTTATTAGAAACCCCACAGAAAACTGTGGTTTTCTGTGTATTCAAAACTGTGTATTCAAAACTGTGGTGGTTTTGAATACACACATATAAAAATATTAATTATAAACATAAAAATATTGCATATCAATCTCCAGGAAAGGAGAGGGGAGAAAAGAGTAGGTAACAAAAATCATACCCTTTAATGAAGACAGAAAGATATTTTAAAACAAAGATAAAATATTTACATTTAATTATTTAATTTACATTTATACAGTAATAATATAATGTGATTACTATTTAACAAATTAATACATTTAATATTAATTTAATCTTGACAATTTAAAAGAGCTTTTGAAATTATTCACAATTAAATTAAAAATTTTAGAAAAAATAATGGCTGGATGTTGTCAAAAGCCATAAACATTAGTTCCTAAATATTTTAGTATGAGGATGATTTTTAACATAAAGTTTCACTTCTTATTAATTATACCAGTATCCCTGCATATTTGAATAACAGTGGCACTGTGGTGTAAAGTAATACTTCTTCCATTTCTGAACAATGAATGATGTTAAATTAGGAGCCATTTGTCCTAGAGTTGTCAACCATTTAGCTTTTTCTCTATGTATCAATGTTTTTTCTAAGTTGGACACGTTTGGAGTTCTATTCAAAATATAAATCTTCTACTCAGTTTATTCTAATTCATTCTCTGCATAGAGATTCCCCTTCAGTGACTTTAGGAATCAAGCCCTGAGAAATGTCAGTTATTGGATCCCACCTGCTCCTTCCTCACTCCTCCCTGCCACCATGGGCCTCAGCTCTCACCTGTGGACCTGTGGCTCCCACTGGGTCTCTGAGGTAGGATGTTCCTGTCTGTTCTCACGCTTCTGCTGGTCTTCACACCATCAGAGGCAACAGAGGGCAGATGTTAGCCCAAACTATGACTTTGGCAAAAATTATTTTCAGAGTCTCCGACTGTTCCCTGTTAATCACTTCAGACTGTTCATTTCAGCTTAACAAACATTTATTGAACATCTATTATGTGCCAGGAACTTTTCCAGATCCTGGCAGTAAAGAAGATAATTAAGATATAACTCTTGCCTTCAAGACTTGAGTCTGGTGACTAATGACCTCTCTAATGACCTTTCCTGTTTTGAGAACAGGAAAGATCTGGTTTCGATTCATCTTGACTTGTCTGCGGAGGCCCACGCTCATATTTCTGGCTGCCCAGTAAACCTTTTCTCTAGGTGTTTCACGGTAACCGCAAATAAAAGGTGAAAATTGTTTTCTCTTATTTTCAAACTCTTTCTCTTCCTGGCATCCCGTTTGTCTCTGACCTGACTTGAAGCCTCAGTTTTCAGTCCTCCACCAACATTCCTTCAATGGTTACAGTTATTTTCCATTTCCGGGGCTGCCGCTCTCGGTACACATGCTCTGGCCACCTCAATTCTGGACTACCCTAATCGCCTCTTAATTGGTCTCCCTGACTCTATTCTCTCCCTCTCTGATCCATCCTACTATTGTTGGCAGACTGGTGTTCCTAAAATACCCCTTAATCATGTCACATCTCTGCACCCAAACTTTCAGGGATTCCCTAGTGACTGGCCTGAAGCCCGTTGTTCTAGGCCTGCATTCACTGTCCTTCATTCTAGGGCGCCAACCTACCTTTCCAAACTTACTTCTGTATATTCACTTTCTTGAACCTCACCTTCAGGTAAACTCAGCGCTACCATTGATACTTTGAAGCATAGGAAGTGGAAAGGAGACTTCTTTGCAAATTTTATTTGATCACCGCTTTGAACTGTTCCCATTATTAGTCAACATTCTTTGCTTCTGTCTCACATTTCTCAGCACATTTTCAGCATCGTTATCTTACAGCCGTGGATCCCTAACTATGGTGCACAATGAAATCATCTGGGGCCTTTAAAGACTACCCACGCTCGGATACACCTCCCAGAGACTCTGAATTACATGGTCTGGGCATCAGGATTTTAAAAGGTCTCAGGTGACCCTAATGTGCTACCTAGACTGAGAACGTGGCTTCCTGGAAAGGCTGCTGTGAGCCAACTTTGCCGGTGCCGTAGGACAAACCACAACAATAATAACAGCAGCAGCAAAACAAGATGATGATATATTTGTTGGCCACTGTGCACTGCGATTTAGGGAGAGACCTGGTATTGGGTCACTCTGGTATGGGCCCGGGAATCTTACTGATAACTGCCTTCATTAACACACAACTTGAAGAAAAAAAAATCTAGGCCTCTAAAAGCATTCTTCGAGGGGGTGGGCTTATACTCTAATGTGGATGCTACATTTTTCCATCTCCATAGGAGGTCGCTAAGAAAAACACAGACGGGCTCTCACATTACCGCCATGGGCAAATGAATCATGTTCTAAGTGCAGATGGTCAACAGAATAGCTACTGCGTCAGAAAAGCTAAGAAAATGATTTGCTACAGGCCGACAAAGTCTTCTGATCTTTCATGTTTATTTTTAGATAAACAAGAAGCTTATTTTGTGTTTGACGCCGACTCGGTGCCTGGAATATTTTAAGCACTCACACACTTTTCTATGTGTCAGATTATGCCGGACTATAATATTCCCTAAAATGATATATTTAAAATGAAAGAACCTTCCAGGGGACAATGCTATACTCTGTGTGATGAACTTCAACTTTACAAATGGACAGTTAGACTCATGTCCAAAATGTATCAGGCTTCACATAAAATTACATGAAATTTTATTCTGGTTTGAAGATCAGAATTCCTCCAATAACCTTTAGGTAAAATTAGCAAGAAATGTCATTGGGAAGGTATGTTAGGACTTTCGTTTGGGAATACAAAATCATTGTTCTTCACTGAGCTGTGGAGTAGTTTGAAGTTATTAGAGGTCTCAAGTGCTGATTTTGACCGTTCTATGCAATTGGGGAGTTTATGGGTCTCAATTTTTCAATCTGTGAAATAAAGTCGTAAGAATAAGGGGTGGTATCCTAAGTCATGTTGTGGTTTGTTTATATGTTATTCTCATTGTCTCTAGATGTTAGGTTATTGTATAAAAGTGTTGTTACATTCCTAAACGGCTGGAGGTCTCACTGTATTTGTGCCAAGTGACTACGGATGAGGTTAATCCCTAAGGGGGAAGGTCCTTACAGGTGGAGGGTTGGGGATGTGGCTGTTTGATGGTATAGAGAGGACTGGCACCATGCCAGAGAATGGTTTTGTCTTTTTGTGCTGAAATTACAGCAAAAGTATAAAACTGAGGACAAAACAGCTAAGTACCCCATACCCTGAAGATAGTTATCAAAGGGTCAGCACCTCCGGGGCCCTTTGGGTTTGTTTACTAAGAGGTGGTTAAATCTGCCTCATGACCACAATCCCCTGTCCCACCCCTGTCTGCATGGTGTCACTAGGGCCCAGGTAAGAGGTTTCCAGCCTCCTTCCCCATGGGAGTTTCTTTCTTCTCCAAGAAGCCAAGGGAAGGGCTTTCAAGGGGCATCAGTCATAGGGTTTGAGGGCATCGTATCTTCTCCCTGATGGAGGGGTGCTGAACTCCAGAAGTTGCAGGCTCATTCTGTGCTGACCTGGGCATGGTACAGAGCAGGGCGGGAAAGTTTTAGGTGAGTCTGACACACGCCTCTGTCCGTGTGTGAGGCCTGGGGACACGGCCACTACTAGTCTGGAGATTCCTGAGCAGGAAGCTTGTTGGAAGAGCTGTCCCCAGCTGGGTAAGGAGCGGCCCGGGTGTGAGGAGAAGGTGCTGGAGGAGAACAGGATGGGGCCACACCCACCCTAGTCCTTCTGAGGGCACAGAAGGGACCACCCAGAGGTGAGGGGAAGGGCGGGAGCACAGGGATGCCCAGTGGCTGCTGGGTCAAGCGAGGGGCCACCCAACCCGAGAAAGGGCTGGAGGCGTGCGCTGTAGATGGAGCAGATGAGAGATGGGGAGGCCTCTTTTCTGGGGGGCTCCCCAGGGCTTGGGGAGGGGCAAGGTGAAATTAGCATTGCCCCAAGAACACCGTGTGTTTAGGCAGAGACCGGGAGGCCAGGACATCTGCCCTCAGGGACATGAGCGCCACTGCCTTCACTTACTTCTCCTCCCTGCCCCTAAGGTGCTGGAAGAGCCAGATCTTGAAAGGAGAAGAGGAGAGAAGTTATTTCAGAGTCAAACCGTGTTCACCCTTTACGGCAAGAACCCAGGACTTACGGATCTAGCTATTTTGAAGAAGGGGAGATGAACAATTTTTAATTAGCTAAGGTATTAGAATTTTTAATATAAGTAGTGTTAATAATCAGAAGGGACTGCTGAGTTATGGACGGTGCCAAGAGGTCATTGCCAGGAAGTAGGACAGGGTTATTGGAAAAAACACGATGGAGAGAAAGATTTGAAAAAAGTAACAATTTTGTGTTACTAACCATTGAGTTGAAACTCCTTCATAGACTGTCTACATTTGAAATGTTGGAATGTTCTTAGTAATAGTGAACCTGAGTTTGGGATTTCCAGGGACCAGGACAAAGGGAGATCAGGAGTTTCCTATATCTATTTTTCAGTGAAAGTAGCTGGAGTGAGGTTTGGAGTCACAAAAGATGAGCATAGCCTTTTCTTGGAAGCCTATGCTCTGGGATGCCCAGGGCGAGGTGATGAGGGGTAGGGGGGAGGAGCCAGTCGGGGAAGAGGCCCCTTTATAAGAGGGAGAAGCACGAGCAGGAAGGCAGGCTGGGCAGGAGTCACACTCTGACCCTCCCAAGGGGGAGGGAAGGGTATCCTATTCAGCAGTGGTTGCTTTTGTTCCTGTCTTCTGGAGGCTTAACTTGCTGCTGGTGAGGACTTGGTTTGGGGCAGGGCGCAGAGAACAATGTTTCTTTTCCCCACCATCAGCTAGTTAGAATTATAAAGTTGTTCAAACTCAGAGCTGGAAGGTATTAAGGAAGGACATTCGATACCCTTTTTTTATATAATCCTTGTTTTGCTAGTACCTAATATAGGATCACAGACCCCTGCTCTTTCCCCCTCCCTCTACAGTCCCTGTACACTGAAAAACAAGTGTCTGATCAAGCTCCTTGTTGGTTGCCGTAAGGTTCTTGCTATTCCACTCCTGGTACACTGCTCCAGCCCCATTTGCTTAGGGGTACCTTGAGGTGCCTTGAAAGTCCGCTGAGTACCACACCCCACTCTCTCACCAGGCACCTTTGCCCCTGCTGCTAGGGCATCACTTCTCAGAGCAGACATGGCCACTGCTGCCCAAGCTCATGACCCTTCGAAGAGCCAAGACGTTTTAAAAAACTGGACCCAGGTTGTTGTGTTTGGCTGCCTCATTCTCTTGGGATGTACTCTCTCCCCAGAAGTGCTCAGTCTTTCTTTCCTCAATTATTTTTTGGCAAGTCCCCCATTAGTTTACTAGACGTGTCCCCACATATCTGAACGGCAGTGGTGAACATAGTTTAGGCTTAAGCTGAATGCCCTTCTTCAAACCATGAAGAAATGGAAATTGAATAGTCAAGAAAGTAATTTACCCTGGAGCCTCATGGTGTGTGTGACTAGAACTGAAATGTCCAGTAAGCATGATCATTATCTATGCTTAGAGGAGCTGGGGGTGGAGAGAAGCAGTGAGAAGGAGGAAGAAATAGATCCAAGTCAGCTTTCTGGAGCCACAAGGAGATGGTGTGTGGACTGACAGCTGAGCAGAGAACCCTCCAAATGAAATATTGTCCATGTGAGGCCATGGACCGTCCTGCCTGATATTAGGGGACAGCCAAGATTTAACAGGACTACTTTGCTTTTACAATAATGTTAAAGTCTTGAATTCTTTTTATTTTATGACTATTATTCTTTTCCAAATGTGAACACTTTCCTTGGAAAATAATGAAAATTATTTTTCACATTGAGTGAATCTGGAGATTAATGATCTCAGTCTTGGCTTTGTATTTGATTAAAGGAATCTTATTTATGACCCGAGTCTGGATGCCTAATGATATCTGGACCTGCAAATAGTGGTCTTGTTTTAGATTTTTGATGAAGCATTGAATACTATTTACGACTCTGAACACTTAATTTTGATTGGACAGATTTAATGTTTCAGAGAATAGTTTCCTGGAACTGTCGTGGGGTGATTATGATGTTTGCTACAGAGTGAATAGAGAAACTGTTCTTCAATATATTAGTGACGAAATCCTTCTCTTCTAATGCACTTCTTTTTTAAGGCTAAAGGACCTATTCTCTGAGGTGTGGATGTCACATGATTAACATGTTGGAAAATTCTAAATCAAACTTCAAAGAAACATTGTTCTCTTATTTGATTAACATCCATCTAGAATTGCTCCAGATTATATTTTCTTTTCAACCCAGCAGTGAGGCGTAATCAGTGTTTCTGATTGTTGGCTTTTCAACTGTGGTGAGGACAGCAGAAATACATATTTAAAGAATTCTTAGTCCTTGGTGAAGTGGGAGAAGGGAGTAGTCAGAGGTCACTAACGCTTCACCCCTCCGTAGGAGTGGGCCTGGGAAAGGTGGTCATTGAGCCCCTGGACCAAGCCATCATTGAAATACACAGCATGACTTACTTTATCCTCAGTTTTAATGGTAAAGGGATGGGTAGGATAGGCAAATTAGAAAATAAAAATCAAGAGCTTGGGAAGTGAAGTTAGTCAGAATAGAATTTGATTCCTGGATCTCCCAGCAACTAGTCTTTGACGTTTTCTGTGTTTTTTAGCTTCTCTGAGCCTTAGTGTCTTCACTGGTAAGTTATTATTTGCCTGACAGAATCGTTATGAGAGTTAAACGAAGTGATCCCTGAGTAGTACCTAGCCCAGCGAATGACATACGGTAGGTGAATAATGAACATTTGCCCGCTGGACCACCAAGCATCCGTTCTTTTGGCGACGGTATCTGATTTTCCCTTTTGAGAACCATCCTCTTCCTGTTGTCTGAGGAAGTGCTGCCAGTGGAGCTGATTCTACTACCAGCTTCGGGAGTATAATGTGTGACTCAGACCTGGTCAGGTAGCATCAATGCACCCTTGGCTATATGACTCCTTCAGGGATCAACATAAATCAGGCCATTCAAAAGACAATCCTATGTGGGAGCTACTAGGGAGAGATACCTTTTCCCCCTCTGAACTTGAACATAGAGAAAGACTGAAGCCGTTGGTAGCCATTTTGCTCCCACAGAGCCTCAGAATTAAGCTGATATATGTAGAGAGCAAAGCTGAGAAATATAATTTAAGACATAATTTGAGCCACTGACCCCCAAATGCTTCAGCTAAATTAATTAATATATACTAATTTTTTACTTAAGTTATTTACTTGCAATCAAGAGTCCTGACTGATATAAGGAACATAATAAAGTTTTGTCATTCTGAACCTCCCTATTCCCCCAGTTAAGGCCAGAACCCTGCAGAGGAAGCATAAAAGCATTAAAGTTCTCCCAGAATTCCTAACAGGAGGCAAAAAATTCAAGGAAGTGCTTTCCAGACTGCAATTTCATATACGCAAACAACTTTGAAAATATATTCCATTAAAAAATAAAATTCGTAAAACACCAACAACTACCATGTCCTCTCACTATTTTCTCATAAAAGAAAGGGCATTTTTAATATTCTAAAATAAGTACGGAATATAATAAAGGATAGTATTTAAAATAGAATAAATCTAGCTTTAAGAAAAACGCACTGTGCCATCCTTATTTCTTTCATTTACCACAGAGTAGCGAAAATGTCAGTGGTTTTATAAGTTCTAGGTCTGACATAAGACATCCTAGAATCAAATCCTCACTAGCTGTTCCTTAATTATTCTGAGTTTCAGTTTCCTCATCCTTAAAATAGAAATAATACTGACCTCTGACTCATCAGGTTTTGGAAGAGCGCAACAACAACAAAAATAAACAAGTGGGACTACATCAAAGTAAAGAGCTTCTGGTAAGGATGAAAGGAGTGAATGCATGTAAAATTTTTAGAATAGTGCCTGACACATGGTTAGTACTCAATAAGCTTTATTATTACCATTACTTATCAACACTCAGTGTAAGTCTCTGGGACGGATATCAGATTCTAATTTCAGCCTGGACACTAATTCTGTGATCTTGGGCATGTCAGTTCAGCTGTCTGGGTTTCAGAGGGTTTTTCGGAAGAATGCAGAAATCTAATGCAAGAAACAACGCCCGTCCTCCGATTCGTCTCCTCTCACGGGGGAGTGAGCCACCATGACTGGTCACTCAACGCTCACGCGAGACCAGATTGGCTCCCCAGAGGGGAGATGAATCATTCATCCTGCCCCACAGTGTTCCTGTCAGCAGATGGCTGCTTTTCTCTCTGGATGGACGGAGAGACACGGGAGAGAAAAAACCTGATGGAGGAGTGAGTGGAGGAGGGATTCAGGGTAGGAAGTTTCCAAAGATGACGTTGGGAAAATCCCAATGATGCCAGCCGCGGTGGGCAACAGATTTAGGGATGACAGGTTACTACTTCCAACCTCTCCACTGCCCTCTACTGGCAAAGCCTAGTGAGTGGTGAGGAAATCTTGGGTATCCTGCTTGTCTGGGAGGGCAAGTCCATCCCTGAGCGTCCTCTTTCGGGCGAAAAGTAAAGACAATGCGGTAAAGCGTGGTGCCCGTTAATTTTAAAAAAGGGAAAAAATGGTTCAGGCAACTCATATAGAGTTTAAAGGCTCTGTTAGCTGATGCATATCAGGGAGCACCTCAGGGTTAGAAAACTTCCTCATCAGAAGCGGGGCTGGAGTTTCAACAGAGACAGGAGAAGAGTTGGGTATGTGATCCTGGTCTTGACTCAGGGAGCAGTTTTCTTCCACTGAAACTGCTATAAAACGTGTAGTTGGAACGTTGGGAGAGGATTGCATGTCCTCACACCTCTTTCTTGGAATCCTTGGCCTAAGTCTCATGTTAGCTGCTGTCAGAACTGTTCTTTGAAGAGCTCTCTGCCTTGTGGCTTGTCTCTTAACTGTCTTATGTCACTTAAGGTTCAGGGGAAGGGGAGATAGGGGAGAAAAAAGAGGGAGAGAGGAAAAGAAGAAAGAAAATAAAGAAGGGAAGTGGACAAAGTCAAAGCAGGCAGCTGGATCTGTTTTAATTCTTTTTCAACTTAAAAGGAAACTTTCCCCAGTCTTAAGATTGTTTTCTTATTTCTCAGGAGGCTTTAATGTGTATTTTCTTCCTTCGAACTTATCGTTTTCATTCTTAGTTCCTAAGTAGTCCAGTAAGTGTTTAAAAAATTCCGTTAGGAGAGAAAGAGAGCTAAATCACACAGATGTGTGTCATATTATTCTTTAAACTGTAAGTATGTGTGTAAACATTATATACATTTCCTTATGCATGATATATTCCACAATAAAAATGTCAAAATAAAGAGAGAGAAAGAGGGAGAAATATTTAATTTAAGACTGGAAAGGAAAACAAAGTCAGTATCTTTCGACTCTCAACTCATCCTCATTTGGGTCAGTTATACGTTTTAGGCTTAGTGTCAGATGGGGGAGGACAGATAGGAAGCAGTAAAGAAGTTCAGGAACGGCAAGTTCTGGGAATCGTTCCACTGAAGCATGCTCCAGGATTTTGTTCATGCAATGATAGTTTTTGTGGTCTATGACACTAATGAACTTCCGTCAAATACTGGTGAGGAGCAATGTGGAGTACAGCAAAGAGCAAAGTGGCTCCAGTGTTAAGATGGATGAAACATCTTGCTGATGAAGGGTTTTATGTTTATGGGTCAAATCCACATTCACACGCATGCACTGCTCCTTTCTCCTAACTGCTTTATGATTCTCTTTTAAGATATGCATTCATTGTGTTGCTTACATAAGGGATGAAGAGCTACTTTCTCGAGAAACCTGCTCCATGGGTATATCTTAAAAAAAAAGGGTTGAACTGGAAATTTTAAGCCTGTACTTTTAAAGGCCAACAGAGATACCAAACTGGAGGCAGAGTACAGAGGAGAGAAGGGTATGGAAGTCCTGAGGAAACAGCCAGTAAGACTATCTTCTGCTTTAACCCAGGACTTCAACCTGAATAGGGATGTGTTATGGACTGGATGTTTGTGTCCCTCCCATATTCACGTGTTGAAATCCTAATCCACAAAGTGATGGTATTAGGAGGTGGGGTCTTTGGGAGGTGCTTAATGCACCAGAGTGGAGCCGTCATGAGTGGGATTAACGCCCTGATAAAAGAGACCCCGGAGAGCTCCCTTACCCCCTCATTCATGTGAGGACACAAAGAGAAAATAGCCATTTGTGAACCGGGAAGGGGGCTCTTACCAGGCACCAGATCTGTAGTGCCTTGGTCCTGGGCTCCCCAGCCTCCAGAATTGTGAGAAATCAATGCTCGTTGTTTAATCCACCCTGTCCATGGTGTTCTTTTTATAGCAGAGCCCAAATGAACTGAGACAGAATGGAGGACATCACATCTGGCGCAAGTTTATTCCTGGTGGTACTTCTTCCAGCGTCCTTGAATCTCCCCATATTCTGATTTTTCTCTGCCCTGCTTCAGCCCTTCTCATGTTTATCACCCATCTGGGATTCCACAACCATCTCACCTCACCCTTACTGCTCTCTCTCCCTCTCCTTCTCTCTCTCTCTCTTCCTCTAGTTGTACATGTCAAGCTTCTCCAGAACTAGCAGTCATAACTGGACATATCTTGTAACCAGATTCAAGTTTGGCAGCATGAAGAACCTCATTTGTTTATTAGCTTTGGTATTCACATTTCAAGTTAATTAAATCCAACCAACATTTTTGAGAACCCAGGATATGTAGATATGGGGACTAGCAAGACAAAAGACATGGTACACAGCTGGTTGTGCTTTGGGGCCATTCCTATTACCATTGCCAAGTCCTCTGAATAGACTGACTTCTGGGTGTACTTCGGCTTGTTGGATAAATTGAATCCACTTTTAATAATATCATTGATGATAATTGTTGCTTAGTAAAATTTATCGAGAAACAGTAAAAGACCGATTGAGAATTGCAATTACTTTTTCGCTCATAGAAAACTTGGCCATAGAAAAAAGTAAGTCTCAAAGGAGTTGAGTGCGGGAAGGGTGGAAATCAGGAGGGTCAGTGAGCTGCTGGCGGGATGGTATGGTGCTCGTGAGCAGTGTGGTTGCTTAAAAACCCAGACTCTTCCCTGAAAGACCCCCAAGTGCTAATGGGAAACAAGAAGGAAGGGAAAAAAATGATGCTTTACCCTACGTGATTTTAATTCTCAACAAGGAAATAAAAAATGAATTTTGTCCCAAAGACTTGATCTGTGGCTAATTCAAGTCTATGTCATTTTTCCCTTGTTCTGGAAAATGGGGTTAGGTAGAACATGAATCTCATTCCAATAAATATTGACCTCTGTTATACAAAATGCAAATGGTTGAATCTCATAGTTTCACACTGTTATTTAATTGAACTTCAGTTATCTAGAAGTGAAAAATTATTCAGTTTTCAAAATCTATTTAATTTTTATGTTTTGCCTTTTATGTAATGACTTTATTCATTATGATTAAGCTGCTTAGATGAAAAGAAAACAAATCAGTCACTTGAAGCAACTTCAAAATTCTGAAGAATCAACAATATCAAGGTGGTAGATTAAACTTTTAAACGTTTGATTTAGATGTTGGCATGTTGCTAATTGTCACGTCGCGGGTATCTGGGTTTGAAATCTGGCTCCTCCACTTACTACATTACCCCAACAGATTTTTCAATCTCCCCATGCCTTATTTTAGGGGCTAATAAGAGCACTTAATTAATAGGGTTGTTGTGAGGATTAAATGAGTTCCTCAAAGCATTTAGAAGAGTAGCTGGCATGGAGTATCCTCTGTAAGTGTGTTTTAATTCCCATCATCATCATCATCATATCCTGGCAGGTTGATTGACTCAGCATCAAACTTTTTTTTTTTTGATGATGAAGAGTGAATTTTCATTATTTATCTTTCAGAGAAGTTCAACCAAAATTGTCTGTGATGATAAAACTGCAGCCCGTGGTTATAATCATTGTACAAATGTTCAACTCATGTTGCTTGTCATTTTCTGGGTTCTCCTTACTATTTCACGACCATTTAATTCACAGATGACTCAGATGACTGAAAGGACATTAGTCCTTCTGTCTCCTTATTTGCTCAGGGTTGAAGCAAGTAGTATTTGTCTTTTGAGAAGAGAAATTGGCAAATGGGTTTATTTTAGAGGCATTCTGCTCTGTTCTTGCTTTCTCGCTTTGCAGGGTAAAACAGTAAACTCCCTAGTGGGTGGGACAGAAGGAGGTCTCACTCTGACTCTCATCCAGTGCCTCTCCTTAGCCAGGCTCCAGAGCTAGGGATGTTTAAATTCATTCCAGAAGAAATGGCTTTGGGTTTGGCTTCAGAAAAGGCAAAAATAATTGGATTAATTTAATAGAGATTAAAGACCATTCATAGTCTTCAAGTATACACATAATGAATATGTAGAGAATGCTGTAACCATTTAATTTATCTACTAAGGACAGAAAAACGTATTTGTTGGCTTTTCAGGAATACAATTTTATGTATAAGGTAAGCAAATTCTACAAAAGGGTTTTCTTGGGCCAAGGAATTTTCCCTTTTGTGCGTGGGGTCCATGTTTCTTATTTCCACCTGTTAATGCAGGACCTCTATCTAAAAAGCCTTCCCTACTCACTACCCTTACTGCTAATACCCGTCCTCGGCTTATCTCACATTTGCTAATTAATAAGCTACTATGCATTGACTGTGATTTTTTTTCACCTCTCCCAGTCTGGCCCTGTGGGTGGAAGCTATTGACAGGGTTTTCACTGTCTTTAAAACTGCCTTTAGTGAATAGTTACTGCCTTCAGTGTCCCCATCTGAGCTGTCATTAATTTAAGGTGACTCCACTAGGTGTGCTTGGGAGATCACCAGGGGCCAAAGGGCAGGAATGTTTTCTGCGACCTCAATGAACCAAAGCTGTGCTGGATTCTGTACAGAAGTGAATCTTGCCTCCTTTTCTCTTAGGTTTTTCACATGGCTCCCAAAGCAGAGCTACTTTTAGCCCAATGTTTTATAGAAATATTAGTGAACAGTACTTTTATTTACTTTGACCTGTAGCCCTATCTGCTTCCTGGTTTGCTGAGCACAGATCAACCAGAAATGATCTAGAAGGCAAACCTGAGCCACAGACACCATGCTGAAGACAGCATCTCCCCTCCAACGGCTGAGGCTCTACTATTGGACCACGTCTCTGTGTCTGACATCTTGGGAAGAGTTTTCCTCTGACTTCTGATGGGTTGTCCATCGGCATCCATCGGCATTCCCTCGTGTCCAAGGGAAGGTACTGTCTAGGCTCAGGCTGGACTTAAGCTCCGAGGACTTTGATGAAACTAAATAGAGCTTCTTGCTCATCAGGATGGTTGTGAGTTGGGGAAAGACCAAGACTTTAAACTATCATGAAACACCAGCAGACAAGGAAATTTAAATTACAATGTCAATGGATCACCAATGTTAGACTCTAGTATATATGCATTTAATGATAGAAAGGAAATGTACTAATTTATAACTGATTATCTCTGGGGTTGTGGAATCAGAGCTGATTTTTTTTTCCTTTTTTATGTTATATTTTCACTTTTGTTTACAATTATTATACATACTTTTAATCATCAGAAAAATATTAACTTTCTTTTTCATGAGAATAAATACCAGCAATTTAAGGCTAGCTGGCAAACGATAGAGCTGGAACTGACAGATAATGATGATGATGTAATACCAAGAGCACATCCCAAATTCCTGAATACTTTCATATTAGTTCCTTGATCTGTTCTCAGTCACACTGAGAAAATCAAGGCAGCTTAGTGGGCCCAATAAGAACAGTTATGTTTTAATCTCTTTAGATGAATTCAGGTTGGTTTTGGTATTTTCAAGGCCTCAAAACATCTAGGCAAAAGGTGAGAAGTGGTCAGTCATAGCTAGGTGATTTCAGTTTTGGCTTTCTGTTCGGGTGCTTTGATATTGTACAGGCAGAGTGATAACGAGAGGAGTTTACAGGAAATAATCTGGCAAAATAACAAAATTCCATCTTCTTTTTCCCCCTTTATTAAATAGGGCCAAGGGGCTATCAGGAGGGAGATCTCTAGGAAAGAAAAAGGAACAAATATTCTCTTTCTCACAGAATTCTGTCGAAGAAATAAATTCTTAATTTAGGCCAAAGATGTTCAACCAAAATAGAGTTCCCTTGCTTAGTACTAAGTGTTTATTGCATCTAAGTCTTTAAAGAAACACAGTATTAAAATAAACCTAGTAAGAGTTTGTCCTACTAGTCTTTTAGAAATAATGAAGACTAGTAGGAGATCAATTAAAAGCATCCAGAAATGAAAATGTTATGTGTCTCAAAAGTAAACTCTTTTTCAGGGCAAAGGCCCCTCAGGCAGCTCCCTAGTTCTCATCACTTCCTTTTGTTCTGAAACCTTCAAGGACTCCCGTTAAATTATTCACATTTTTTTTTCAGGAAGAAGAATATTTCATTTAAAATCATAGTAGAATATGATAGATGTAGAAAGTACACAGAAAATCTAAATATTGTAGCAAAATGTTGACTGCAAGTGTTTTTACATTCTAAGAATTGTGTCAGAATTCATCTTAGAAGAAGGAATATCCTTTTGTTTGGGAAAACAGTTAATAGGTTATGCGAAGGCAAGGCCTAAGCATGACCTGAAAGGAATGAGTAAGGGTAAAGAGAACCATAATAAAGCAAAAGGGTAGTTTTCTTCGTCTGAGGGGTTCCCAAGATATTAACTGACTGATTTTTCAGCCTCCTCTGGTGGCAGATGTGGAGTGGGACAGGCTGAGGCCTGGGAATGGGCTTTGAGGCTCAGAACCCCAAAAAACTCCCTCCGGTGGACTCTAAGAGCAGTAATATGGCTTTTGAGTTTTGTTTTCCTTTTCTGCTTTATCATTCTCTTAGGATATTCTCAGATTTCAGTAAAGCTAAAATGCCTGTCTTGTGTGCAAGCTGCCTTGGGGAATGCAGGCCGCTGGCTGCGTTCCCTCCTCCAGCTGTGGAGAGGTTAACTCATGGAGAAGCAGAAGACATACATCCAGGAGCGATCTGGGAGACAGAGGAACAGCCATCTTGATTCCAAGAAGACAAGAATCAATTAAGACATGTAAGCACTCCCAGAAAATCCCCAGAAATATTTAGAAAGTGACTAGATTTTCTGTTTATAAGTTGGGCCTATTTTATTTGGATATTAAGAAATGGGCACATTTAAAAGTCTGGATAAGCTGGAAGCACTCAGGTGCTATATGAAATGGGTAAAAGTGGTGATGCTTTTGTCAAAGGGGGACTCCTGGCTTTCAGGAAGGGGTTGTCCGAGCCCACAGAATGTTAGTACTGTTCTTGATATATTGCAGATGATCAATAAAGGTGGGCTGAATGAATGATTAAACAAATAAATGACCAGTAACCAAGAATATGAGGTTCACTATTTAAAGATAATGAGTAAAAGAGGTTTTGTCAAAGTCAAAGTAACTTACTGAAAAAATGAAATATTCAGACAATTGTGCCGTTAGACAAGTTGTTTAGGTAAAAGAAAAAAACCATTTTTCCAGATAATGATCCAAATAGGATAATAATCATCCCATTTCAAGATTAGGAAAATATAAGAAGCTGGTTATGCTATCTAGAAAAATGATCAATTGAATCACTGAATTTCTTATGAATAGGTTTCTTTATACCAAGTAAACAGGATTTTTAAGTTATATTATCATCTCATTTTTGAATTGGCTGAGAAAATGACTTGTCTGCTTTAGTATGTATGACTGAATAAATACAATTTACTCATTTTACAAGAACATAGTTCTTATAAACACATTATCTATCGAATCCTCATGGTTTAAAAAATTATTTATGTGTGTGTCTATTTATTATTGGAACAAAAGAGAAGGACTAGGAAGAAAAAGTATAATGTACATATAAAAAATTTGAAGACAGAATTATATAGGTGAACTAGAGCTGCCTTTTTCACGTTAGAAGAAGCAAAGGAAGGGTTTGTTAGAATTAAAACTCATGAATTTTGGTTTTTCTAATGAAAATGATAAATAGGATACAGGACGGGCAGTGCCAGCTCAGGATCGCCAATTGCAACACAGATCGGAAGGAAGGCCATAATGACAGAGTGGGTTCACCTGTGGGACTTTGGGCAGTGTTTCGATGGGTTTTGGTCATTGTCTCCATGGTATAAGCCTAGGGAAGAATAAAAGAAAGAATTGATTCTTTGATTATACCATTTATCAAGACTCTAGCCTTCTCTCCAGATCTAAGATTAAAACTTCTATTTAATTCACTATTGTCAACCTACTATATGCCAGGCATTGTAATGAAAAAGTATGTGGTATATAACAGTAAACAAAGTGTATGGTATCTGCCCTCATAAAGTTTAGACTAGAGGGATGCAATCAATACATAAATGCATGGCTACAAACTATGTTGTGTGCTAGGAAGGAAACCATGTGATGTTCTATGAATGTATTGTGGGGGGAAGCTGGGGTTGGTGTAGGATGAGGTGTGGATAAAAAATGATAGTCAGGGAAGTCTTTTGTGAAAACATGATTACTGACCTGAGATCTTAAGGACAATTGCCTTTATTTTAAAGAATTTACCGTATGATCCAGCAATCCTACTTCAGGAGATATACCCAAAGGAAATGAAATCAGGATATCGAAGAGCTAACTGTACTATTATGTTCATTGCAGCATTATTTACAATAGGCAAGAAATGGAAATGACCTAAGTGCCCATCAATGGATGAGTGGATAAAGAAGATGAGGTATGTATGAATATCATTCAGCCATGAGAAAGAAGGTAATCCTGCCATTTTCGACAACGTGGATGGACCTCGAGTGCTTATGCTAAGTAAGATAAGCCAGACAGAGAAGGAAAAATACTGTATGATTTCATTTATATGTGGAATCTAAAAAAAAAGAAGTCAAACTAATTGAAACCGAGAGTAGAAAAGTGTTTGCCAAGGATGGGGTGGGCAGTGGGGATAGGGAGAGGTTGGTAAAATGACACAAACTTTCAGCTATAAGATGAGTAAGGTCGGAGGCTCTAACATAAATCACAATGACTATAGGTGATAACACTATAATATAATTGAAATTTGCTGAGAGAGTAGAACTTAAATGTTCTCACCTATCCCCCTCCAGAAAAAGATAAATATGTGAGGTGTTGGATGTGTTAATTGACTAGATGTTGGGAATTTTCACAATTATATGTATATCAAATCAACACAATATACACCTTAAATATCTTACATTTTTATTGGTCCATTATACCTCAATAAAGTTGAAAAAAACCTTGATTTTCTTGGTTAAAAAAAAGAGAATTTATTACCTCCTAAAATCCTCCCAGCAATCGAAGGGGTCAAGTGCTTCCTTTATGGTTGGGAACATTGAAGTACCCGTAGGATAACTGAATGAGTCAAGAGCTAACAACAAGTAAGTGGCTTATGCGATGTGAAAATCCCACTTTCTTGATTCATAGTCTCATTTATCTCACCAGAGAAAACAGACTGTCTCGATACATAGCAATAGCTTGGTTACAGTAAAACCCCAGGAAGACACATTTCTGGGAATGTTGTAAGTCTACATCAGAATGTTTTCCGCAAAAAAAACAGAAGTGGATTTTAATTTTCATATCAATCGCATTTGAATTTATAAAGATGAGGACAAGAACCTGCTGCATAAAAAATAAATAAAACAAAATTCAAAAAAAATTAAAGATGAGGATAGATTTCTTTTTAAAGTCTTTCTGGGTAAATGAGCCTATAGTCAGGATGGTACAAGGTTATTTTCACATTTTGTTATAGCAGCTCTTATTGTTTTTAAACTCCACGCTGACTTTTTTCTTTTCCCAAAGTCTATGGTTGACTAAAACCAGACTGACAGCAGCAGTAGTGACTCTGAGATCTTTATTATTCCTTTCCAGTGTTCTCATTCCCCTCATGCATGCCACTCTCATTTTTGTGCTGAGATATTTTAATGAGTTTCTGAATGATTGTTTCCCACTTTTTCTAATATCCCTGCTCAGGTCACTAAATTAGAGGAAAGTATTTTAGCAAATGGGAAAGGAAACAAAAAGTATCATTAGCGGGAGGACCGCTGAAGTCACAGCTATTACTAATGTGAAATGTCTGTTGCCTAGAAGTGTGGAAAAGACGCTGCCAGATGGAGGGGTTAATTGCTAGATGCTGGCTTCAAAAGAAGAGAGGGCTGCTTAGAAGATCCATTTGTCAACAGCGGTAAAGAACACATTTCTTCTAGTGCATTCTGCGATCACAAATTGCCCTCTCCTGGAATGTATTGGGTGGGAGAAACAATTGCACAGATCTTGATTTTCTAACATTCCTATGGTGTTTCATCATCTGTAGACTAGGAATCTGGCTACTGGCAACAAAATGCCAGAGTTCTCATGTTTAAAACCAGAGGGCTGGGCTTCCCTGGTGGCACAGTGGTTGAGGGTCCGCCTGCCGATGCAGGGGACACGGGTTCGTGCCCCGGTCCGGGAAGATCCTACATGCCGCGGAGCGTCTGGGACCGTGAGCCATGGCCGCTTAGCCTGCGCGTCCGGAGCCTGTGCTCCGCAACGAGAGAGGCCACAACAGTGAGAGGCCCACGTACCGCAAAAAAAAAAAATTAGACGAGTATTGTAAAGGAGTAGTAACCTTGGATATAAAGCTGGAAGAATTAAGGTGTTTGAGACAAGTCTTATGTAAATTACAGGGATGTGTATCTGCACAGGCAGAACAATGGACCAATGACTTCATTACCAAGACTCCTGGTTCTAGACTAAATTGTAACTTTCAACTTTCTACTTGGAAGCATTTTTTTTAATTAAAAAAAGTTTGGTTGACAATATCCAATAAAGTCCAGGGGATCTTTGCCTAGTCCTGGCCGAAAAATGCTTTCGTAATATAACTCCATTTTAATTACATATTTGTTTGCCTCCCCCCCCAGACTGTAAATCTTTGAGGGCGAGAACCGTGTCTATTTCCTTTGCCTCTGTATCCTCAGCACTGAGCACAGTATATTTGATAGCATTAAAAAAATTGTGCACACCTGTTAATGTTATTGTATCATTAATTATGAATAGTCCTATACAAAATACAGCATTTGCCTTTAAATGAAATTATTTGCTGCATTTTTATCATGTGATTGCATTGTATCCATGTCCAACTTTTTATTCATAATAAAAAGTATTTCAGGGGCTTCCCCGGTGGCGCAGTGGTTGAGAGTCCACCTGCCGATGCAGAGTACACGGGTTCGTGTCCCGGTCCGGGAAGATCCCACATGCCGCGGAGCGGCTGGGCCCGTGAGCCATGGCCGCTCAGCCTGCGCATCCGGAGCCTGCGCTCCTCAAGGGGAGGGACCACAGCGGTGAGAGGCCCGCGTAGCGCAAAAAAAAAAAAAAAGTATTTCAGCTTTTAAAGTAGAAGTCAGTGGGAAATAAGGTAAACATTCTTGCTGGAATATTTTGATTCTGTGCACTGAATGGATTTGAGTGATGGGACATCTCTGATGCGGTAAATTCTTATTTGAATCATTGGCAACATGACTTGTTCTCAAGTTAGCAGCTTGAACACCCTACAGCGATACGTATTTTAAAAATATTTTCTCAGATGAATTGAAATGGGAATCTGAAGAATGTTAGTTTTCGTGTCATTACTTCAATATTGAGTGACCTGGGATAAGAATGTCCCAGTGCTTTAGTTTCCACATCTTTTAACCAGGATTAGTAGTGTCTGCACTTAGGATTTAAACACATATAAGATGATACGTTATCAGTTCCAGCAATTGTGCCTAGGTAGGTAACCTGAATCATGTGTGACAAAAATAGGAAGGGTCAGGCTTCCCTGGTGGCGCAGTGGTTGAGAGTCCGCCTGCCGATGCAGGGGACATGGGTTTGTGCCCCGGTCCGGGAGGATCCCACATGTCGCGGAGCGGCTGGGCCCATGAGCCATGGCCGCTGAGCCTGCGAGTCCGGAGCCTGCGCTCCGCAACGGGAGAGGCTACAACAGAGAGAGGCCCGCATACCACACACACAAAAAAAAGAAATGAAGAAAGGGAATAGACAGATGGCAGCTCTATGCTCCTGGACCAGGGTTCTTACATAAGACCTGGTAAATCCTGGGATTCAAATCCCAGGATGGCCAGACTGTATTCTGAGGAACGAGGAAATTGGGAGCATCTGGTTGAAGTGATAAATGTGTGGGGAAGAGAAAATGAAGCTTCTGGATGGCAGGTTTTGAAGCACAGGTGCTACCAACTACATTATCACCCAAACCTGTAAACTTGAAGCTAAGTATGTACAGAGCATTGGTACATGACATATGGTGTTTCAAATATAAAACTTATAGACCATCTGTCAAATCTAGTGGGGCTTTACTCTGGAAGGATCACTGAAGATTGGAGAACCTGCTACATTTTCACACCCAGAAGTAAATAGACAATCAATACATATTAATTGAGCAGTCATCATGGATACAAGTCTAGTTGCTGTAAAGAGTTACAGGAAATGTAGAAAATATGGTCTTGCCCTTCAAAATGTAAGGGAAGACAATAACAGAAGGGCAGGCAGAGTACATGGCTTTAGGTTGCTTCTAGTTCTTAGGCTTCAATTTCATGGTCCATCATCACTACTCTTGTGCATTCTCCATAAATTCCCTTGCCTCCTCTGGCTTCTTCCTTGCTTGGCAGAGCCACAACGCTGGATAAATAGAATCTCTCTGCCATGCAACTGAACATCTCTGGAGAAAAACACACAGTCACGTTGTCTTGTCTCACTTTAAATTCATGACCATAAACCTCAGTGGGTTCTTGAAGTGGTTAGCCCATTGAATTATCCATCCCCTGTACCCCCCCTCCCCTACTCATCTAGAGGGACTCTTTCCCACCTTCTCTGCTTTGCTTCCCTGTTCTCATTCTCAGGGATAAACACTTATTTTACTGAGAAGATTGAAGCAATCAGGAGACAATGTCTAAAAGCCCACATCCCATTTACCTCCCTACCAACACCTGCATCCATACACTCGGCTTTCTCGCTTGTTCCTATATAAAGCATCTTTGCTTCTATCCAAAGCTAGTTGCTTCACTTGTTTGGAAGACCTCATCCCCTTTTGCCATGCAAGGATATTGCTCTAGCAATTCTTTATTCTTTCCCTTATGCATCATTTCCTCCTTCCTTTGCTAGACCATGCTCACCAGCATTTAAACATACTTTCCTCTTAAATGAAACAAAATCTTCTCTCTCTCCACTCCCTCCATCAGCTACTACCTTTCTTTAATCACTTTTGTATAAAGCTCATTGCTTATAATTTCTCATTTTCCATTCATTCTTAAACCACTTCAATCAAGCTTTCATTTTACAAATTCCAGTCAGACTGCCCTCATTAAGGCCACCAGTGACCTCTACCTGGTCAGTTCTAACAGTCAGTCAGTCCAGGACCTCCTCCCACTGGCAGCATTTGGCCCCTTCCTCCTCCTTGATACACATCATTCACTAGACAAATCTTTCTTTGACTCTTACCTCACTGGCTGCTCATTCTTAGTTTCCTTTGTTGCTTTTTCCTCTTCTCCCCGGCCTTTGATGTTGGAGAACCCTAGGGCTCAGACCTTGGTCCTCTTCTTTTCTCTATGTTCGCTTACTCCTTTGGTGATTTTATTTAGATCCATTTTATTTAGAACCGTGTAACATCCATATAGTTCTACATAACATCTATTTGCTGATGATCCTTAAATTTGTACTTCTAGTCCAGAATTCTTTCCTAAATTCTACCTTTATCTACCCAACTGATTACTCACCTACTTGGCATTTCTATTTGGGGACCTAATAGGTATCTCGGTCTCAGCTTGTGTGAAACCAAACTCTTGATTGTTATGCAACTAATCTCTCTACATACTCATCTGTAGCCTTCCCAAACTCAGTTGATGGTAATTGATGACTCCAATCACCCTTGCAGTCATCTTGGGCTTTATCTCTTTTTCTCACACTCCACATTCAACCTCTCGGATAAACCTTCGAATTATATGCAGAATCGAAGCATTTCTTACTAATCCACTGTAATTAGTCTCACCTGAGCCATCATCTTCTCTTACCTGGGTTGTAGAGGGAGCCTCCTGAGTGATCTCTCCTCTACTTTTCTTATTCTCCTACAGACTATTTTCAACCCAGTTGCAGAGAATGATCCTGTTAAATGCAAATCAGTTCATGACCCTCCCTACTCAAAACCCCATGTCACTAAGAGCAATAGCCAGGATCCAACATGATCTGGTTGCCGTTATCCCCCAGACTCCTCTTAACACTCCCCCACTGTGTCACTCGCCTGAGACACACCTGCCACCTAACTGCTCCTCAAACGTATTCTGTACTCTCTCACTTATGAGCTCTTCCTGGAATGCTCTTCCCCCAGATGTGCTCTTGTTTCCTTCAAATCTTTGCCTGTGTATCTACCTTTCTCAGTAAGCCTACCTGACCACTCTCCAATACCGCAAACTAGTCTGACCCCCTACACTCCTGATGCTACTTATCCTGCTTGACTCTTCCTTTTTGATAACATGTACCATCTTCTCACGTATGATATATAACCCATTTATCAGGTTTATTGTTTATTGTATGTCTCCCCCCCAACCCCAGTAAAATTCCATGAGGGCAGGGATCTTTTTTTTTTTCTTTTACTGATTAATCCCAAAATCCTAGAACTCTGCTTGGCACAAAGTATATATTCAATAAATATGTGTTGAATAAATGAATGAATAGTGGTAGCTCTGATGTCATCACCTATACTAAAACTTACACAAGTGCTTCTTTGCATCTCTTTTGTCTTCTGAGCATATGTCTCACATATTCTTGAAAATTACATAGCCGTAAATCCTAGATGATTATTGAGGTAGAAAATTACATGCTTCCTATTTCATATATAAAAATGTAAATAGAGTCGATATTTTTACATGAAGTCTTAAATTTCTATGTCCCTGGACTTTTGATTTGGTTCTAGCAAATTATCTTGCCTGTAGGCCTTGGAACCACAGTCCTTCACAATGAGCAGTTCCAGTAAAGAAAGGAATTCTGCAAACTCAGATGCAAAGGGCCAATTGTAAGAGACATTTTGGGTAAATCTACCTATTGAAAACATTTACAGGAATGAAATTCTGTTGTGGATTTAGTAATATGAATGTGTACTTCAAGCCCTTCTGTAAAAAAAACAACCCTTTTGAGACATCTGGACATTAAATTTTAGTATATTTAGTACAGAATGTAGACTTCAGTTTCTAAAAGCCACTCATACTAATTGATTATCATGGATGAGAGTATCCAAATTATTAATTGTAAGTTTGAAAAATATATTATTGGATTTATCTTTATAAGACATGAATCTTGTCTTTTTTTCACTTTGTGCATGATGGTAAATGAAATGATGATTTTATGTATGAGAAATTTGTTTTGGCAAGTATAAGAATGTAAGGGAAAAACCCTATAAACTCATTCTCCTGTCTTTAGATAAGATCAGTCCTTCCTAGAGGAAGTGTGTTGGTATATTTATACTTGACGATTTATTTATTCTTTTTTTAAATTAATTAATTTATTTTTATTTATTTATTTTTGGCTACATTGGGTCTTCGTTGCTGTGCGTGGGCTTTCTCTAGTTGTGGCGAGTGGGGACTACTCTTCGTTGCAGTGCACAGGCTTCTTATCGCGGTGGCTTTTCTTGTTGCAGAGCACAGCCTCTAGGCACACGGGCTTCAGTAGTTGTGGCACGCGGGCTCTAGGGCACAGGCTCAGAAGTTGAGGCGCACGGGCTCAGTTGCTCCACGGCATGTGGGATCTTCCCCGACCAGGGCTTGAACCCGTGTCCCCTGCATTGGCCTGCGGATTCTTAACCACTGCACTACGAGGGAAGCCCTATACTTGGCGACTTATATTTGTATTTTTCCCTTAATTCTTATTTTCATTTAGTCTATTTTCAAAAACTAAAGTTGTTTTCATTACATCTAAAAAATTACATCGGAACTAGTTTTTCAATCTAATTCACTTCTTGGATTACCAAAATCCAGTTACCAGAAACATTTCAGGATGCTTTGTTTGTCTTTGGTTTCTCTCTGACATCTTGCTAGTGTCTGGAACACAGGAAGTCATTATTAACTAGATAACTAGAATAACTAGAATTAACACATTTGAGCATCTTAGGTCGATTCAAAGGAGTTTTCAGTGCTAATATGTGTATTTCAGAGACATTTACTTAAAATGTGCTTTGAAAAATGTTTTGTAAATTAGTTTTTATTAGAAAATTTAGAAAAATTAATACAAATATTCTATTCAATTGTTTAAATAACTCTAATCAGACGTACTCCTAAACTTCAAAAGTCTGAAAGACTGCTTTTAACTATATTGGTTTTATTATGATTCTGGTGATTTTATTGCTAGTTATGTTACTCTTCTGATTCTATTTGTATTAGGAGGTAATGAAAAATTACTTTTATTTCATGTTTATGGTATTGGATTTTTTTTCCTGTAATATCCTTCCAGCTTTTATTTTTTATTATGTTAAATCTAAAATTCCATATCTAAACACATTTTTCATAAGTATTATTGCTGATTGTAGTATATTTTTATGGTTATTAAAATATAGTTTATTAAATCATATGTGCTTTTACTGAAATTTTAGTTTTTTTAATTATTCTGTCTCACTTTCTTAGAGTATAATTCCCACAGGATTCACATATGAGAAGAAAATAGTTTGTTTTTATCACTTTTATTATAAATGTCCATACTGTTCTTTAGAATATTTGTGCTATTTTACATTTTCACCAATTATGAGATTAAGGTCCTGTCTGGCTGTGTGGTGTTGAGCAGTTATTACCATTTTTTAAATCCATTATTACAAAGAAGATTGATATGCAATGACATCATTTCCTTTAATTTCATTTTCATCTAAGTTTGAATATATTAATTCGATATACATTTTAATAGGTTATTTTATTTTTATTTCCTGTACATGTATTACTTTCATTTTCCTATTCTTTTTTCCTGGAGAGCCTTTCACTTTTGTGATTTACATCTTTCTTTTTTTATTATTTCATACAATAAGGCTTTTAGTCAGTGATAGAACCTTGGGTCTTAAGAAATACAATTATAAAAGTAATATATGTTCATGAGAAAAATTGAAGCAGTACCAGAAGATGAAAATCAAAGTTAAAAGTCTTTTTTGGGACTCCCCAACCCTCATTTTCAGACTCCATTTTTTTTTGGGACTGAGGTTACCTCTATAATACTAAATTGTATGTTTATACTAGCATTTATTGCTTTATCAGATTTAAATATTATTTACCAACTTCCCAATGTAAAAGAAAAGGAATTTAGATTATTTACAGATATATTTTTTTGCATGCAGCATTTAGTCTTTCAACAAATATTTACTGAGAACCTTCCATGCTGGAGATAGAGCACTGAACAGGATAGAATTGCCTTCTATCCTCATGGGGATTACAATCTAATAGGAGAGAGAAAGAGATTAAACAAGTAATTGCAGATGTGATGAGTGTTACCAAACAGGAAGCATGATGAGCAAGTGAGTTTATAAGAGAAGGCTTACCTTAGTGTGTGTTGCGGGAAACAACAAAGAAAGTCTCTTCTAAGGAAATGTCATTTAAACAGGAAGGAGGCACAGGAATTAGCCAGCAAAAGAGCAGGAAATCTGACATGTGTGAGGATCACATATAATTTTTATACCATCCTTTTCTTCAGCCAAACTGTTAGTGATATAGTACATATGTATATATAATTTATCATCTCAAATAAGAAACATAAGCTTCTATTTCTTGATCCATCACTTTAGACAATATTGTTTCCCTCCCTGCTATCTAAGATGAAATTAACATTCTTAGCTCATGTCTACATTGTCCTTCTTAATCTTCCAACTTCTGCAGGTATACTCTTTATATTTTCAACAATAATAACATTTTTCATTCTTTTCTGTAACTTTAATTAAGGCTTCTGTGCTTTGTCTATTGACTTCAAAAATCAAAAACCAATAAATATTTATAATATAATAAGTACATAAACATTATTCACTGCAAAAACCAAGAACTGTGATCGAACCTGAGGGCTAAGCCTAAGTCTCTTCAGAAAAAATATCCTTATAATCCAGGGCAAATTAAATCCCATTTTTTCAAGTGCATCAAATGATCAAAATTATGGCATATGTTGGTTCATTTCCTTTTTGAACCATAGGTTTCTTATATACTTTTGTTTTGTCTGCAAACAATTATTTTTTCCTGAATTAAATGTCCTACTCTTTTCTGAATTCTTTTGTGCTTTGCTCAATAAATTTTTCCTTCCAAAAATAATACATGAGAGTTAGGTGTTTGATGTCTTTGCTGTTCAGAGGTTTATGGGGAGGAGTATTATGTCGAGGCTGTGGGGTGACATAAAGGATGGGAGGCAGAGAGCTGGGCATTCGAATGTGTTGGCTACAGTACTCAGCCTGCCTTATTGTTGATTCAGATCCTCTGCCTCGTTTTGACTTTAGGTCCTCTTTTTCTCTTCAAATCCCTACCACTTCCACCCTCTGATTCACAGAGCATTAAGTTTGCCTGTTGTCTGTTCCCTTTGTTGGTTGGAGAAAGGGCCCTTGGGTCTTCAGATTTTGAGCCATAAGCTACAATAATTAGATCTGAAAATGTAATTGAAGCAATGAGGTGAATTGAAAGAGCACCGAGGTTGACCACACACTCAGGGTTCATTCATTTAAGAAATGACTGTTGAGTCTCTGTGATGTATTACTGAGTATCCATGATCTATTGACATCTAGCCCCATTCTGGGTGCTGTGATATAGCAGAGAACTAGATAGACAAGGTGCCTACCATCAAGGAGCCCGCATTCTAGTGTGGGGTGAAAGACACTAGGGAAGCAAATAAGTATATAAGATAATTTCATCTCGGGTCAGTGCTATGAAGCAAATAATATGATAGACAGCGACTATCATAGCACAGTGACTAATTTAGATTGAGTGGTCTGAGGATAATAAAAATAGTGTAAGAGGTATTTTAAACAAGCATGACTCATAAAGTCATCAAAATGCAAATTTGTTTTTGTCACCTGCTATCCTTTAGGAATTTTATTTGTGAAAGTAATCTTTCCCTGACTCTGGATAAAATCTTGACTTTTCTCTTCTCTCTTAGCAGATGTCACAAACACAAGCTTAATTTAGTGATTAGGATGCCCACTCCTAGACATTAACCTATCCTTAAATATTCATTCAAACTCATCCTCAAGTATTCATTTCCCCCTTTCTGCATGCCAGACCTTTGGGGGAAGTGGCAGAACGGTGGTGGTGGCTGACTTTTGCCCACTTTCTCTTTATTCATCTTCACCGTGATACTGTTGCACCAGGCGTATGCTCTCAGCCTGGATAAAGCAGGTAGGGGCTGGCTAATGAGAAGAGATAAAGGTACAGGGTAGCTATTACTTGGCTGCTTGGCTTTTCCTACGTTGGTGTTGGTTTTATAAATGATTAAAGCTCGCATCTCCTGGGTGCTTTCATATCTTCAGATATTCCTTCCTGGGCTCCTCTGACTGCAACTCTGAGTGATGCACTCTGAGGAAGTGAGGTAAAGCTAACTCTGCATCTCAGTTCTGGTTCTGCCACCCAAAGAGTACAGCTCATCTCTTGCCTTTAGATTTCCCAGGTAGGAATCAGACCTTGTACACTGTGCACTCTCTAAAAGTTTGCAGATGAAGATCTTCTGGGGGACCTGAGGCTGACAGTGAAGGGCCATCTCTGCTCTCTGTCCCCAAATGGAGAATAATAGGTTCACAGCACAACTTTCTCCAAAGAGAATATCCTCACAAGCCCTCCTGCTTTCAAACATCTTCTTCTGATTACTTTATACTTTAGGTAAAGTATTCAAGTGGGTAAAGTGTTCAAGAGTTATAAAACTATTTCTCAAGATAGCTTAAAATATTGATATTTTGGTCTGATATCTCACTTGGAATTTCATATCTTCTCCACCTTGTTGTCTTGTCAAAGCCTAATCATCATCCTCCTAAAATAGTCAGTGTTTATTGAGTGCTTACAATGACTTAGTCACTGTTCTATGTGCTTTACGTACATTAGCTTACATAATTCTCACAGCTATCAAAGCTATTAATTACTATTAATACTCACATTTTATAGATGAGAGAAGTGAGATTCAGAAAGGTTAAATGACTTGCATACAGATGCTGAGCTAGTAAATGGCAAAACTAGAATTCAAACCCAGAGAGTCTGACTCTGCAGCCCATGACACACACATGGTCTTTTAAGCTGGGAGAGCCTATCCATCCAACCCTCACTGATCTGAGACCTGAATGGTCAGTAAATGCCAGCAATGCATTCTGGGGGCAGAATGTTCTAGGTAGCAAACTGTAGACATGTACTGGGTTTCCTCTTGCAGTTCTGTAGCCCATCACCTTCTTGTTTTTGCTTTTAGTTAGTGCTTGATTCTCCCTTATAAGTAAGCCAAGTATCAGCAGACCTTTCTGATCTTCCTGGTTTAGCCATCCAACAACAGCCATCTGTCACCTTGGATAGGGGTCTTTTCTGCATATATATCCAAAGGAAGTGAAATCAATATCTTGAAGAGATATCTGCACTCCCAAGTTCATGGCAGCATTATTCACAGTAGCCAAGACATGGAAACAAGCTAAATGACCATTGACAGATGAATAGATAAAGAAAATGTGGTATATATGTGCAATGGAATATTAATCAGCCTTTAAAAAGGAAGAAATTCTGCCATTTGCAGCAACATAGATGAACCTGGAGGACATTATGTTAAGTAAAATAAGTCAGAGAAAGACAGATACTGTATGATTGCACTTATATGAGGAAGCTAAAATAGTCAAACTCATAGAAGCAGAGAGTAGGATGGTGGTTGCTAGGGGCTGGAGGGGTGGAGAAAGTGGGATACGTTGGTCAAAGGGCACAAAGTTTCAGTTGTAAGACAGGTAAGTTCTGGAGATCCAATGTACAGTAATGTGGTTATAGTTAATACTGTGTTGTATACTTGAAATTTGTGAGGTCTTAAGTGTTCTCACAGAACACACAAAAAATGGTAATTATATGAGGAGATGGATATATTAACTAGATTGTGGTGATCATTTCACAATGCATACATATATCAAAACATCAAGTTGCACACCTCAAATACATACAATTTCTTTTGTCACTTATACTCCAATAAAGCTGAAAAAATAAAAAAATATAAGTCTGAGATAATGATTGAGTGATAAAATCAATCTTTGGATGACTAATTGCAGCTTTCTCCTAGAAGGAGGAGAAGTCAACAAATTTAGATTGTTGAATTTTAACTCATTTGAAACAAAGTACTCATGTATATTTCAAATTTGCTTTGCATTTTTACTTGGTCTAGTTTCTCATTGTATTTTGAAACAAAGAAGTTTATATTTGTTTAAAAAATCAAGCAAGGAGACCAAACTGCTTGGTCTAGGATAGTCTAAATGAGCCCAGTTATTCACCAGTGGTTCTCAACTGGGGTCAGAATGCCCTCTGGGGCATTCAGAAATGTCCAGGGCTTTTGGGGTGTCACTGTGCCTGAGAAATATACTAGCATTTAGTTGGTGGGTCCACAGATGTTAAATGTCCTGAAACGTACAGTCCCCCATAATGAAAAATTGTCCTACCTCATTGCTCTCATGGAGCCCTCCTGCTGGTAAATATCATCATGGAGGCAGCTGACATAAGTGAAGACAGAGTGCTGAGTTGGGCTCATTCACCTGCACAGAACTAGTCCTTCATTTTCTTACCCTGTCAGTAATAAAAATGCCACTCATCTCTCTATCTGAAAACAATACCTTGGCAGCTGGAGTAAATAAACAACTTGCTTCTTAAATATAATTAACTCTTCCCGTGTTGATTAGAAGTGCAAGATCGTATACAATTACGATTTTGTCAAAAGAGATGCTGGTCAGGGATGGAGGTGAAGTGTACTCTCCTAATATTGTGGCTCTGGGAACAGGATCAAGAGCTGGAGCTGCAGTTTATTGGACTCTACTTCCTCAGACTCCACCAGAAGTGGTTGCTGCAGGATGGAGAGCTTAGCCCCAGAGGCTCTGAGAAAGGGTTTGGACCAGATTGCTTCCATTGGTCCTCAGCAGCATCACATTTCAGACAAGCAAGGATGAACTAGCTCCTTGTTTTAAATGAGCTGTCTCAGGTGAGTGAATAGTTAAGTTTCTTGGCATGGGTTTGCAAGGATAAGAAGCTTATTTTTTTCGCCTGTCTCTGATATCAAATGATGTTCTAGAAAAAAATAACATTCGTTTGTGACTTAAGGTTTATCACACAATCTTGTATATATTGGTGGCAATTTAATATCTAATTATATTTAATCTGTTCTACTCATACTCTTCCCTTCATCTCTCTTCCAAAATGGCCCTGGAACTTTACATAACAGATAACGGCTTGTCACTTTTGATTTCCCCTTAACTCTGAGGAAAAGGCTTTCTGATAATGTCTGAAAGGCAAGTAGATATAACTTTAGCAAATACTTTATCACTGAAACTCATTATAAGTGAACATTTATCCATTTCTATAAACTTTCAAAGTTTATAGAGCAGCAGCATCTCGCCTCCACATTACCAACCGTTTCTCTATCCATATATTCATTTTAGAACACTTTTACTCTGACCCTATTTCTTATCATGCAAAGTAATTATTAAGACTTTTACTTTCACATGTAAATCATCTTCCTTTAGCTCACATGAGTTTAATTATCTCCTAAAACTTTCTCTTGACTTCTGTTGCTCAAAGAGCCCAATAAAGGATCGTTTGAATTCTCCACATAACTGACGATACCTCATTTCTCTTAGAGACCTGCTGACTTGACATTAGACCTAAGTCCTGTCTCTTTGACATGCATGAGATGAATGAGAATCACAATCTATATTATTCTCAGAGCCATCTGATTGTTGCCAGGTAAAAAAAAACTAGGTTAGAGGACTTATGATGAAGAGACAGATGAACTATCTTGGTCTTGCTGATATGGCTCTGCCCATATAGCTCTCGTGTCGTACAGGGGGATGAGTATTGGCAGGAACCATTTGGGAACCTTAACAGAGGGGGTTAATGAGGAAATCAGGCTGGAAAAGAACTAGCCACAAAGGATGGCCCTGAGAGGGAAGCCAGTCTGTCCAGTACTGGGGTTAAAAGGATACAGGAGCTCAGGCTGGTTGAAGCAACCGTTGTGTCTAAGAGGACTAATCCAGTCAGTCAGGGCATAGTAGGGAGGAGATCCAGAAACTGGTCAGTGTCAGAACATTCATTTATTCCCATCTGTGGAGGTGGTGGATGGGAGATGTGGAGAGCAAGGTCATTTTTCAAGAGAGGAATGGGTAAGAGGAACTAAGCAGGGTATTAGGGCTTTCCGTTACCTGTGGTTTAGGTCCTGAGACAGAGCTGTCAGAACCGGAGTGTTAGGTAAGGAGTTAATGTGGAAGCCTGGCTTTTAGATCCAGCCCTAAGTGGTATGGGGGAAAGAAAGGGCTACACAGTTACGAGAGCGTCCCACAGTTGATGGTAAAGGAGCATCAAGGATCTGAGCCCTACCTACTAGATTTCAAGGTTTTAAAACGTTTTTACTAATTTTTTTTTTTCTTTTTCAGCCACACCGTATGGCTTGTGGGATCTTAGTTTCCTGACAAGGGATCGAACCCGGGCCCTCAGCAGTGAGAGTGCAGAGTCCTAACCACTGGACCGCCAGGGAATTCCCCCTAAATTTTTTTTTTCTGATTTAAAAAAGTAATATAAAGCTTTTTTCAGGTAACTTGGAAGATGCAACAAAGTATCACAAGAAATCAAAATCCCTCATTACCTTACACCAAGGCATAGTTGCTCTTAATGACTTACTATACTACCTGTCCATTTGTCTACCTGTCCATTCATTTATCTTTAGCATTTGGGGTTAGACAGAATTTAATAAACTGTTTTAAGTTGGGCATGTTCCTACATCATTACATATTGTCTAAAGGCAGATTTAAAGAGTTTGCTAATATTTTATTATAGAGCAACAAAATGATTTATCTTAATGTTGCACATTTATTCATTCAGTTAATATTTATTGAGCATCTGTTTTGTGCCAGGCACTGTTCTGGGTGCTGGAGATACTTAAGTGACCAAGACAAAGTCCCTGCCTTCCTAGAGCTCATGTTCTAGTTAATTGATGTTCCAATTTTTTTCATTTTCTTTGTGTCATTATGAATAATGCTGAACACGATAATCCTTGTCACATCAATCTTGGACCCCATTTCTGATTATTTCTTTGGCCATAATTATTTCTACAATATTTTCAAATTTTATCCAACTTTTTAAAGTGAACAATTAAAAATATAAAAGTGTTAAGTGAATAATGCTATATTGATGCATATATGTACATACATGTATATGCATACACACACATATGAAAGGAAATTGCAGGCTCATGCCACTTCATCTCAAAATACTGAGCATCTGCCTTCTAAGAACTACAACATCATTATCACCTAAAAGAATTTAACAATCATTACCTAATATCAACTAACATCTTGTCCATATTCACATTTTTCCAATTTCTCCAAAGTTTCTTTTATAGTCTAAAATAAACCCAAACAAGGGGACGTGTTGCAATTTGTTGTTATATCTTTTTAGTCAGTCTCTTTCTCAGTTTTTCTCTCATTGACATAGCTGAAGATTCATGTGCAGTTGTAAAGTATAAAATAGAGATCCCTTGTACACTTTGTTCATTTTCCCCCAGTTATAACATTTTGCAAAACCACAGTATAATATCATAACTAGAATTCTGACATCGATACAACCCACTGATCTTTTATCAGTTTTACTTGTACTTGTGTGTGTGTGTGTGTATTAAGTTGTATATAATTTTTACCACCTGTGTAGATTCATTTATCCACCACTACAGTCAAGATCCTGAACTGTTCTACACCATAGGATCCCTCTTGTGGCTCTTTTTTTTTTTTTTTTTTTGCGGTACGCGGGCCTCTCACTGTTGTGGCCTCTCCCATTGCAGAGCATGGCTCACGGGCCCAGCCGCTCCGCGGCAAGTGGGATCTTCCCGGACCAGGGCATGAACCCGTGTCCCCTGCATTGGCAGGCGGCTCGTAACCACTGCACCGCCAGGGAAGCCCCCCCTTTTATTTTAACACTTAAAATCTGAAGTGTTTTTTTCAGTTAAATTCAACCAACATTTCTTGAATTCTTACTACAAGAAGGGCACTTCCCGATAACTACGGCTGAAAAGATATGGTGTCTGCCCTGAGGAAACTCTAATTTGAAGAGGAACAGATATATACATAATTGTACAGCCTGGCAAAAAATTGTGGTCATTTCCGTTAACTTTGGGGGTGAGGAATTAATGTTCCTTTAGGCAAGTCTTCAGCGTACAGGAGATGTGGCATTAACTCTCCAGGAGGGAGAGTGGTGTCCTCTGTGTTCGTCTGAGTTCCTGTGGGGTGATTGATCATAGAGACCCAGACCTGGAAGAAAGACAAGATATCACTGCAGGTCCCCTGAGGTCACAGGCGGTTGGGATTGGATAAGCAGATTAAATCTTAGGACACAGCAGATAAGACCCAATGTAAGAAAACGTTCCTTGGAAGGTAGTTAGAGGTCATTGGTGGCTCAGAGCTCTGACAGAGCCTGACAGACAGACCTCCAGGAGGAGCTATATCATGACATGGGCAGGAAGTTTTGACTTGGAGTCAGTGTCCTGGTCATAGCACAGGAGCCTCCGACTTGCTTTGGTTTCCCCATATTCCAGGGAATGAACAGTTTAATGTTACAGGCAAAATAGCAATGTGATGACATTTGACCAACAAGGGTGAATAAGCAGCAGCAGCTGATGGTGGAGTCTGGTCCTGCACTCTGCTGACCAGCACAGAGGACAGGACATCCCACCAATAAGTGCTTAGCTCAGCAGTAGCTCAAGAAAAATGGCCTCTTGGCGCCATGATATTCTGTCAGGAGAGAAAACAAATCTGCCTGCCATGGCCTGCTGTCATGAATCTGTGTAAATGTCTTAGAGGGAGATTCAGGGTCATCAAACCTCCATACAATTACTTTAAAGTATCGGCTAGAGTTTCCCTACAAATGATATCTTCCTTAGATTTATAGGCTTTAGAGAACTAAGGTAACAGATATTGAACATTGGAAAAGATACTTGTCTTGGTGAGGATGTGCTGATGCAGGATGTTTTTTCCCTAAAGCCTCAACAGAGCTTTTCTTTTCCTCTACATCATATAAGTGTTAATAATTCATTCATCTTGTCTTTCATTTCCTATTTCTATGAGACTTGTCTAGTCCTGGTTAGGGACGTGTTTGATGCACAGTCACAGCCCCAGTCTCTTTGGCTTGATGGTGAAGGACTATTCCAGCAACCTGACAAGGATCAGGGAGGATACCTAGTGACCAGGTGGAGGGTGAGACCTTCCTCTTACTGAGGTCAGGCAAGTGAGAGTGAGGCCAGGAAGAGACACTAAGGTCTAGCTCTAGCCACTCACATATTTTATTTTATTTTATTTTTTTATTTTAATTTTTTTTTGCGGTACGCGGGCCTCTCACTGTTGTGGCCTCTCCTGTTGCGGAGCACAGGCTCCGCGGCCACGGCTCACAGGCCTAGCCGCTCTGCAGCATGTGGGATCTTCCTGGACCGGGGCACGAACCCGTGTCCCCTGCATCGGCAGGCGGACTCTCAACCACTGCGCCACCAGGGAAGCCCCAAGCCACTCACATATTTTAAGAGAAAATGGTAATGGATAGAACGCAGATAATTATGGGCATGTCACTTATAATCCTTTTCACTTAAAGCAGCAAATTGGATTCTCTCCAAAACGCCACTCCTGGTTAAAGAGTGAGGCAATTCTAGGAGTGGTTGCCAGGCAGTGGATATGTTGTTGTCACTTCAATGTGGTCAGACATCCTAATCCCCACTGCATTTTATGACAAACGACAGTATTTTAAAGAAAATACCATGCACAGGCTATATCTGTACTATAAATATTTCTCTAGGGATAGCACAGAGTCTTTTTTGTTTTTAAGTAGACTATTTGGAGTTTATAGGAGGGCATTGGGCATTACTCCCCCTTTGTTTCATGGCTTTGTCAGATTGTGAGTCCACAACCCCAAGTCAAACCATTTGAAATGTACAGGGGGCAATTAATTAAGTGATGTATGGCTTATATGATGCTCCCCTCCACTGCCCCCAAATAAACAAATTACTTAAAAGGAAAGAAAAAATCCTTAAGCCAACTATTTTTTAATATTAATTAATTAATTAATTATTTTTGGCTGCATTGGGTCTTTGTTGCTGCGTGGGCTTTCTCTAGTTGTGGCGATCAGGGGCTACTCTTCGTTGCGGTGGGTGGGCTTCTCATTGCGGTGGCTTGTTGTGGAGCACGGGCTCTAGGCACTCAGGCTTCAGTAGTTGTGGCTCATGGACTCCATAGTTGTGGCTCGTGGGCTCTAGAGCACAGACTCAGTAATTGTGGTGCATGGGCTTAGTTGCTCTGCGGCATGTGGGATCCTCCCGGACCAGGGCTCGAACCCGTGTCCCCTGCGTTGGCAGGCGGATCCTTGACCACTGCGCCACCAGGGAAGCCCCAAGCCAACTATTTTATTATTGGAAGCAATCAGATTTCCCCCACTGAATTAACAAAACTTTATTATTCAAAGATGCATTCCAACCAAACTGAAGGGCTTGGACGTTCATGGCAAACTATGTACCTGCAAGGCTAGTTCACAGACATCACTATCTGTGAGGGTAGTTTAGGAGTATGGGGGCATCAGGGCCAAGCTAGGGGTGAGGGGTGTTACTACCCTAGGAGCCCATGTGAATACGTCATTGGGAATCAGGAATCAAGACATAAAATAGGGATTGATGTGGATAAGACATTAATAGGTTGATGGGCCAGAATATTTTATTGGTATTTCAAAATCTAGCGCTAGGAAAGAGAGAAATACTGAGGGATAAAGGGAATCAGAGAGGGATGGAGAGCCTTGGCACTCTGTCCTTGTCGAGAGGCCCACAAGATGGTAAAGAGGATCTATGAGTGATTTTTGATGTTTGTAAAAATCTAATAGAAATTATGCATTTATTCATAATAACATTGTACAGACTAATTAAAATGTTAAGATTCTTTGCTTTGGGCTGGGATTATATAAATCCATCGTTGTAATATGTTTATCTCAATCTATCCAGAGTTCTGACTATTGACAGCTGCATTTGTTAGATTAATGAAAAGGGAAAATAGATTATTCCTTAATATGTGCCTGTTTGTAGACAAATTTTTTTTTTTTTTTTTTTTTTTTTTGCAGTGCACGGGCCTCTCACTGTTGTGGCCTCTCCCGTTGCGGAGCACAGGCTCCGGACGCGCAGGCTCAGCGGCCATGGCTCACGGGCCCAGCCGCTCCGCGGCATGTGGGATCTTCCCAGACCGGGGCACGAACCCGTGTCCCCTGCATCGGCAGGCGGACTCTCAACCACTGCGCCACCAGGGAAGCCCCCAAATTTTTCAAATCATGAGGTCTACAGGAGGAAATGATCAGAGGAAACTTGGTGGTGAAAGAGTTGATAATTACTACCCTAAAGAAGACTCTGTCTGGTGGATCTGATGAGTTTCTGCTGTACCTTGGGGCCTTGGGAATGCTCAGTGATTATATATATTTAGTCTTTATTCTAGTTACAAGAAAATTTTTCTTGAGCTTTCTGAGCAGAGATACATCTGAGCTAAATAAATACATGAAAGGTCAGCTTAGTAGTGAGCTTAAGATAAGTGACAGTTGCCATCTCTCAATAGAATTAATTTTACAGGGGAAATTCTTTTTATAAGGTTCAGGGTCTTCTTACAGTTGGAAATACAAGACGAATGACTAGACACTGCCCTGGCCCTTTAAGGAATGCCTGGGGGTGGGAAGAGGCCCTCATGAGCCCCAGCTGGGCTATTGGGCAGCTTCACCTTCTTAGGAGAACACCGTATACCATTTAGAGGAGTGTCTCTTCTGGCTTCTTATCCAGGACAGAATCTAGTATCAGAACATACAGTAAGGTTGCAGGGAAAGCTCTTGGGTCCCTCAAACCAAAAGTTTTCAATGTGTATTTATGTATCAAAGACTAGGATGTTCATTTCCTTCTAAAGTAAAATCCGTTTAGTGAGTCAAAGTAAAGGATGATTGATGTCTAGTTCATTTTGAATTTGATTGCAGAGAAGATAAGCAGGATGTTCATTGGACACCCCAAAAAGCTTAAGAAGAGAGGGGAAGGAATCAAAAAGCAAAAGCCCTGATCCTGGTGACCTCCCTCTTTGCCCAGAGAGGGCTCTGTGTGGTGGTTTTCATTGTTCCAAGGCCCGTGGAGGCTTGCGAGAAGGTAAGCTCTGTCACAGTATGTGTGTGGGGGGTTCAGCTTAGGTAGGCATGGTCCTCAGAAAGCTTCCGCTTCAAGTTTTTGACTCTCTTAGTGAAAAGGCAAGCAACAAATAGTCAGCTTTCCCTGAGGTGCCATTTCTCCTGTCACAAATCTGGCTTCCAGTCAGGAGAGCACCTCGGATGTATCAGTCGGCTCCACAGACTGTCTTGTGCCTCAGAAGCTCAGAGAGCGTTCTTGGCAGGACACAGCCATGGATCACCTAATGACTAAATTCTGCAGTTTTAGAGCCTGAGTCCACTGAAGATTTCTAGCCATTTCTTTTTCTTTAAAAGGCCTGAGTTTTTTTTTTTTATTCAGAATGGAATGGAATATTGCAGAGGAGTCTTTAAAAACAGATATGAGGTGTTTTCTTCACTGGAGACATTGCTATCATGCTAAGATAAGGGAAACCTGCTACCTCTGAGATAATTCTGACATCCCTTAACTGCATTAAAGAGATGCAGGAAATGGTGATTTACTGTAATGGTGAAGGGTGTATTGGATGCAATGCTATTCAATTACAAGGAAAAAAAACCAGATTAAGCATTAAACAAAAGCCATCAGTCAAAGGAAGAGCTTTTGGGGGAAAAAAAAAATTTAATGAGAACTATGCGTGCTAGAAACAAAGAGAGGAGAGGATATATAAAAGCGCTGTTTGTTTTTTTAGCCCCAGGTGAAAGATTGAGAGATTGAGAAAAGAAACAGCTTTCAGATTTTATGAAAACTGCGCTCTTCTTTCCTTCACTCTGCTGCCCGCCACACCCCCCACCGCCAAAAAAAAAAAATCAGATTAGCCTTTGAGAAAAAGTTTAATTAAGCTTGTTCTGAGAAACATCTGAATTATTTCCATTTTCTTTTAGTGGGCCTTTGGGTAGCACAGTTATTGAGTACTGTATATTCCTTTTGTTGTCTAACTGTACCTAAAAAAGATTTTATCCGTCCACTTAGAGTTCCTCTTTAACTGAAGGCTGTTCAACCTTGCCCCAGGGTCCCGACCTCTTGTCAAGGTGACTGTGCTAAGTACCTCTGCCCTCACCCAGGGCGAACCTGCAGCCCAGCTCTCTTTCTCTCTTTTCCAGAGGTGGTAGCTGCCAGCCAGCGGTTTAATATTCTCAGCTTCAGTTGTTTAGTTTTGTATTCAAGTCAGTGTTATTTCTTAAGGAACAGTAAAAATGAGGTGTTATTACAAAGTTCCTAGATTTAAAACAAGAATTTTATTTTAGCACTTAATCTTTATGCACTTGTTATGCCTTCCGCATTGCTGCAGTGTCTCAATGTTTTATTATGATTAGCATGTGAATAGCCTGAGGGAAACATTTAAAAAGACATTGCCAAACATTCTCCATCTTTCTGCACATAAGTAATTTAACAGCTAATTATTCAAAATTCAAGCTTCCCAGGGAGTGAAACCTCAGGGTTAAATAATTATTTTGCTCTGTTCGGATAAGGTAGAGGAAAAATTCAACCAGTTCAATGGTAAGAAAGTCAGTTTTTCAAGGTAATAAAATAATTTTCATAGTTATCATCTTTGGTAAAAAAATAGCTGTAGCAAAAGGGAAAAAACTTCAGGAAAGAATGAGAATGATGAATAATGAGCTGGAAAGTGATGCTATGGGAAAAATGGAAACAGTGGAGATATGTTTGCTTTTGGAAGAGAAGATAGAGGTAACTACCATCTAGGAAGAGTTTTAGTCGCACACAAAAAAAACAAAAAACAAAGTTTTCTATCAGCAAAGGACAGAATAAGATGAAAAGGGCTTACACTAAAGCGGGAGAGATTCCAGTTGGATCTAATGAAGATCTTCAGGACTGCGAAGGGATCAAATACTGAAATGGAATGTTCAGGAAGACTACTTATTTTCTTTCCCCGGTGACTTTAAAGAAGAAAAGAGACAATTTTTGTTTCAAATTGTTTGCCTGCATAAAGGTAGAGACACAGGTGGATAGTTTCTGGAAGTCTCTTAAAGCTTAACAATTTCTATTTTCTGACAGTTCCTTTAATGTAGTTTTTCTTTTGAGATATGTTATGCAAAGGAAATGAATGTGTCCTATCTTGATTAGCAGCATTCCCATCCTACACAGCTACAATCTAATCCTCACAAAAAACTCTTAAGAGAGCCAATATCAATCTTCTGCTAGATAAAGTATAAATGAAGAAATAGGAACTAGGAGATTTGCTTAAGCTAATTATAGAGGGAAACTATTTTTCTCCTTTTTTTAAAAAATTGGAATATAGTTGATTTACAATGTTATGTTAGTTTCAGGTGTACATCAAAGCGATTCAGTTTTCAAAATCTGAAAAAGAATAGATATATATTCTTTGTTAGATTCTTTTCCATTATAGGTTATTACAAGATATTGATTATAGTTCCCTGTGCTATACAGTCGGTCCTTGTTGTTTATTTTATATGTAGTAGTGTGTATATGTTAATTCCAAACTCCTAATTTATCCCTCTCCCCTCTTTTCTCCTTTGGTAACCGTAAGTTTGTTTTCCATGTCTGTGAGTCTATTTTTGTTTTGTAAGTAAGTTCACTTGTATCATTTTTTAAGATTCCACATATAAGTCATATATGATTTTGTCTTTCTTTGACTTAGTTCACTTCATATGATTATCTCTAGGTCCATCCATGTTGCTGCAAATGGCATTAATTCATTCTTTTTTATGGCTGGGTAATATTCCATTGTATATATATATGTGTATATATATATACGTATATATATATATATACGTATATATATATATACACACACACACACACACACATATATACCACATCTTCTTTATCCATTCATTTGTCGATGGACATTTAGGTTTCTTCCATGTCTTGGCTATTGTAATAGTGCTGCTATGAATGTTGGGGTGCGTGTATCTTTTCAAATTAGAGTTGTCTCCAGATATATGCCCTGGAGTGGGATTGCTGGATCATATGGTAATTCTATTTAAGGAACATCCGTACTGTTCCCCATAATGGCTGCACCAATCTACATTCCCACCAACAGCGTAGGAGTGTTCCCTTTTCTCCATACCTTCTTCAGCATTTATTATTTATAGAGGGAAACTTTAAACTTCAGTCTTCAAATCTAAACTTTGCACTCTTTAAACATGTCATGAAATGAGAAACACCTGGAAGCCATTGCTTAACTCCTATGCTGTGTAACTTTGGGAAAGTTACTTAACCTTTCTGACCTCAATGTCCCTGTTACCTTGGGGCTTAGTTCTTTTTTTGACTAGGATATACAGGAGCCCTACGGAGAAGTTGAATGATAGGTTAGTTTTATGTCATATGGGATCCAGCCTGATCTAGTTGACAATATTTTACTGCATGTATCTCATTCACATTTCCCAAGAGAGAAGATCCAGTTCCCAAGAGAGAGGTCTCAGAGCTGGTTGTCTTCCTTGTGACCAAGTTTTATGTAATTACTTTTGATTTCTGCACTCTATCCTGATGATCAGTTGTGACCAGGGTGACTGGTTGACATCACTCCCTGAACATGACATGAGTCAAAGAAAGTCTATATAAAGAATATAGGAGGTACTAAATATCGATACAACAGGAATCACATTACCATACATAAAATTTCAAACTGACATGTTGTATACCTTAAATTTATGCAATGTTATATGTCAAGTATATTCAATTAAAGAAAAAAACAAATACAGTTTGAATGGCTTTTCTTAGAAGGGCTATTTGTTTGTGACTCCTCTTCAGTATATTACTTATAAAATTTAGTTTGTAGAATACTTGAAGATCATCTGATCCAGGTATAGCAAATATCGTATAACCTGTCCCCAGTTGATTGGATGTGGTTTCCTGGAAAACAGAGAGAATGGATCTGAGACTATTTGCAGGCTCATGCTTGCTATGGTCATGAGGGAGAGGAAAGCACTTATGTCTCTTAATTGTCATCCCTAATATACTCAAGTTTTAATTTTATAGATGAGATAACTACAATCTAGATAGATTTCTGTCTTGACCAATAATGGCTCCAGGGAGAATAAGCACAGGAAACCCTGCCATAATGCTATAAGTAAAGTCTAAAAATTTTCAAATGCATAACGTGCAGAACCTCATTATTACAAGAATAATGAAAAACAATACTTTTTGGTCAGCTTTCTAGTTGCTATATGAAAAAAAGGAAAAAATCCTTTATTTTCATCTATCAGCTATATAGATATAGACTGGTTATTACAAATAAATATATACTGAACATTCATTTCTTTCTCTCCCATTCCTACTGTGGAAGATAAGAACATTACCCTGCTTCTGTTGAGAACAGGGGTTGGGAGCCAATAGTCAATCACTTTGTATTCTAGTTAGCATCGTCATGGGCATGTTATGACAGGATTTTACTGTAATTTAGTACTTTTCAATGAAAAGTATTCCAAATGGTACTGAAGAGAAAATGCACACCTTTGGGGGCTTGGGAGTATAGACCCCAGTGGCTCTCTGCAAGCATAAAATTTCCAAGAAGACTAGTGCTTATTTTAAAATTTACTTGAACTGTAGATTCATTCAATAAAATATCCAAATTTGTTTTAATATAATTAGTCTCAAATGAAGCTGGTGCTCTAGGAATAATAATAATAATAACTGACATTTATTTATCCTGTGGCTTATGTACATACTAGCATATGACTATATGTGGTTTCCAGACTGAGAGTAATGGAAACAAGGGATTACATAACTCAACTAGTAAATTTTTAAAAGATTTAAGCTAATGAAGGTCTGAAAGTGATCGGCTGTTGCATACTTGCCCAGATTCCCTCTGTCCCTTTTTCAGGTTTACATATTTATACTAAACCTTTCCATTTCTCTTCTTGTTTCTCCTTTTATCATCATTTATTTAATTCTCTTCATCCTAGAAAATTGTCACCTGGCCATCTGTGACTTTAGTGCCTCCTTTGAAAACAGAACTCCATTTTCAGGTAAAGTGTTATGAAGGATCCCAAAGCATCAAACATAACTGTGGGATGGAGTGAAGCAAGAAGGGAGCCTTAGCCCTCAGTGTCTGCACCTCCCTCACCTGGGATGGTCCCTTCCTTACCTCCTTAGAAATCTGGGACTCTGATCATCGCAGTTTGAAAACACTTTTCTTTTTTTTCTTTTTCGTGGCCAAACATAACTATTTATTATTTTTTTAAATAAATATTCAGTTTCTTCCTTTAAAGAAAAAAACCCCTAGAATTTAAATATTTCCAATCCCATCACATACAAGTCTGTATACATTATTTACATCTCTCAGTTAAAACATATTCAGATTTTCTGACATTCAGTATCCCCTTTTATTTTATTTTATTATTTTTTTATTTTTTTGCCACACCACATGGCTCGTGGGATCTTAGTTCCCCGACCAGGGATAGAACTTGGACCTCCAGCAGTGAAATCACCAAGTCTTAACCACTGGACTGCCAGGGAATTCCCTCAGTATCCCCTTTTAAAACAAAAACGATGAAGCAGTTAAAGTTTGATCAATAGTAACTACAATTTGAGTAATCTTGGCACAGTTTACAATATAGCGCCTGTTGCATTTCATGTTTTAGATTCAGCTACTTTAATAGAGAGAAATCGTCCATCTCCATTAGAGCAGGATCCTGTCTTACTCATTCTCTGCAACACTTGCACAGTGTGAATGCTGCCTCACACTTCCATTTATGGCACTGGCGGTATTCTTCTGGTTTTGTCCTCATAAATGAGTCTATTAAAACTTTAAGTATTCTCATGTTTATTGTATTCTCTCTCAACCTAGATTTCATGGTGCTGTTCCTAGATAATTTTTAGTAATAATGTACAGGGAAAGTTCAGATAAAACAAAAGTTAAGTTTTCCCCAGGAGACTAGTGCCTTTACCACCCTAGTAATGCATGTACAAAAATAACAAATCCAATTTAGTGGCTGTAAAAAACTATTTCCCCTAAAAATAGTTATCTCTGCAGAACAATTTAGAAGACAGCTTTCTTAAGGATTCCAGTTAGTTATTAAAACATGCTTCATTTTATTTTATTTTTGTATACAGAGAGACAAAATTTAACCCTTCCAATCTCCCGGAAACTTGAGAAAACAGATTATTTGAAATTCTTTAAAAGTTGCTCTAATTGTATGTTGTTGCTTCAATAATGAATAGAAATGTTAATTAACAGTGTGCTTATTTTATATTTCTAAAAGCACAGTGAGTGGAGAAGTAGATTAACACTCGGGGAACTCTGTCAGGAGGAGGTTAGCAATTTGGACAAAGAGGCTGTCACACTACCATACTCCCTGAAACATCTTATCCTAATTATAGTCAAAATTGCTAAGAAAATATAATGAACTTTTTGAGAAGTGGCCTTTGAACCAGTTCTATAACGTTATTGGAAATATTCCAACACAAAAGCTGCTATAGCATGTTTCTAAAATATTTACTTATTTTCTTCTTTAAAACATCTCTGCTTTTTTCATTTCTACTATTTTGCTTCTTAATTATTTTTATTATCAGCTTATCAGGTTAAGCACTTTAAAGTACCTGAAGTAAGACTATGTTAATTGATTTGGGGATTCTCTAAAAATATTTTTAAAGTGTCTGTTTATCATTTGTTTTTTTCTTAGAAATTTAGCCTATGAAGCAAACTGCTTCTGAGGTGGGAAAATGTACATCTGTAATGTACTGATATGTTTAGATTGAATTACTGTCAAAATATATTAAATGTTTTAAAAAATACAGGAATTGAGTTCCTTTAAAATGAGGTGTCCTTGTATTGGATATTTCCTTTAATATATATTGTAGAAAAAAGTTTCATCTAATAAAATTGCTTTAAATACTTTTCTTTGACTTTTAAAGATTCATATTTAAGTTGTAAACTTTAGGACTTTTATTACAAAATATACACTTTTTCCTTGATGGTTTGTTTACCCATTTGATAATAAGATTAAATATTTTTTATTTATGGCTAAACTTCTACTCTAGGAATTTTAGGATATTACATCAAGGTTAGGCAGACTTCCTTCTCTTTGGCAGGACACAGTTAATTACTTGGTCCTTTTTTTTTTTTTTTAAAGCAATGAGCCTTACATAATATGAAGTTCCAGGCAGAAGTGTTTTCCAAGGAAGTCCCTTTTATTTTATACTTACAATTACATTAACTAACAATCAGATAGTCCCACTGGTTGCTCAGCCCTCTGCTGGTGAGATCTCTTCTTTTAAAGTTTGAGCAGTGTCAAATCCTCTTGTCTTAATTTAAAAAGGTCAAAAGTGGTTTCTCATGGTCCAGATCTTTGCTTTTATCTTGACCACTGCTCTCCTATGGCCGGGGTCACCCTTTACTTTTTTTAAAAAACGGAGATGATTGTCTATTATCATGTCTAGTTACAATGTTTCCTTCCCCTGAAAGACAAGGTTTATATTCTAATAGACCCTTACAAAGTATTAAGTATGATTAGTCAATCAGGACAAGAGCAATGTTTAAGAGTTTATAGAACTTTCATGTTTTTATTCCCTTTCTCTGCTGTAATTTGAATGTATTATCTTTGCAAAGAAGGGGCTGACCTTGTAGTCCTGTGGAAAAGGGAGGTATTTGACAGTTTGTCAATCCCATCCCTTCCCAGATACAGAGTTTTGTCACATGGCCAATGATCAGGAATCTTGGTCTGCAGAATAGTTAAAGGTTTTTTTTTGGTATAGTTTATATGGCAGATACTAAATTGTTACAGATCTCATGAGACAAATCAGAGGATTTGAGAGAATAGACACCAAATGAGGATCTTATGACATTTTGAACCAGAGCAAGGACAAACAAATTGAATAAGTTCCTTTCTTAAAACTACTTATAAGGAAACAGGTATTATACTAGCTTCAGAGTGGTACCCAGGAGTTCACAACCAGGTATGCTGCCCTATCTAGAAATCACAGTAGGAATTCTATATAGGGATATAATAATTATTGGTATTTAAGAGAATTGCTCCTAGAAAGGTAAGAATCTTCTTTTTGTGACAACAAAGATTCTGTGAAAATGCAGTGTGATTAAATACATATTGAAAAAAACCTACTGCCATTGTTTACCCTTGATCATGCAGTTGGCTGGTAGAAAGATGCTGAGTCACTGAAACGAACAATTTAAATATATGCAATTGATCATCCTCACAATAGGAAGAAAAGTCATGCTATTTACTGTTTGCTTGTAAAGATGCTATAGGTATAGCCCCTGGTTGTTGGGAGGAGGTCATGCAGAGGACGTGACCAGAAGATGAACCCTGAGCTGGATCCGGGCAATGCGAGTCTCTTCACCCCTCCCCTGTCCCTGGAAGGTACTTTGCCCACCGTCCCTGAAGTGGGAGCCATTTTCGAGCAGACTTGAGAGAGTAAGGTGTTGTTGAGACCACCTGGGCTGAATAGGTGGCTGAACCCCGTTAGGGCCTCTTTGTAAACTTTTGAGATTCTGGCGGGCGGCCCAGAGATCTACTCTTCTTGCGGCGCCTAAGACAAGCCTCATAGGTAAGTTCCTTTTTTTTTTTTTTGGCGGTACGCGGGCCTCTCACCGTTGTGGCCTCTCCCGCCGCGGAGCACAGGCTCCGGAAGCGCAGGCCCAGCGGCCATGGCTCACGGGCCCAGCCGCTCACGGGCCCAGCCGCTCCGCGGCATGTGGCATCCTCCCGGACCCGGGCACGAACCCGTGTGCCCTGCATCGGCAGGCGGACTCTCAACCACTGTGCCACCAGGGAGGCCCGGTAAGTTCCCTTTTTTATGCAACCTGCCTCTTACCAATCTGGAATGCTTTACCTCTTTCTTCAGTGTCTCCTTGCCCCCTGACTATAGGGCCAGGTTGTGAACCAACAGTGGTCCAGACCATCAGAGATGATGTTATATATTCTATTTTTATAGTTTCTTCATGGTAGGTTTTTGCGGAGAGGGTGGAGACAGCAGCCCATGCTAGCCGTCAGAAAAGAGAAACTCAGCTCAAGATTTTTCCCTCGTTTTATGAGAAGAAAATTTTCTGATGCACTATAAGGAACTGTTTTCAAGATCTTGTGTATATGTGTTATGTCAGTTTTTGTGGGAACAAGAGCCATAGCTTTCACTAATTTTCACAGAGGGCTGTGGCTTAGATAAAGTTAATTTCCTGGTGTCTGTGGTGTTTGAAAAGGAGATGCCATCCTATTTCCTACACAAGGATTACTTGAAAACTGTGTGGAAAGATTTCAGTATAACCAGAAACAGACAAGGCATTTTCCATGCATTAGGAAAGTCCTTAAGAAAGTGAAGTTGCTCAGGTTATTATGATAAAATCAAATGTTAATCTGTAAATGATTTCTTTTTAGTATTAAAATAAATCCTTTTATCCTGAAAAAGCAGAATGAGTGAAAAAAAAGTAATTGCTATTGGAGCCTTTCTGTCCCATGAGCTACCCCAAGATGAGTCAACAACAGACACTGGTTGAGATCTGAAACAACCAAAGTTTATTTTATGTCCTCTGTCAGTTCAGGGAAGGGAAATCTGGTAATATGATTAATAAAAACATATTATTAATAGGCGGATTAAGCTTAAGTTTGTAAGCGCAGTCAAGAGTACATCCTTAAGTATTTTTTTCTGTTTAATTTGAAAGCTTTATAAATAGATAAGAATGCTGGACTGATGGAAGTACAGTAAAATAAACTCGTTGCATTGGACTCATACTGGAATCAGAGTTATCTGTTCATTATACACATTGAGTTGCAGTAATCCCTGTAATTATAGTTAGAGATTTTTATGCTGTGGGTTCTTTTTTTGGGGGGGGGCAAGGGTTTTTTCCTACTTTTTTGAAGAAGTGTTGTATTTTTTATCTTGGGTACCTAATCTCAAAATTGAAGCATTTTAGAGCCGACAGGAATGCAAAGGACAAGGCATCCTTGCAGCCATCTGAAATAGTGGGAAGACTTAGGATTTTAGAGTCTCAGAGATCTAGGTTTGAATGCTGGTCTTGCCACTTGTTTTTTCCATGTTCTTTTATGGATTTACTTACTATTGATTCAATGTCAGCATTTGGCATTGACTGGAATTTACCTCCTGCTGTAGTTTAATCTCAGATACTCGATCCTGGTAAGACTGGTTCAGAAGAGCCAGGAGCTGTTTATGGTCCTCATATTTCTCAACGGTGTGATGGTCTCTGAAATTCTGCAGACTTTCCTTGTGGTTCTTGTGCTTTATGACTTGTGTAACTTGGCTAAACTTCTTAACCTCCGAGTCTCAGATTCTTAGCCATAAAATGAGGGTGATATCTACCTTTGTAAGAGCTGGATGTGGTGTGTTTAAAGCCTGGAGCACGGTGTCTGGCTGCAGTGGTTAGCCGTTTGATTCTGACATTTTACATCAAGCTTGTACTGGAAAATGTTTAGGAAAATGGAGGTCATCACTTTGTGAGAAGATCTGTTACACTGTAGCTCAGTTCTCATCCAGATCAATGACTGGTCCTGGTTTGCATTCCCAGCAATAACAAACTTAATTGCTCTTAGATAGAATGAGCTTCCAAATGTTTTTTTTTTTTTTAGGATGTTGGGGGTAGGAGTTTATTAATTAATTAATTTATTTTTGCTGTGTTGGGTCTTTGTTTCTGTGCGAGGGCTTTCTGTAGTTGTGGCAAGCGGGGCCCACTCTTCATTGCTGTGCGTGGGCCTCTCACTATCGCCTTCTCTCCCATTGTGGAGCACAGGCTCCAGACACGCAGGCTCAGCAGTTGTGGCTCACGGGCCTAGTTGCTCCGCGGCATGTGGGATCCTCCCAGACCAGGGCTCGAACCCGTGTCCCCTGCATTAGCAGGCAGACTCCCAACCACTGCGCCACCAGGGAAGGCCCCCAAATGTTTGAGGACAGACATTGCATCTCTTCTCCTCTAGATTTTACAGTCCAGTTCATTGAACTATTACTGCAAAATATTATCTCAAGACCATTTATCCTTCTAGACACAATTTAGAATATCAATTTTTCTTTTCAGTGTGGAATCTAAAACAGGGTTCAATATTCTGGAATTGATACGAGCTCAGAATAGATAGTCTATCATTGGCAAACTGAGCCACCTTAGTTAGAAAATTTTTCACTTCAAATCTTAGAGCCTCAGTTTTCTCATTTATAAAACGAGTTGTTGTAACTAAACAACACGTAGGATTGCTTCTTACTCAGTTACACATTTCAATTCATATGCATGGATATTATATTTCTTAGATGGTAGAGCTCTTTAATTTCACTAACAATGTTTCTTTTTAATTGAGCATCTGCTTTGTGTTAGACTCAATGAGCTACACCACAAAAAAAAAGCATAAAAATATCCCTCCTCGGGCTTCCCTGCTGGCGCAGTGGTTGAGAGTCCGCCTGCCGATGCAGGGGACACGGGTTCGTGCCCCGGTCTGGGAAGATCCCACACGCCGCGGAACAGCTGGGCCCGTGAGCCATGGCCGCTAAGCCTGCGCGTCCAGAGCCTGTGCTCTGCAGTGGGAGAGGCCACAACAGTGAGAGGCCTGCGTACTGCAAAAAAAAAAAAAAAAAATCCCTCAAGGGGTTTATGCCATCTTAGTGATGACATGAAGCAGAGAATTTTTGAAAAGAGTGAATAAGAAAAGTGTCTAGTCTCCAGTAATTCAGCTTCCACATAGTGCATAGTTTTTATTTTTAACAAAAGTTGAAGTATTGTCAACAGCAATACTCTACTCATTAACATAATAAAACTAACATTAGAAAATAAAACGTCTTATGAAAATCTATTTGAGGCTGTTACTGTAGAGACTGTGGAAGATGCTGAGTGGTGTATTGCCATTGGCATCTGCTGGCAGAGTTGGAATTAAGAATCACCATCACCAAGCACAGTCCTTATTTTTTTTTTTTGCGGTACGCAGGCCTCTCACTGTTGTGGCCTCTCCCGTTGCGGAGCACAGGCTCCGGACGCGCAGGCTCAGCGGCCATGGCTCACGGGCCTAGATGCTCCGCGGCACGTGGGATCTTCCCGGACCGGGGCACGAACCTGTGTCCCCTGCATCGGCAGGCGGACTCCCAACCACCACGCCACCAGGGAAGCCCCAGTCCTTATTATTTACTCAAGTCTGAGAACTATTCCTCCTTTCTGAGATAGTATTAACACCAGATCAAAGACACGGTGGTTCTCTGTGGCCTGGGTGATTTAACACATAGGTGCTGTCTGATGAACCTCTCCTCCTCTCTGACTGGGGAGCATGGAACATTTATGGACACCACTTACCCTGTGACCCTGAGGCCCTGCACTGCTGTGCTTGTTCCCTCTTTCCCCAACTGTTTGTGTTGGCCTGATATTGATGGATATTAACCGGCAGAAATAGTTGATAGGAAATCACATTTCAGCAGCAAATGAGACTGCTAGAAAAACAATGAAAGGAAATCAATTGCCTTTAATGTTTTATTTTCAAAAACTGAGAGCCATGTTTTTTTTTTTAAGATGAAACTTGTTCCAGAGGTTTCTCTTCCTTAGTTGTTCCTTCCCTCTATGGCCTCAGTAGGCTCCTGGGGTCAAGAACCAAAGAGAATCCATCTTTTCCAGGGGACCCAGGCAGCTTTTTGCCTGGGGAGACTCATACACCCTGTGTCCCAGGCTGAGCCTGAAGAGAGGTTGCAAGTATCTTTCTCCCTCCAAAGGGGATCAGGGCAGAGTCCTGGCATTTTTGATGACAACACATTCTTTACTGTGTCTGGAGTGTTTTCCCCCGGGCTTGTTTCATCTTGAGCTCATTTGGCTGTAATTTATTCTGTGCTGTATGTTTCTGCATCTGTCCATTCAGATAAGAGGCAAGTGAGTGTGTGTGTTTTGAGTTCATCTTTTTGTCATTTGTGTAGCTGATTAAAAGCTGTAGATAAATAGACTATTCAGCACCAAGTGAGGCTAATCACAGATAACACGTGGCAACCTCAGAAGATTTAATTCTGCCTTTTGTTTGAAAGGCAGAAAACTTGAAAGAGTGAGTGTATCTCAGCACGGTATGTGAGGATCACAGTTCACACTGGGAACAGTTCTTTCTCGGCAGGCGGATTTGTGTGCCTGACAGTGTTTGCTGTTTTTGGGGATGGACCCTTCAGAGTCCCTTCTCGCTCTTGCATTGTGGTCTGTTTGAGGCTGTTGTCCTCCAAATGCCATCCTGTCATGAGCAGTTCCACTTGCCCTACTGTGCCAGCAGACATTTTACTAGTCTGTAATTAAGAAACTCGGTTTTATATGAGTCGTATATGATCTGTTTATTTGTCAACTCTGCAGATAAACCCTTCTACCCTGGAGGTATCCCAGGGACAGGAACCATCTGTCATCACCTCCAGATAAATGTCTAAAGCCGCTTGGTTATTAGTTTTCTGCCTGCTTTAATACCTGGCTTTACCCTTACTATCACTTATGGTTCGTGGTGTGCCAGTTATGTGCAAGGCTTGAACAAAATGGAAATTGCCTTGGTTCCCATCTGGTTTAAAATGATGAACTCTTGTGATCTATTGTGGAGCTGAATAATGAGTTGAAATAAATGCCCAAATAATTCAACTGAAAAAGTTTTATTTAAGAAAAGTAGTTTAATTTTTATAATATTTGATTTAATTGAAACAGATTAGCTTTGTGGAATAAATTCACTGGGTCATTGATCAATGCCTTAATTCACTTAGCACAGATGGTTAGGCCAAATATTGTCAGAGAGCTTATGGTGTTATATTGGGATATGGGAGTCCTGTGATACAAACTTATCTATGAAATCTAGGACTAGAAGTCCAGCTAAGTGGGAAGCATGTGGCAGATGTTATTAGTAGCTTCCTAACTAATCTGTTGCCACTCTACCCACATGTAGTAGGCTGAATAATGCCCCCTCCCCCGCCCCCAAGATAGCCAGGTCCTACCTAATCCCTGGAACCTGTGAATGTGACCTTATATGGTAATAGGGACTTGGCAGATCAAGTTGAGGATCTTGGAAGGGAGAGAGCATCTTGGATTATGCAGGTGGGCTCAGTGTAATCACAAGGGTCCTTATAAGAAGGGGGCAGAGGGAGATTTTACCACACACGGAAGAGAGCAGGCAATGTGCCAATCTCAGCAGAGAGAGAGATTTGAAGATGCTACCCTGCAGGTTTTGAAGACGGAGAAAAGGACCCTGAGCCAAGGAATGTCAGGAAAGCAGATCCAGAAGCTGGAAAAGGAAGGAAACAGTTCTCCTCTAGAGCCTCTGGTGGGAGCCTGACCTTGCTGCCACCTTGGTTTCAGCCCAGTGTAACTGACTTCATACTTCTGATGTCTAGAACTATAAAGAACAAATCTGTGTTGCTTAGAGCCATCCAGCTTGTGGTAGTTTGTTATAGCAGCAATGGGAAACTAATACACCACCTCATCCTGCATATTTTGGCTAGATTAATGTTCGTAAAACACAGCTTTGTTAAAGCCCCTTCATCATTAAGTTTAATAGTTCCATTCTGCTTCATAAGCACTATTGAATACCTCCTAAGTGGCAAGTACTATGCTAGTTCTGGAGATGCAGACATCAAGAAGCAATAGTTCTTGTCTTCTAGTAGCTTATATTCTGTTGAAGAAAACACACAAACTGGCCAAAATTGAAATAAAAATCAGTCAGAGATATTTTATGAGCATGCACAGAACCCTTTGGGAGCTCAGAAGAGTGGCAACTCAACTCAACTGTTCTCCTGGACTACAAGGTCCAGGGGATGGGCTGTGTTGTTGATGATGAGAGATTATGCTGGGGAGAAATTGGAGGAAAAGCTATGGGTTGAATATACCTCCTCCAAATTTGTATGTTGAAATCTTAACCTCCCCCTGCAGTGTGACTGTATTTGGAGTAAGGAAGTAAGTGAGGGTAAATGAAGTCATAAGGATGGGGTCCCGATTTGATAGGGTTAGTGTCTTTGTAAAAGGAAACACAAGACCGTGCTCCCTGCCATGTGGAGACACAATGAGAAGGCAGCCGTCTGCAAGCCAGGGAGAGCGCTGTCACCAGAAACTGAATTGGCCGCATCTTAACCTTAGACATCTCAGTCTCTACAAGTGTAAGAAAATAAAATTTTGCTGTTTATGACACCCTGTCTGTGGTATTATGTTCTGGCAGCCTGAGCTAGCACAGCATCCATGCTCCTTTTTAGAAGGAAATTGAGGATCAGAAATATGACTTCACCCTTTAAAAATGGAGATTAGCTTTTAATCAGTAAAGTGCTTACTAGCTAGATTGAAGACTTCTGTCAAGTTTTGGACATGCAGAGAGAAGATAAGAATTCTCCTAGTGTTAATAAACTTTTTAATTTACTTTCTTGTTATACACATTAAGATGCTTTAGAAGATCCGTAGTTCTAAATGTTTGTGAAACATTGAGTAAATTATTTAAGTCATAAAACAATGGCTATTGTGAAAATTAATGATGGTTCAAAAATTGCATCCATTGATGTAAACAGTAATTTTACTAAGTGTTTCTTAAAGGAGCCCTGTATTCAAAGATTATAAATACCTCACAACTAAAAGGTGGAAGCAATTCAAGTGTGCATCAATAGATGAATGAACAAAGGTGGTATGTACATACAATGGCGTTATTCAACCTTAAAAGGGAAGAAAATTCTGACCCCGGCTACAACACGGATGAACCTTGGGGACATTGTGCTAAGTGAAATAAGCCATCACAAGAATAATTTTACTAAGTGTTTCTTAAAGGAGCACTGTATTCAAAGATTATAAATATCTCAGTTTATGATTTTCTTATTATAAGAGTCATTCCACTCTTTACTTCCTCACAGCAGGATACATTTGAACATAAAATGATACCTAACTTTTTTCCCCCTGAAACTCAAGCATAGCCTAATGCTTTTGGTTATGGTTTCTTCTTTTTCCACAGAAGGAAGAGGTCAGACCATGGAGAGATTTGTACATGGCTCTGCAGGGTTTCAAATGTATCCTGTTGGTGGAAGCCCATGAAAGAGATTTTAAAAAATTAGTTTTAATTGTAGTTAAGACACATATAACATTAAATTTACCATCTTAGCCATTTTATAAATGTGCATTTTAGTAGTGTTATGAAACCAATCTCCAGAACTCTTTTCATCTTGCAAATCTGAAACTCTATATCCATTAAACAACTCCCAAATTTTCTGCTACCCCCAGCTCCTAGCAACCACCATTCTACTTTCTGTTTCTATGAATCTGACTGCTCTAGGTATCTCATGTGAGTGGACTCGTACAGCATTTGTATTCTTGTGATGGCTTATTTCACTTAGCACAATGTCCCCAAGGTTCATCCGTGTCGTAGCCGGGGTCAGAATTTTCTTCCCTTTTAAGGTTGAATAACTCCATTGTATGTATATACCACCTTTGTTCATTCATCTATTGATGGACACTTGAATTGCTTCCACCTTTTAGCTGTTGTGAATAAAGCTTCTATGTACACGGGTGTGTGAATATCTCTTGGAGACTCTGCTTTCAGTTCTTTTGGTTGTATACAGAGGTGGAATTTATAGATCATGTAATCTATAGTAATTCTATTCTTAATCTTTTGAGGAAACTTCCTGCTCTTTTCCACAGCGGCTGTACCTTTTGTTTTCCCACTAACCGTCCACAAGCGTTCCAATTTCTCCACATGCTCCCCAGCAGCTGTTGTTCCCTGTCTTGTTGTTTTGTTTTGTTTGATAGTAGCCATCTTAATCGGAGTGAGGTGGTATCTCATGGTAGCTTTTGATTTGTATTTCCCAAATGCTTAGTAATGTTGGACATCTTTCCATGTGCTTATTGGCCATTTGTGTATCACCTTTTGAGAACCCTGAAGGAGGTTTTAAACAATGACATGACATAGTGAGGTGTGGGTTTTGGAAAGGTCACAAGGACAGCTAAGTGGAAGATAGATTATATAGGGAGATGACCAAATGCAGGGCAACTAGATAGGAGGCTCTAAGTTTCTATATCGATACTTCATTATTTTCAAAGAAAAACCCTTCTGTTGGCATTTAATTTTCTCCACTCACTCTCAGTCTTTTTCCAAATCTTACTCTTGTTATGTTTTTTCATGAATTCTGTGTCCTCTTCAAGAGAGGCTGTATGTCCCACTAGAATTCCTGTCTCATAACTTTGTGATTTCTTTTTGTATCAGAATTGTACTTATCTCTCCTTTTCCTACCTGAGTATAGCTGTAAAGCAGTTTTCCCTTATCTGCGGGTGATGCATTCCAAGGTCCCTAGTGGATGCCTGAAACCTCGGATAGTAGTGAACGCTGTATACACTATGTTTTTTCCTATACGGGCATACCTATGATAAAGTTTATAAATTAGGCACAGTAAGAGATTAATAACAACAATAGTAAATTAGAACAATTATTACAATATACCATAATAAAGGTATGTGAATGTGGTCTCTCTCTTTCTCTCAATATCTTATTGTACAAATGGAATGCCTTTTCCATCTTAACTAAGCACTTATGCACTGTGGCCATAACTTTTGCAGTGGAGGTGTGTTGGGGGCGGATTTCTCCCTCTATCCCTCTTGAGTTCTTGTGGCTGGACTAATAATAAAATTGACCCAAGACAGATTAACAGGAGAAAGAAAAACCACATTTTAATTCATGGGCATGAAGGTCCCATAGAAATGACCCAAGTAGGCAGCTTTTACACTTTTTAGACAAAGCAACAATAAATTTGTGAGGAATTGACAGGGTAAAGAAATTTAGGTTTGGGTGCTTTATAAGTGAATAAACAGAGTTTGGGTTTGAAGATTAAAAGAAGTGACAAGGTTTGTTTATATACAGGCTTCTGGCCTCTGAACCTCCCTATCCCTGATGATAAGGGTGCCTCTACCTCCAGATGCAGGGGGTACACTTTTCACATGAGAGATTTATTTCCCTCTTTTCAGGGAGATGGAAAGGAGAGTCAGTCAGATTTTCTTTCTTGCGTCGGCTGCATCTCAAACAACTTCAATTCAAAATAATCAATATGCCATTGTGTCATATTTTAAGGCGGCCCACACTGAGCCCTTACAGGTGTGACAACAAAACGAGCATGAAATTTCTTTTTCCTTCTTCACAGTCTCATGGATGGAAGATTCGTTCTTACTGTAGGTCTTAACACCAGCATACCATTTTTTTCCTCTTATTAAGTTGAGAACTTTCGCCTTCTGACTTGAAGCAGTTTTTTGGTTGGGGGGTGTGCTCACCGTGCAGCTCTCGGGATCCTAGTTCCCCGACCAGGGATCACACCTGCACCCCCTGCAGGGGAAGCACGGAGTCCTAACCACTGGACCGCAGGGGAAGTGCAAAGGAAGCACTTTATGGCTTCTCTTTGGCGTATCTGAATTGCCAGCATCACGAATTGTGCTTGGGAGCCCTTGTTAAGTAAAATAAGGGTGACTTGAACACCAGCTGTCATGACAGTCAATTTGGTAACAGAGAAGGCGACTAAGTGACTAAAGGTTGGACACGCTGGACCAAGGGATCATACACATCCTGGGAGGGATGGCACTGACATCGTGAGATTTCATCACAGTACTAGGAGCGCTGGGCAATTTAAAACTTATGAGTTGCAGGGACTTCCCTGGTGGCGCAGTGGTTAAGAATCCGCCTGCCAGTGCAGGGAACACGGGTTCGAGCCCTGGTCCAGGAAGATCTCACATGATGCGGAGCAACTAAGCCCGTGTGCTACAACTACTGAGACTGTGCTCTAGAGCCCGCAAGCCACAACTACTGAGCCATGTGCCACAACTACTGAGCCTGCAAGCCTAGAGCCTGTGCTCTGCAACAAGAGAAGCCACCGCAATGAGAAGCCTGTGCACGATAACAAAGTGTAGCCCCCACTCACTGCAACTAGAGAAAGCCCGTGCACAGCAACAAAGACCCAAAGCAGCCCAAAATAAATAAATAAATACATACATTTATAGAAAAAATAAAATAAAACTTATGAGTTGTTTATTTCTGCAGTTTTCCATTTAATATTTTCTGAGTGTGGTTGACAGTGGGAAACTGAAACTGTGGAAAGAGAATCTGAGGTTAAGGGGGGACTACTGTATACCTTTCCTTATGTCACATCTTAGTTCTCTTCCTCCTCAAATAGCATTCTGATTGCCCTAGTTTGGTGAGTTGTCTTCCTCTCTCTCTCAAGCATGGCTGTAGCATTCATTTAGCACTTCTCATGAATACATCACTGTGAGTTATATGTGTGTATAGAATGATAAACTCCTTGAGAATGTAGATGTTTTCTTGTGTCTATATGTGTCTATGTCAATATCAGACCTTACTTTGGTCTGTTTGTAATGAGCAGTAAGTGTTTGTTGCTATGATAAAAATGAATAAATGAGTTTGGGAATACTTTGAATTAGGTTGCATTTATACAACTAAAATTATCTGTGTAATTTGGCTTTTTATGCATATAAAATGGTGCTTCATCAATTCAGACTCAAAATATAATTGCTTTGAGAAAATATTCAGAAATGGGAGGCAGTAGAGTGCCAAGCAATATTTTAGGAAGGAAAACTCACATTACTTTTGAAATCTTCTATGGGCCAGATGCTACACATGTTATTTAATCCTCACAGTAATCTTCTGCACTAGGGATTAATATCCCCTTTTCAAGATGAGGGGCTTAGGGAAGTTCAGGGAGATTAGCATGAAGAAAAGCTGAAGTAGAGAGACTGAGCAGTTTGTGTTGTGATGGTCTTGGGCAGAATGATCAAACGAAGAATTAGCCCAGGTTAGTGAGAATGTGGAGGTGGAGAACAGATTCTAGAAATGTTTACGAAGTAAAATAAGCAGCTTTTGTGTTTGTTTGGGAGGAATAAGGAGACAGGAATCTCAAGTTTCTGGTTCAAGACAGTAGAATTTGGTGCCATTCACTAATGAGGAGCAGAAAAAGGAGTACTTTTTGGGCCACAGAACTGAGGTTTCTGTGGGATGGTCAGGTGAAGTCAGGTGACAGAAATACAGGCCTGGAATTTAGGAGAGAAGTCTCAGCTGAAGAAGCAGCCTTAGAATCATGTGATAAATGTATTCAGCCATTAGCAAATACCTATTGCCAATACCAGCCTAACAACAGCCAGCTCAGGGTGTAGGCAATCAGACGGTGCGGTGTCTGCACAGAATAAAACTGAATTGAGTTGACCTTTTTTTATTATCCTCAGTGCCACAATGCCAGTAATGAAATACTGCTCCCTGAAAAAATCTTTTGTGAATCTCAATTCTAAACAATTGCTGCAGTTACTATTGATTTTAGCAATATATCTGCAAGCTTCGAATTAGCACATTTTAATTCTTATCTTTCACAAACATTGTCTTCCAAATGGGGGAATTAATTCAGAGACCTCCTTGTTATACATTCGTCCCCCGACACATGGGAACTCAGCTACATGCTTTTGTCTCAAGAATAAGTTATTTGTTTGGAATCACTTGAGCTACACTTGCGTATGGGTTCTTGTCTTCGTCCTCTCTGATGCTACATATTTTTGCATTTAAACAGTAGATTAGATGTAAACAGTGCTGGCACAGTGAATTGTGAAGGTGAAGAACAGAACTTGGGTTATACCAATTCTGCCATAGCATTTGACACTTGGAATTTTTACATTTGTGTTTCAGTTTAAAACAGTGTGAAATTGTTAAGTCTGAATTTTAGCTCATATCTGTAATATTTTACTCAGTTTGAACAATTTTTAAAATTTTTTTAATTTTTAAAAATTTTCATCTTTATTGAGGTATATTTGACAAAATTGTAAGATATTTAAACTGTACATCACAGTGACCTGACACACATATACATTATGAAAGGATTACTCTATCTCATTAATTAACACATACATCACTTCATATATCTATCTGTCCCCTCTCCTGTTTTTTTTGGTGAGAACATCTGAGTTGCACCCTGCCAGCAAACCTCAATCATAAAATACAGTGTTAACTACAGTCACCATGTTATACATTAGATCCTCAGACCTTATTCATCTCATAGCTGAAAGTTTGTATGCTTTTACCAATCTCTCCCTCTTTTCCCCACTCCCTGCCCCTGAATAGTGTTTTAAAATGCAAATTTATTCTTCATTGTGCATTGTATTAAAATTAAAAGCAAATCAAGGAAATAATGATTACTACTAATTATTTTGAGATGATTACTGAAAATAATTTTGTTGCATCGAGGAGGAGAGTGTTAAAAAATGATCTGATCTGGGGGATTTCCCTAGCAGTCCAGTGGTTAGGACTCTGAGCCCTCACAGCTGAGGGCCTGGGTTTGATCCCTGGTTGGGGAGCGAAAATCCCACAAGACTCGTGGTGCGGCCAAAAATAAATAATAAAAAAGAAATCTGATCTGAGTGTCAAATAAGATAGGACCATACTTCCAGCGTCTAAGGAACTGTTCTAGGCTCTGTAGACTTAGTAGTAAATGAAGCCATGAGAATTTAGAGGTTGGTGTGGGTGAAATGGCCCAGGGAGAATGTGTAAGGGAGGTGAAGAGTACTCAGTGTTGATCTCTGGAAAACGCCAGCTTCTGAGAAACAGACTTCAGAAGAGGAGGCGCCCAAAAGCTGGACGAGGAGCAAATGCAGTAGGAGGAATGCTAAGAGGGAGTAGAGTCAGGGACGTCAGGGGAGAAGTTTCAGCAAAGAGGAGGTGGTCAGCAGCATCCAAAATGACTAAGAAGACGAAAAAAAAAAAAGAAAAAGAAATGGCTGGGAAGTTCACATTGGCTTTGAGCATTAGAAAGTGATGATTTATTCTAGTCTTTCTTTTCAATTGTGGTCAGCAGTTCATTCCTAAAACTGTTCATGAGGAAAAATATTTCTACATATTGAGGGAATCACACAACCACCACACAGCCACCCTCAGAAGGACTTCACGAGTAGGTCACTGCAACATCAGCTTATCATCGGAGTTAGGAAAATGAGGCCTATAGCTAAAATAACTTGACACTTTATCAAGAAATTCTTTACTGATTATAAAATGAATACATGCTTATTGCAGAGACAGCCATAGAGAGAAGCAGAAAAAGAAAAATGATTTGAATTTTATGACATTGACAAATCTTTTTGTATATTTCCCAAGTTTATTTTTCTATATAAAAATATACTTTCCAAATATTTTTTGAATCATATTACAGTCACGTATTTGTATATAACTTTTTAAATACAGTACCATATGGTAAATAATCATGCCTCTGAATTCTTCAAATACATAATTTATTAACAGTTGCATAATACTGTATCATATGGCTGTACCATCATTTATTTAAAGATTTTCTATCCATGGACATTTAGTTTTTCCTCCTTTCTACTATTATAATCAATGTTGCGATGTACTTTTTTTTTTTTTTTTTTTTTTGCGGTCCGCGGGCCTCTCACTGTTGTGGCCTCTCCCGTTGCGGAGCACAGGCTCCGGACGCGCAGGCCCAGCGGCCATGGCTCACAGGCCCAGCCGCTCCGCGGCATGTGGGATCTTCCCGGACCGGAGCACGAACCCGTGTCCCCTGCGTCGGCAGGCGGACTCTCAACCACTGCGCCACCAGGGAAGCCCGCGATGTACTTTTTTGTATATAAAATGTAGACTGCATTTCTGATTACTTTTATGAAGACCGTTTTCTAAATATAAATGTAAATACTGGGATAAAGGACAAACCTTTTTTAAGATTCCAGGTAGATATTCCCAAATGCCTTTGTAGAAAACTTATACCAATGATACTCCTAATAAAAGTGATTAAGAGCTTGCCTCTCTTCATTTTCATAACTCAGCCTTGAATATTTTTCTTTAAAATATTTGTCGAGTTGGTAGGTATGAACTATTATTTTAGTTTAGTTTAGTTTTGAGTTTTTTTGATTATTAGTGGAGTTGGGTTTTTAAACCTTCTGTGGATTGTCCTATTCAGGTGTTTTGTTTGTTTCTTTTTTTTTTTTTTTAGTATATTGAGAAAAATAGTGTTGATTTATATGAATGTTTCACCTATAAGTATATTTGTCATTTTGTTAGTTATATTATGTACCTTTGAATTTTATTAATGAATTCTTGAATTGATGCTTTAAAAGTGCATGCATTCAGATGGAACATAAGAAAGGTGTCAAATTCTCCCTAAATTGACATACAGGTTTAACAATTTCTACCAAAATCTCAGTAGATTTTCTTGTTGAGATAAACAAGCTTATTCTAAAATTTATAGTGTAAGGAAAAGGCCCTAAAATAGCCAAAACAGTTTTGAAAAAGAAGGTAAAGTAGGAGAAATCACTCTTCTTATTGTTAAGGTCTACTATACAGCTATAGTTATTAACACAGTCTGGCATTGGTGGAGGGGTAGAAGATAGACCAATGGAAAAAAATTGAGAAACCAAAAACAGACCCACACAAATATGACCCATTAATTTTGGACAAAGAAGCAAAATTAAGAGAGGAAATGTAGTTGAGATTTATTTTTAAGTCAATTAAGGAGAGTTTGATTCCTAATAATATAAATTATTAACATTTATTTTTATAACTTGTTTTTGACTTATTTATACGAAGTTAAGCGTTCTTTCTTATACATCCCGTTTTAAATTTTACTCGTGGATGCCTTTACTTTTTAAAACCTCAAAAACATTTCTTTTTGCAAAATATAAAACAATTAATAAATTAATTTTGGATTTTCCTTATGCATACAGGTTAAATAATTTGTCCTTTTCTTACTTCTTCCTTGTTTCCAATAATGGCTAGCTTAAGTGAGATTTTGGTAGATTCACTCATTATTTTAATATATATTCCCTATTAACAATTATTTTGTATGTATATCTGTTGTTTTCCCATGCGTAAGACTGATATTTAAGTCCATATGATCACTACAAATTCTTTTATACCAGTTTTATTCATCCTTTTTAAAGATTTCTCTGAATCCTTACATATTCACGAATGCCTTCCTTTTGCTGAAACAAATGAAAACAGCTTATTCTGATTCACAGTTATTCTCATCTAAAGTTTAAAAATTATTCTATTTCATCTGGTTGGGGTGTGGAGAAGTCTGAGTTTAGCCTGAAAATTATTTTTTCCTTTGAAGATGACTGTCTCTTTCCTGCTTAGGTGCTTACATGATTATTTTCATCAACTCTCTAAGATTCTACCAGGTTATGCTCTGATACGCATTTTCTTGATTTACCTGGTACAGGGTAGGCTCTTTCAATTTGCAGAGGCCCATCTTCTTTAAGCTAAGGCCATTTGCTTCTAATATAAATTGTGGTTTTAACCCAGTCCATATTTTTGGCTTTGTTTTCCTTCTGGGATTATGTGCATTTTCACGTTCATATAACATACTCAATTTTATAATAATAATCTTCATTATCTTATAATTTGTACCTTAAATATACTGGTCTGTATCCTTGAAATACTTCTCAAGTTTGTACTCCATACACTAATTTTCTTTTCAGTAGGATTTGTTCTGTCTGTGAAGCCCCCTTTGTAGATTCTAATTCTATGATTATATTTTAAACGACCTTACGGTGTTGCCTCGATAAAGCTAGCTCCTTTTTCAGTTCACTTATTTTTTTCACAACATGCCTTTGTCTTTGTCTTATTTTTCTCTTATCAGAGAGTTGATAATAAAAACTTATTTTTGTGAAATAAGTACTTTGCTTATGCTAAGCACTTTTCCAAATTTGATACCCTTTCTATTTTATTAATTTTAAAAAGAGGAGCTTGATAATAAAGTGTTTCTGGAATACTTTAGCCCCTCTCACTGTCCATATTGGTTCTTGAATTTATTCTTTCCCAGTTATCAACTTGAAATGTACTCCAGTTTCTAAGGTCCAACAGGCATTCATTGGGTTCAAGGCTACTGAACTCATCTGGGCTCTTTGCAGTGTCTCTCAAGTTCTCTGTGCAGTGGTCAGGTGGTATGTGTCACTTTTCTTCACATATTCTGTGTCAACCTTCTTCCTTCCCCTTCTATCAGATGCTCCTCAAAAGGCTATTAATTTTCCTTTTATTTCTTCTATTCTTGTCTTGTGTCATTAGACCCAGGGCTACCGTGTTCTCAACACTTATCTTTTATATCAGCATTTTATATTCTGCATTACATAGTCCAAGAGTCTGAAGGGAGAAAAGCTAATATGTCTCTTTCTGGTTCAGAACGTAGATCCCAGAAGGTCAGAGCAGTTACAGCTTAGTGTGCTTTTAAGGCATTCTTTGAGTCCTAAGCCTCAGGAAGTAGTTTTAAATTACGAAACTTGTAATTAGATGTATTACTCTGTTATTTCAGATATTATCTGTATGATTCGTGCCAGATTTTGTCTTTTTTTACATCGTTATATGTATTAGTTTGTTCAGACTGTTAGAACAAAATACCATAGACCAGGTGGCTTATAAATGACAGAAATTTGTTTCTTACAGTTATGGAGGCTGGAAAGTCCAAGATCAAGTTGCTGGCAGTTTCAGTGTCTGGTGAGCGCTGTCCTAGTTCATAGATAGCTGTCTATGTGCCCTCGCATGATAGAAGGGGGAAGGGAGCTTCCTGAGATCGTGTTTATGAGGGCACGCATCCCATTCATGAGGATTCCACCTTCTTGTCCTAATCACCTCCCAAAGGCCCCACCTCCTAGTACCATCACTCTGGGGAAATAGGTTGCAACATATGCATTTTGTGAAGACACATTCAGTCTATATCAATAAAGGTATGTAAATTGGAAGTTTGGTGAGAATGAATCAGTCTACTATCCTGTTTCCATGATCAGAATGTTTGCGGTTGGTAGTCATATAAAATGGTATGAAGAGGCAAGTTAGCATTATGCAATACAATTCTTAAATGAAAAACATGAGAAAGAAGGCAAAAGAATTTAAAGTCACAAAACAAGAAATTTTCAAGGTTAGAATTCAAGATTGCTGTTAGAATATGAGTTTATAGTGCTTTACTTTGTCAGGTAAACCTCGCTGCTCATATTACTTTGATCTTGATAAACGCAGATAGCCATTTCTCCTTGTATCCCCAGTACCTTACATAATACTCACATTTAGTTGATATTTCACACAACTTCTAAATTGATTGATGGAAGACAGGAATTAGGAAGATGTTCTTTATTGTAATTATAGGGAAATTTCACCTATGTACTTCTCAACCAATGACTTTCCAGGTTATCCAAATGATTTTTGATTGTGAGAGTAGTAGAAAAAAACAATTTGAATTTGGCGTGAGAGTAAGTCTGAGAAAGGGTATGAGTAATGGAGATGGAGAACAGGTAAGGTGCAGCAGCAATGGGGAATCGTGAAGCTGAGGTTGAATGGTGCCATTGCTTTAAGTGTTTGGGATTGCAAAAGATGGGATATATAAGATTGTTTTTAATATCCTATTACTATGCCTACAGCTCATTCATTCAACTAATATTTATTGAAAACCTTTTTCATGCAAGCGCCCATTCCAAGTACTGGAAATATAACAGTGAATAAAGTAGGTAAAATCCTACCCTCAAGAAGCTAACATTTGAGGAGGGTGTGTGGTAGAAAGGCAAGGATACATAATGTCATATCACATGCTAGAAAGTAAAGTGCTAAGAACATAAGAGAATGGGTACAGCTGCAGTTCAGATAAATTGCTCCCAGCCAAAGTTGATCGCCTCTATTATTTGAATGGCAAATTGAACTGTTGGGCTTCTCAGAGGCATGGATAATTGGATTTATACCAGCAATCTTGCTTAATATTAACATATTTATTTACATGAACATGATGTAGCTTAAGCCAGTTTTTAAATTAACACATACACCTGGCACAAGTTCGTAGTTATTTTACTAATATTTTATTTTTTCTAAAACGTACCTAATCCATCACTGACTCTGTACCTGTGTTTGAGTTTAACAATGTACCCTCAATATTTCCTTGTTTGTTTGAGGCTTATTCATGGCTCTGAGACCCCTAGCAACCCATTCTCAGTGTTAAAGTTCCTACAGTTTTCCTGTAACTGAAAGTCTCTACAGGCAATTCAGTCCTGCTGTCCTATATTCAGCATGCTTACTCTGTATTTATCTGAATCATGGGAAGATTGCTTTATACTCTATTTAGCCCCTCAAAGGCCAGAAAGGAGAGATTACCACACAGGGTGCACACTGGTCACTATCCCGAATCCTGCCTTAATTGTTCTTTTCTAATCACTAGAGAAACCTCTCTCCTTCCATCAGGTATTTGTTTTTACTGATTAATTACTTCCATCTATTTAAAACTAATTTCCTTGGAAACTCCTCTAGCTGACTTCTTAATTATGTTTTCCCCAAGTCTGGCCATTGTCACAGGACTTACTTGGTATTAAAGAGATTATGTTTCTATTTCCATGAATATTTTAATACATTAAAACTGATCTTAATAGTGTTTAAAACAGAGATGATAGTTTGGGGCATGGAAAGCAAATTGCAGGGCAGTGGAGGTATGGTAGAAAAGAAAATTTAAAAGAGAGCAGGGAAAATGAGCAACAGCAAAGCATTTGGGAACAAATGAAGGTAAAGAATGCAAAATAATTAGCAAAGTTAAATAATATATTCGGGGTAATTCAAGCAAATTTTACATGTTAGTGGTACAATTTTTTCTGGAAACTATATACCCCTGGATACTTCTGAATTTTGGGAGCAAAAAACCAATGAGTATAGTGAACAGATAGTGTCAGTGGTTTATATATATATATATATATATATATATATATTTTATATATATATATATATATAATCCCTTTACATAAACTACCTGTGAACAAGGGAACTACCCCTGACAATCATAGTGTGTGTGCGATTAAGCGCCCCAGAGGCCTGAGTTCCTCAGTGAATTGGTCCTACAGCATCTATTTCCATAATAGCATTATGATAAAGTTTACCTGTAAAATTCTCAAAGGGAGGGTAAATAAATCAGAGGGAATTTTAGATGTGGGTTCATTTAGAATATAGGATTAGGATGGTTAAATGGTACAAATTTTTAGTTATAAGTTAAATAAGCCTGGAGACCTAACACACAGCGTGGTGGCCATAGTTAATAACAGTGTATTCTATACTTGAAATTTGCTGAGAGAGAAGATCTCACATCTCAAGTAGTCTCACCACACGTGCGCGCACACACACACCCCACACACACACATATACACACAAAGGTAACCATGGGAGGTGATGGATATTTTAATTAGCTTGATTGTGGTAATCATTCTACAATTCTACAAAACATCACATTGTACACCTTAAATGTATACAATTTTTATTTGTCAGTCATACCTTAATAAAGCTGGGAAAAATACTCCCCTTAAGCCTGATTTCAAAATACCAGCATGATGTCACTGAACACAGCGCTGGAAAGAAATCTACACGATAGGCTCTGACTGGCAAGTGTGAGCCAGCTTTAGCCCCACACTTAGTGTTTTCCCTAAGTGGTTTGTTTTTATGCATGTCCATCTATACAATTTCATCAGCAATTCAGATTTGTTTATATGTGTATAAAACCTAACTGTGATTTAGAGCTCTTCCTCTAAGATTCTTGTTTGTGTTGTTATTGTCATTATGTTGCCACCTTCGGCTCCATTCCTTTTGTGGAAACTGGACTAATAATACCTACCTTTCCTACCTCATGATGTAGTGAATATAATATGCTTTACAAATAATGATTAATTGCTCAGACTTATTATTCTCTTTTTTTCCTTTGGCATAATACTTCTAATCAGTAGCCTTAGGTCTTCAAATTTAGTGAAAGTTATACTGTGAGATAATTTAGATTTAATGAGATTTACCTGATGAAGACAACTCACTTTTGATTAGCTGGAAAACCTTCTGTCTAGTTCTAAAAATGGCCAGGTTGCTGTCAGTAAACAATGCCCTAACCCTTAGCTTTGTGGCTGAATGCTTTAGTTGCTTTTCTTTCCAAATCATTGGAGCCAGTTGGTCCACTGGTCTTTATGAAAATGAAAACCGCATTATTGTTTTTTCCTCTTACCTATTTGAATATTTGTCATTTTTAGTGAGGCATCAACAGGAATGTGTGTGTGTGTGTGTGTGTGTGTGTGTGTGTGTGTGTTTGAATTTATGTGTTTGGGGTTAAGATGGAGTATTAGACAGGGTTTTATGCTAAAAAATAAACTTTATGGAGGAAAATTCTAATATTCTAGAAACAAATTCTTCTTTTGTGCTATGCTCAATGGAAATATTTAGACCTATCTCATCTTATTTACTGTATGTTTTTTATTTTGCAGTATTTGGTGCTATGGTTGACTGGCCACTTGAAACACTCCTCTCTATGGTTTCCCAGACATTGTTCTCATAATTTTCCTCCCACTTCTTCAGTTTATCCTCATCAAGTACTTTAATGGACTCCTCTTTCTTTGCCTGCCCTGAAAATATTGGAGCTTCTTGGACACTATTCTTCACCTGTTTTTTCCCTTCCTATTTCGCGTGCTATTCTCATACTCATGGAACCCAACCTGATTTTCCAAGTCCCCCTGTTCACTTACTCTTTCTAATTGGTTGTTGCTCATTAGGTAGTAGATAAATAATGGAGACCTACTAGTTCTCTACTGTAACTTCTTTGGTCCATAATTAAAAATTAGAAATGAATCTACCTTGGGACTTCCCTTGTGGCGCAGTGGTTAAGAATCCGCCTGCCAATGCAGGGGACACGGGTTCAAGCCCTGGTCCGGGAAGATCCCACATGCCACAGAACAACTAAGCCTGTGCGCCACAACTACTGAGCCTGCGCTCTGGAGCCCACGAGCCACAACTACTGAAGCCTGTGTGCCTAGAGCCCGTGCTCCACAAGAGAGGCCACTGCAATGAGAAGCCCGCGTACCACAATGAAGAGTAGCCCCTGCTTGCTGCAACTAGAGAAAGCCCGCGCGCAGCAATGAAGGCAAAAACAAATAAATTTATTTAAAAAAATATGAAACTACCTTTAACAAAAACTAAAACAAACTTTACTAAGAAAGAAAGGTATTCCCAAATGTCTTTATCATGGTTGAGCTTTAGGTGTACTTAATTGCTCCCTAACTTGGTTATTCTCTTTTCTAATGACTAGGACATGTAAAATAAAATAACCATGGTGTGGAAGGAGAAGGATTTTGGTGAAGGGTGGTGTGAAGGAAAGTACTCTGTAAATGCATTCTGTTATAATCCATCTATTTTTCACTTTAAAACCGTCTGTAATGATTAGTCAAATCCATTTCACCTGTTTTTACTAATCAATGTCATTTTAAGACTTACTTGTCCTCCAAGCCGCAGGTAGCCTGAACTATAAGAGATGTTGGCTGGAGTTGTTTCTAAGAACTTGGAGTCTCAGCTGCATCTAATCTAGTGCAGCTGAGCTGGTTAAGGCTGGATAGGACCATTGACCCTCCAGGTGGGCATGCGAGGGTGTCCACTGGGTGACTTTTCCAACCTGCAGAGAGCCGCATCTTACTTACGCCTGCGCAGAACAACATTCCCGCACCTTTTCCCAATCACCTTGCTCCATCTGCCCCACGTGCCCCATGTGCCCCCAGGTGTTCCACGGGCCCCACGAGCCCCATGCCTCTTACTGCCCTGCTTCTTTATTCCTCGTCCTGTGAATACTCTGAGCCCTTACCTTTACTGAGGTGGGTTTGAGATTTGTTCTCCCATCTCCTTGCTTGGCTGCCTTTTGAATAAACCCTCTTTTTGCCTCAAACATCTGAGTCTCAGCGTTTTTGTTCGCTGTGCATCCGGCAAGACAAACCCGGTTTAGTGACAACTTGACCCCTCTCCTCTATTTCTTCTTGCAGAGAGCTGGGTCAGGGTTTTAATTTCCCCTTTCTCCCAAATTCAACATGGAATTCATGAAACTTCAAAATCAACCTTATATTTCCAGAAAGAATGGAAGCAGTTCAGAAATTTGCTCATCTTCCTAGGTAGTTAGTGTTAACATTTTCCATAACAATTATGGAAAAAAAACTGTACAAAGAACATTTTCTAAACATATAACATTAATTCACCAAAAATTCTTACTGCTTAAAAATTATTTAATATCCTACTGCTCTTCCTGGAGCTGTCGTTTTGGTGTTTGGGTTATTTTTTTCAACGTTCATTTGTATGCTAAGTGTAGTCCAGAATGTATAAAGTCACCGTAGGTAAATTTTCTCGTCTGAGTTTTGACCTTGCTTTTTCAGTCTGCAGTCTATCAGAGGAATATGTCTTCATTTCTTAATTCCTATCAATTTCATGTCTCCCTCTCTCAGATGCATCCTCAGGACTTAAAGATTCAGTGTGCATTACTCTTATTTTTAAAGCTATCATCTAGTTTCCAATCCCCAAATACCAGCCACTCACCTTCCCCTAAGACTGGAGGTAGTTCAGAATCCTCTCAGTTCATCCCACAGGTTTTCATTCAGTTCACACGTTGAATGCCTTCCTCATGCTAGCCACTTGCCGGGTGCTTAGAATACAAAGATGTTTAAGTCACAGTCACAGTCCCTGTCCTCAAAAGGACCTCATCATCCAGCAGGGAGACAGGCACGAAAACAGGAAATTACATTACAGAATGATAAGTGCTGCTGGAAAGGAAAGCACAAGGGACAGTGATCCAAGAAAGAGAAGTTAATTCTGCCCATGGGGTAGGGAGAGCTTCATGGAACAGCAGTGCCTGAATTTTTCCTTGAGTGATGAGTGGATTACTAATCTCCGTTCAAGAATCTTGTTCCAGTTCTTCAGTGGGGAACATTGCAAATGATCCTGAGTTAGAACACAAAGTGTGGTCTAATACAGTTCCTCTGGAGACCTAGTCCCTAAACTCATTTTAATTTGTAATACCTAATTTAAATCTTGAGCTACACTTGTGGGTTCCGATTTCCGCGCTCTCCACATATGGGTTTTCTTCTCTCACTGATTGTCATTCTCTTAATGCTTTTTAAAAGGATTCTTGTGGTAGACAGAATAATGGCCCTCCAAAGACATCCACGTCCTAATTCCCGGATCCTATGAATATGTTACCTTATATGGAAAAGAGGAGTTTAGTAGATGGAATTAAGGTTGCTAATGATCTGACTTTAAGAAAACTGTCCTGAATTACCTGGGTGGGCCCAGCGTACTCACAAGGGTGCTTAAATGTGGAAGAGGGAGGCTGTCCGAGTGATAGGATGCGACAAAGCCTCAAATGGCCGTTTCTGGCCTTAAAGATAGAGGAAGGGACCATAGGTCAAAGAATGCTGGTAGCCTCTAGAAGCTGGAAAGGACAAGGAAATGAGTTCTTCCCTAGAACCTCCAGGAAGAATGCAACCCTACCTACAGCTTGATTTTAGCCCAGTGAGACCCATTTTGACCTTCGGACCTCCAGGACTGTGAGAAAATAAATTTGTGTTTATTTGTGTTACCACAATCCATTTTGTGGTAATGTGTTATACCCTAGGAAACGAATGCAGCTGTTAAAGTTTATCTTCAATTACTCTCATTTTACACAGTACTCACACTCTATTTCATCCCCTGATTTCAAAGAGCTTTCCTACTTCATAGATTTGGCTATCCAGTCAGGGCATCCAGTCTGTTAATCCAGCTCTCCAGATTCATTTGTTAATTAAGGAATCTTTGCCTAATTTCTATTTAGTGCTGTTTCAACACAAAACAATATTCAACATTTCACATTTATATCTTTTGATATTTAGCTCCAAGTTTGACATGAGACCTCAATCTCGAATTGTTCTATACCATGGCTCTTGCCAATCTCCCTCTCCCCTCAAAATCACTAACCTTTTTTTTACTACCTACCCAAATCCCATTCTTCTTAAAAAGGCTCTATTAGCTGAAATATAAGGGGGTACATTGGAAGCCTTTGTTGATAAAGCTGGGTGATTAATTCAGGGTCCAAAATTACTCCTAGTCTACTGAAAAAGGAAAAAGTTCCTTATAAAATAGTGGTAGAGGTTGGGGAGAGTGGGCCAGGGCAAGTATTGGTCAAGTATAAACATACTTCCAAACTGAATAAAAGGGCATGGTTATCTGTTTTGGTGCACATGGCCAGATTGCCATTCTACCGACAGTTTCCATCCTTCCCCCGTGGTGGCCCATTGTGCTGTGGAACACCAAGGCACAGTGGGAGGGATGTGCTCATTGGGAGATGTGTGCCCGACTCATTGTGAGACCCTGAGAAACACTGAGAAACACTGCTGGGAGACCAGTGGGTAAAATTTCAGATGACAGGAAGCTGAAGGAGAAAAAAAGTTCTTTGGGGGCATTTTTTAGACCATAAACTTGGCCATTCTGGGATCTAAAAGCTCTTCTGATAAGTCATTTGTGGGTAGCTCATTGCTTTGAAGAGCTGTTAGAAATAATATGCTTTCTCCAGCTTGCATCTTCTCCACCTTAAGGAACAAGTTACTTCAAGTTACAACGAAGTAGGAAATAACTTCTAAGAACACGCAGGCAGGAAGTCAGAGTGGACATTGGAAGCAGCATTCATCGACATTTTTAACTTACTGTAGTCTGTGCCACCTTTCTGTTGCCATATCTTAGAGGGACTCTAAAGTACAGTCCTCTCTTTCCTGTCCTGATCTTGCAGTATCCTGTTCAGTTTCTTTATTTCAGTATTTCACCTAAACTTTATCTCTTTATTTCCAATTTAGGAAAATCTCTCATGTCCTAAGAAGTGATTTTAAGTGTGGGAAGGACCTGGAGTCCTTTGTGAAAATATAGATGTATAGTTCCAAGAATTTTTTTAATGTATGGTAATGGTTTTTAACTAATTAATTAATATTTCCTTTTTTAAACATCTTTATTGGAGTATGATTGCTTTACAATGTTGTGTTAGTTTCTGCTGTATAACAAAGTGAATCAGCTACATGCATACATATATCCCCATATCTCCTCCCTCTTGCATCTCCCTCCCGCCACCATCCTACCCCACTAGGTAGTCACAAAGCACTGAGCTGCTCTCCCTGTGCTATGCAGCTGCTTCCCACTAGCTATCTGTTTCACATTTGGTAGTGTGTACATGTCAGTGCTACTCTCTCACTTCATCCCAGCTTACCCTTCCCCCTCCCCATGTCCTCAAGTCCATTCTCTACATCTGCATCTTTATTCCTTTCCTGCCCCTAGGTTCATCAGAACCATCCCTCCCTTTAGATTCCATATATATGTATTAGCGTATGGTATTTGTTTTTCTCTTTCTGATTTACTTCACTCTGTATGACAGACTCTAGGTCCATCCACCTCACTACAAATAACTCAATTTTGTTTATTTTTATGGCTGAATAATATTCCATTGTATATATGTGCCACATCTTCTTTATCCATTTATCTGTCGATGGACACTTAGGTTGCTTCCATGTCCTGGCTATTGTAAATAGAGCTGCAATGAACATTGTGGTACATGACTCTTTCTGAATTATGGTTTTCTAAAGTATGGTAATGATGGTTTTTTAAAAGTCAGTTTTCTATTTCAAAAGCATGAATAAAATGTTATAAAGGGAAATAATGATTTCCTGATTGTGGTAGGAGCTGAGAACTTGTGGCTGGAGTAGACGTGGGCAGGTTGTAACTGAAGAAACTAGCCAATGAAAAAATAATGGAAGCTGAGAGGGTGAACTAGAAATCTGATGGAAGAGAAAATTTTCACAGTCCTAGGTCCACAGAGGGATACCATTTTTACAATAGAAAGAAAAATAATATCTCAATTTTAACTATTTAATCAACGGTGGGGGGGAAACTTGGTATTCTGGAAAAGAAAAGAGGTGGGGAAGGACTTTACCCATCTTGGGAACTAAAGAGGGATGACCAGATGCTCACCTGTGCTATGAGTATAATTCTGGCTAAGTCAATCCCACCCCAAAACTCAGGTCTAGGAATAATACTGATATATCCATGTTAGGCACTGGTCTATAAAATCAATAGCTAATCCTCATAACAATCTTATGAGGTGGATACTATTACTATCACCCACATATTATAGGTGAGAATATTGAAGCATGACTACTTGCCAAAGATGTCAATGCTTATAAGTAGTGAATCTGAATTTGGAACCCAGACCACCCAGTGCCAAAGTCAGTAACCTCTATCGCTACACCATATTGACTTGAGAAGAGCCTTTGAACAATGGGAGTAATGATAGTTTGTCCTAAGCATGGATGGGTGCATTAAAGACTGAGCCATCCTCTCTCATGGCAGCAATGGGATGAGGGCTGAGGCTCAAACCTTAGGTCATCACAGCAAGGTAACAACAACCCAAAAGAATGAAGACAGCAATCAATATTTACAATGTAGAACTCCACCAAATGTACCAGTGGTTTTAACAATGTCGGTGTTGCTAGGTTAGAGCTTGGGGCTGAGGGGAGAGGGGAGCTTGGAATAGGACTTCAGAGCTAGAGGTTCTCAGAAATTGACAATATTGTCTGAATGGAGAGGTGAGGTCTGGGAGTAAGAGCCAGGACTATGGTGTGAAGGTAGTAATCGTTACCGTAAGTGATTCTGGTGGTTTTGAATCCTATTTACAATGAAAGTAGCCTTGTATTACAGGTATTCGGAGTCTTCCAATCACAGGCAATTTGGGGCTGCTGAGACATACAATTCCAGAGGGCGCCTGTCTGTAGAGTATTTTTCCCCCTGGGGTTAGGGGGACTCTTCTGTGTCAGTGGAGAGAAGCCTGCAGAGTTTGTAGCAACAGCAGTTCCACTTCTTGACTTTGGACTGAGAACTGTGTGTAGTCCTCATGCTCTGCATATCTCAGAACTCTCTTTAGTTGATAAGGGCTTTCCAATCAGCCTTTTTCATTATCTCCTGCCTGCTTTAACTTCAGACGTATTCACATTCAGCAGTCTTGTCTTATCTGAACAGTGAGCAGGGACCAGCCTCGGGGACAATGGAAGCGGTAATATGCAGAGGCTTTAATTATATTCACACTTGAGGAAAGAAAGAACACTTTGCAAGTTATAAACTGTCAGCTGCGGAGCCATGCACACATGTCTCTGACTTATTGCCGAGGGGCACGTTCAGTGGGGGGTGTCTTGGGGGATCCTTCAAGTGCTCTGGGCAGCAGCACAGTCCTGGCTTTCTGGAAAGAGTTGCTCTCTCCTGGTTACTCTGGTCACAGAAGTAGAAGGGATAAACCCTTTCAGTCTGATGTGACAAATGTTCACGGAGCTCCTGTGATGCACCAGCTTCTGTGAGGTGCTGGGAATGAGAGAAAAATGCTCCCTCCCTGTGAGGTGCTGGGAATGAGAGAAAAATGCTCACTGCTTTCACAGTGAAGAATTAAGGAGGAACATAGAAGCAAATCAGCATGAGAGGTGCTATAAAGGAGGTGCTTTTAGGGAATAGAGGGAGATGTGGACAACATGACTTTGGGGAACTCTAGGAGGCCTCCAAGAGGAGGGGATCTTCGGTCCCAGCCTTCAAATCTCTGCGGCCACACGAAATCCCTCTATCAGAGTTGATGAACCTTGGCTGCACTTTAGAGTCATCTGGAAAGCTTTTAAAAAAAAATCCCAATATTCAGGCTGTAGCCCAGGCCGGGTAACTTCCACTCTCTGGGGGTGGGACCCAGGCTTATGTACCTTGGAAAGTTCTTCACGTGATTCCAACATGCATCCAAGTTTGAAAACCACTGTTCTAAAATAAGAATTCAGAAATTCAAAAATAAGAGGGACCATATTACAATTTGGAGACTCTGTTAACTGTATTCTGAGAGGGCTGGGGGAAAAGGGAAAGGAGGATATGGTTATGTAGTAGAGATCAGTGGTTATATTGGGCCAGGTTCAAACACAAGAGCATATTAGAATCTAATACAGTAAAATCCAGGAAAATACCATGAGCAGCAAGGCATGGAGTATTTGTTGAAGCAACTTTCCAGTAGGGATCCTTATATGTATTTTGTATCTGCCTGCTTCATAAAAGTCTTGGGGAAGCTTGCATCTAAAAGTATTTGAGGAGAAACCAGAGAAGTTTATCTGAAAAGGCAGAGGAAGTGCATACATTCAGGCACCAACCTTATAATTATGGAAATATTGTTGTCATGTTGTACTACCCTAAAAACCCATTTAGGATTTTTCAATTGTTTATTTATTTTTACCAGAAATTCAGTGAAAATAGGCCATTCGGGGCTCATATATTCATGACGGCTTCAATTAAATTTTAATAATGATAATATTGTCATTATATTTGATATAATTTATATTTATAGCATACCTACATATGCTGATACTGAACATATATTATTTTATTCCCATAATAGTCCTATAAAGTAGGTAACTGATTATTCCTATTACCTAGATGAGGATGTGAGGCACAGAGAGGTTCAATAAGTTGTCTGGGGTCCCACATAGCCTAAGTTCAGTCTGTCTGAGTGCTAACCATTCCCTATCCTACCTTGCTCCATTGTGTAAGGGAGAAGCTTGCTGTAGTTGGAAGAAAACCGGTTTGGGTATAAGAGATAAGGACTAACCTGTGTCCTGCAGAGGATGCCCCAGCTGGCTCCGGATCCCTGGTGATCTAGATGGGTCTTTTTAGCTCTTGACATGGAGTGGGATGGCTCTGAACCAAGCAGCTTAGTCTCCCTTGGAAATCCACTGGGTGGAGGAGGCAATTCTCTAAAAGGTAGGCACATTAAGGAGGGTTCTGAAGCTTGTCTAACTTGAAAGGAAATTGCCTGGGGGAGTCTGAGATGGAGGAAGAAATCCAGACAAGCTGGCATTAAAGTTTGACGTTGCTTAGACTGTTTTATATCATTACAACATAGAATAATTCAATCCTGGAAGATGCGATCTGTTTGGTACACGGTATCGGTCATACTGTAGATAACGAAGTAGCTGGGCACTGGAAGGTCCCTAGTTTGGCCCTACCCCTCTTGTAGAGTCCTTTATGTTCTCAGTCTTCTCTCTAAGCTGAACAGAACTTGTTAGGCAGGTGTGGGTATAAAGCTGGAGTAGAACCGTGGCCCCTGAGGACTGGTGAGAAGTGATAATCTCAGGAAGGTGGTAGGAGAATAGTGACCGAGTGCTTTCCTGGGGGGCTGGAGCTGGGACCAGAGGGGAATGGTACTGACACTCCCCTCCCTCCTTGCAGCTCCAGGTCCTGTGATCTTCATCATCACTGCCACTGCCGTTGATCGTGCCTCACCATCTCTCGCATGGACCAGTGCCACAGACTCCTGACTCTTCTGTAGGCTCAACTTGACCTTCCTTGTGCCAGCCCAACCTCCCCACCATGACCAGGGCTGTCTTGCCAAACCCCAAGCTGATCACAGTCAGCCCGATGGGCTCTAGGATCAATCTAACCTCTCCAGCATAGCATCGAAATCCCTTAGACCCTGACTTCAATCTTCCTGTCACCAAGGGGAGGCTGGGTCTTGTGAAAGTCCTGTCTCCCATCTGGATCCCATCCGCTCATTTGCCTGTAGGGATCTGGGAAAGACAAAGGCAGGGAACTGGAACAGAGATTAAATCAAGCTCTTCTCTCTCTCCATCCTACCTGTCCCTCATCCACACCTTCTTGAACCTTAAAGAAATTTATGTCTTTCAACTCCATAACTGCTATAATGCTTTCTCTCTCTATAGTCTGTGTCAAGAAGATTTTGTCAATCTAATCTTCTGTAGTTTGTATTTAAAAAAACAATAGAAGTATTGGATATGAGTTTTCAAACTAAAACACATACATCCCACTTACAAAAAAACAATCTAAAACAATCCTTATTTCCTCCTTCCTTATGAGCCACTACTGTCGGGTAACATCAAACAGGTTTTAATGATAAGCTATCAAAGATATTTATTAAACTCCTAAAATGGAGCTACCATCAAGCTTGGATTCCACACGATCTCCTTCACACGTGTTCATGTTTGCCTCTGTCTTTACAATGTTGGGCACCACTCCTGACCCCATCCAGAGGAGGTTTACAGTGAGGCCAATGGAGTTTAAGTTCCAGGGCCTTTTTTCATTCAACAGGGTCCCTTCCACATCTCAGGGGAGAACCCTAGCAATGCGTTTCACAGGCATGTGTGTTTGCAGAGTGGGTAAAAGTAAGATATTTAACAGCAGTTGCGATGATTATCTCTCCATCCTGACTTCTCTCTGTCATGCTTCCTCTGGTGTCCGGCAGTGCTGACATGGGTATTGTGGGGACTCAACTGAGGGGAGGTTGAAATGAGGACACATTTAATGAGCTCAGTCAGATTCACTCATGTGTTCCACAATCACTCTGTACAGTTAAGTTATTGTGCGTGGACTCAATATTCTGAAAGAGAGCCCGCTGAATTTATACAAGTTTTGAGTTCCAGCAACCTGACAACATGATTCCTTAATCTAATGTTCCTCAGTGTGGTCCTTGGATCATCTATATCAGGATTGCCTGGGCTACATCTTCAAATGCCGCTTTCTGGTCTTACACCTAAGATCTCCTGAATGGGAATCTCTTGGGACAGAGCTAGAGAAGGCAAGTTTCGTGGGATCAGGGACTTTGGCTTTAAGTCATGTGCATTTGTGTTTATTTGCTTACCACTGATTCCCTAGGACTGCCTTGGTGCAAAGTAGGTGCTTAATAAATACTAAATTTAAGTTTTATGTCCACAAAGACTTGAGAATCACTGCTTCTGCCTATTTAATGTTTCTTATATACCAAGAGTACAGATCAAGATTTTCCAATATGGGGCTGGTTCTTCTGAGAACGGAGAATGTGAGAAATAGAAAAGTTCTCGGAGACCATCAGTCCAGTGGCCATGGAAGGAAGGGAGGGATGACAGAATTACATGGGGTGATTTTTCAGATGAAGTTTTCCCATCTATCCCATATTCTGCTGTGCTTTCATGTGAAGGTATAGGGCAGGTGATGTCTGAATTTTTTAGACAATAAGATGGTGTGAGTTTGGAAATTCTTCATGGTGGTTCTCATCTCCCCTCCTCCAGTCAAGAACACTGATTTAATTCAATCTCTCTTTTAACAAACAGGGTCTCTGAGACACAGAGCAGTTTGGGTATGGTCTCCTATTTATTTGGGGAGCAGAGTAAGGTTAGGACTTAATTTTCAAAAGCTCCATGTACAGTGTTCTTTCTATTAGTCTATATGCAGGAAGTTTATATGCAGCTTCTACTTTTTCTTCTTCTTTTTTAAAAAAATTCTCCAATATTTGGAGGGCACACGCAACTTTTACCCTTGTTCTACATTGTTTTACATTGCTTCTCATGGTTTCTTGTGCATAAATGTGGTATTTTTTTTATATTTTAAATTTACAAAGAACAGGTGATATATCTTCAAATTCTTTTGTATTTCTGAAGGTAACTAGCCCAATGATGAGCTAAGGTGGCAAAAATAGTCAATGATTATTTTATTAATATTTCAAAATTATTTGGTGTGATAAGATGCCATTAGGTACAACATTTCTAGTGCAGATGAAATTCTTGTTAGAAATACTGTTCATATTGTGAAATTCATGCTGATTAAAGGTCAACAAGGGCTGTGGGCAAGAAAGAGGGTACAGCATCAACAAATCATAGTCCAGAGAAATAGTTACCTTTAGGGGTCCAAGGTAAAGAGGCAGGGTGTTCGAACAGGGGTCCTGGGAATTCTAGGGCAGCCAGTACTCAAAAGTCAAGGCTTGTTTGCAGATGACTCCAGGGACCTGCTGGTTGGTAAGCAGGGCCTCCCTCACACCTGAAGGCTACCCAAAGCATGTTCAGGACAAAGACAGAAGACATGACCAGAACTAAGGTTTTGACCGTGAAACCTATGTAATTTATCAAGAACTTAGTTAATTTGTTGTAAATTTTATGCTTTTATATTTCTTCTTCTCTTTTATTTTCATACAATGATGTCTTTGTAATTTGTAGTCAGATTTTTAGATTAGTGACGAGCAAATGTAGTCAATTTAGTTAGACAGATTAAAATAAAAAGTATTTTTTAGGGGCTGTTAAAATTTGAAAGATGTTAACATGTTCTTCAAATGTGCTTTCATTATTATTATAAATGTTGCTTAATCATTAGCTCTGTGCTGTTAGTTTGGGGAATGATTTACATGTTTATAATTATGGTAGAAATCATTTTGGCTACAGATAAATCTTTTTATTTACTTGAATTTTTTCCTCACACAGTGTTTGCCTTTTATAACCACATAAATTTTGATTTGAACCTGAAATAATTTAGTAAACTGGAGAGTTTTATTTTTGTCCAGGCCAATCTTTGTATCATAACCTTCATTTCTCAGGGCTTGGTCAAAGGACAAAGAAAAATGGACGTTATTATCTATTGCATTGAGATATCCCTTGCATTGCTGTACTGTTATGTAACATTTGATACTTTCACATTTTATCTACACTTACACATTTTCTCAAAAATTATACTGTCAACTACATGAGGGCAGGGACTATGTTTTATTAATTCTGTATGTCCTGTAGCAGCAGTTTTAAAACTAGCTGTATCTGAATCACCTGAGGTGCCCTTTAAAAACTCAGAGTATAGGGCCCCAGCTCAGAGATTCTGATTTAGACATTTTAAGGAGAGTCGCGAGAATCTGATTTTTGAAAGCTCACGCAGATAATTTTTATGGACAGTTAGATTTGAAAATCACTGGCTTACAGCGTGGAACACTGCCTTGCATTCAGTAAACGCTCACAATGTTTCTTTGTTTATTTCGAAGCCTGAATCACTCAGGAAAGTGACATGAACTGGGTCCAACTCTCTTACTTCATTTTTTCCTCTTTTCTGTGCTTTACCATGCCTCACCAACTACCTAACAAAACCTTATTCAGATGCATTCTTTCTGTTTTTGTGCATAATCATAATAATAGCCAACACTTTTCATTGCCCTTTCAAAACTACTTGACAAATCTAATAGTGCTTTGTACAATCTGCATTAGTCCTTCGTGACAGAAGATGATCCTGTTGACTATGGTCACCAGCCAGAAGTGTTGGATATGGGAAGACGGATGTGTGACAAATGTCTGCTGCATACTGTGTATATATTAAAACACTGTCCTGCAGATCTTGGCTGCTGCTATTTTCAGAGTCTTCTGCTGTTTTAAACATGATCCAAATGATGTATTTGTTCCAGAAAGTCATCTAGTCTCTGATTACTCTCTCTGCTGTCTGGCCTTCCCATCACTTCTCTTTCTGATTGCCCTTTTTCAGATCGTCATATAGCAGTTATCCATTCTCAATTCGTGGCTGATCTAGTGAAACTGTGACAGGAAGCTCTGCCATTGTCTGCTGAATGAATGACTTGCTTCAGCATCAAGTAGTTCAGACTCATTCCCATATTTTTTTGGGGGGGTGACCTTGTCTTGCAATTTAAAGTTTAATAAGCATAGTTTGTGACATTGAGGAGACTTTTCAAGGAACTTAACTTGTTGGTTGTTTGGTGTATTTAGGTTCCTGAAGCTGTAGAGAAATGTGTTTCTGGCTTATACTTCCTAGGGCAGGAGTAGAGCCACTGAAAAAAAAAAGTGACAGAAATCGGCTGGTGGAGGACACGGGAGAGAAACACCAAAGAGGAGACAGAGGAATACATAAGGGGGTAAAGAAGAGATGGAGAGGCTAAAAAAATAGTAACACATAGTAACCTAGGGTGGTTCTCTTAGTGGTGTTGCTGTGATGGGATAACTCACTGATAGCATTTCAAAGATTATATCTGACCTGTGATAGCACTTGAGTTTACCTGCCTTTTGCAAATTTGGACTGTGGATTTTAGGACATGATTCCCTATTCTTTATATCCTTTGAAGTGTTCATGAACAGATTATTTCCTTTATATCCATCTTAAAAAAAATTAGTCTAATGCAGGGGTTTTTAAACATATGATTTGTAGATTCATGAGTTGGACATTGGCTCACAAATCCTCTACGTTTGTAAAATTTGTACTTTATCTGCATTTTTCTCCTCCAGGGAGAAGTCCAAGAATTCAGATTCGCAAAGGGATTGTTGTTCCGAAAAAAAAATTTTTTTAATAAAAAATTTAAGAGGTTAGCTAGTAGTGGACCCCAGCCATAAAAAACTATCACTATGTAGAATGTTCTCTGGATAACAGTGAGCAGAGCTCTGAATTAGCCTGATTACTGTTGCTGGTCCTCAGACTGATGCTTCTCCCCTCTTACCTTTAATAGTTGGTTTGGTATGTGATCAACTCTCAACATCACCTTCTGTCTGTCATCTCATTTTTCCACTTTTCTATTAACAAAAACTCCAGTGCCTTTTTATTTTTAAACATGGACAGTCTACATCAGAGACTCTTTTCAGGTCTGAGTTATAGGTGTTAAGTCATTTGTTGTTTTTAGGGTTTCTCTCCTGAAAGCTGGCAAATATTTTTGCGTTTGCTTTCTCACATTTTTTTTTTTTTTAAGTCTGTTGCATTAGTCAATTTACCAAGTATTTTATAACCACTTGAATGTAGGTGTTTTCCCAGGGTCAGGTTGAAGAACACAACTTCCAGTGCATACCCACCTCTAGATGACCATGGTTATCATTAGGACTTTTGATAATGTTTAGAGTTTCCGGCCCGGAAGAGTTTGCTGATGACAGGAAGCATATTCTGATGCAGCTTCCAGATCTCCTGATAGCTTTTTTTTTTTTAATAGATTTATTTTATCTATTTATTTATTTTGGCTGTGTTGGGTCTTTGTTGCTGTGCACGGGCTTTCTCTAGTTGTGGCGAGCAGGGGCTACTCTGTTGTGGTGAGTGGGCTTCTCATTGCGGCGGCTTCTCGTTGCAGAGCACGGGCTGTAGGCACACGGGCTTCAGTAGCTGTGGCATGCGGGCTCAGTAGTTGTGGCACATGGGCCCTAGAGCGCAGGCTCAGTAGTTGTGGCGCACGGGCTTTGTTGCTCCACAGCATGTGGGATTTTCCTGGACCAGGGCTTGAACCCGTGTCCCCTGCATTGTCAGGCGGATTCTTAACCACTGTGCCACCAGGGAAGCCCCTCCTGATAGCTTTTTGAGCATAGCTACATAATCTCACCCTTATGTCAGTTTGTGACAGAAACAGGATTTCCATCAGTCTGGCAAAAACTTCTGAGCTGATGGGTCCTTGGCTTCAAGTTTATTAATGAGTAATAGCTGCCCATTCCTCTAAGCCCTGAGTTCCTGGGAGGACCCAGTAGAGACTGAAAATAGAAAGAAAAAGGGTATGAGGTCGGTGATGAGGTGCAACAGAATCAAACCTCTTAACCATCAGTGGCCTTAAGACGGTGGGATTGAGTGGCCAGTTAGAGAAGGAACAACCACAGCTTCCAATGATCCCAGCTGTGACTTGCCATACTGCCACGGGGGAAGCTGTTGTGTATCCTTTAAATGGATTTTATTCTAGAGTCATTGCCCCAAAGATTTGTATCTTGCATTTATATATTTACTCAATTTAGTTTTGTTTTTTTTTTTTGCAAAGCACTATTGAAGTCCTTATTTTGTGGAATATTTCATTGTTCGGAGTAAATTTTTTTAAAAATTGCAGCTCCTGCTCAATACTCATTAATTTTTTGTCCTCAGACTGCTTACAACCCATTTCCTACTTTGTATCTTGATTTATTTCGGTTATTATTCATATTTGCCTAAGGGTAATCATTTTCTCCCCTAATATAGTAGAGAACATCCATATGGATTTATGTTTATATCTATCTCTAGTTCTTAGCAAATATCCATAAACCCATAGTAGTAAATAATCCCCCTGTGACTCCTAAATATTTTTCTTTACGCTCTTAGTCCAGGGACTGGGATAGCAGTAGAGTAGGGCCTGAAAATGGTCTAGAAGGTGGGCTCTGACATCATTGAAGTCTACAGAAGTCAGGAAGTTCATGTATCAGGACAGCTCATCAAGTTGAGGACCTTAGCAGGGACATGGAGTAGCAAGGAAGAAATAAAGGCCAAAGGAGACCAGCCACATCAGAGTCTGGAGGAGCAGCAGCAAGAACGCTGGAGCTTGGGAAACACATACATAGTCATGTTGAGTGACAAAGGCCAGAAAACTGGCCCAGCGGGTCAGATAAAAGTTATCAGTGCCCACACCCAATGTCTGGACCTAAGATTCAATTCGGAAATCCGTGGCAAGAAAATGACCTTGCTGATATATATTTTGAGCCTTATAAGGACTCTTTATTACATGCTCTCTGCCTTGGACCGGGATGAGGTCAGCATGTGGGCAGTAGTGAGCCCACAGACAGAGAAAATAGGGGAACAAGCAGACTGAGCAGGGAGCCAGGCAGTTCCTGACAGCACTTTTGGCTGTATTTCATCTGGACCTGGTCACATTGCTTATGTTTGCATTTTCTAGATGTCCTTTATCTTTTTGATTTATTGGTCAATAACATCTATAATGCACCATAGAGCTCAAGCATTCAACCCTTTTGCACTTTTTAATTTAGAAAAAGGGAAAACTCTGTTGGGATGCTTTTACTGCCTGCTATTTTCTGATTCAACTTTATTTAATCTATCCAAGACCAAATAAAATGCAACGTCTTGTCCCATTTCTAGTAGATCTTGGATTGATGTTTTGCTGCCATTATGCCATGAATAAAAAAGGGTAAAAGGAGGTGCTGTGACAGGGTCTTGCAGTGTCAAAATGTTTACCTCTGGGTTCTTGTTGCTTTTGGGAACAGCCCCAACCTGACCCTTTCCTGTACAGATAAGCACATTTAAATGAGCCACATGCAAATCTAGGCATTGCTTTAGAGTCTAAAGTATAGATTCTCACTGCTGGATTGAGGATATATACTATAGAGTGGAGTTGGTAAGAAGCAGATGTTCACATTGCTAAATCCTCCTCCTCATTTGCCAGTTTGATTCATCTTCTGTGAAGGTTCAAGTGAGGAGTAGCTAAGGCTACTGATTGCTCTCCCACAGTGATTGAAAATAGATTTAAAACAGTTCCAGCAAGAGTGAAGGGATGAGAAGATTTCAGGAGTTAAATGGAACCTATTGCAAGGCTCTTGAGGAGTAAAAGTCTATTATCATCCTGTTGGCTTCATCCATAGAAAAATCTGGTTTTCTATTAGGATGGTACAAAAACTATATACACAGACAGAAAGATGCTCCATCGCATGAGTGACCGTGGATGTCACTCCAGGTATAGGAGGTGGGGTGGGCAGCCATGACAGCAGGAAGAGGAAAGAGTCTTGTGAGTGAGGTGCCTCCCTGGTGAGAAGGATGGAGTTCCATTAAACACAAAAAATTCAAAGAAAATTTGAATTTCTTCAAATCGTGTCTGGTTTTGAGATACTAAACAGTCCCTCTCAACATCTCCCTGTCATCATTGCTATGTCTTTCCTCAGCCCCTTTTATTGTGGCATTGGCCTTCTTGCCTCCAGGCAGCCTTTGTAACTTAGCTATTTCCATTGGCTTTTGGTCCGAGGACATGATGACCTCACAGAGGGTCCTCACAAATTGGCCACCATGCTCCTAACAACCTTTCTGTTTTACTGCCTAGGTCGTTGACTGTACCCCCCTCCACCCCCACCCCCAGACCTGGCCCACTCCGTTAGGTCATCCTGCACATTGTGAGGTCTTCTGCCACCCCCCAACCATGTCCTGACTAATTTTCTATAAAAGTAGATTTTCATCTTCTATAACTCCGCTTCCTTGCTTTTATTCCTCTGCCCCATATCTATCAACCCAGCTGAATGAAGCCAACCCAAAAACTTTGTAATTTTTCTCTTCAGTGAGTCACAAGATATGTCCTCTCTGGTTTGGCAGCAAATTAATTTTAAGAATTCAGAACTTAAACTTTTATATAGCATCATTGGCTCTGAGCTGGGAATTGGGTATTATGACAAAATACGTGTGGTTCATATTTTGTGACTGGCAGGTGGGACTTCTGATATACGGCTATTTTATTTATTTATTGCTTAGGATAGGACAATTTTTTTTTTAACATCTTTATTGGAGTATAATTGCTTTACAATGGTGTGTTAGTTTCTGCTTTATAACAAAGTGAATCAGTTATACATATACATATGTCCCCATATCTCTTCCTTCTTGCATCTCCCTCCCTCCCACCCTCCATATCCCATGCCTCTAGGTGGTCACAAAGCACAGAGGTGATTTCCCTGTGTTATGCAGCTGCTTCCCACTAGCTATCTATTTCACGTTTGGTAGTGTATATTTGTCCATGCCACTCTCTCACTTTGTCCCAGCTTACCCTTCCCCCTCCCCGTATCTGCAAGTCCATTCTCTAGTAAGTCTGCATCTTTATTCCCATCTTGCCCCTAGGTTTTTCATGACCATGTTTTTTTCTTTTTAGATTCCATATATATGTGTTAGCATACAGTATTTGTTTTTCTCTTTCTGACTTACTTCACTCTGTATGACAGTCTCTAGGTCCATCCACCTCACTACAAATAACTCAGTTTCGTTCCTTTTTATGGCTGAGTAATATTCCATTGTATATATGTGCCACATCTTTATCCATTCATCTGTTGATGGACACTTAGTTTGCTTCCATCTCCTGGTTATTGTAAATAGAGCTGCAATGAACATTTTGGTACATGACTCTTTTTGAATTATGGTTTTCTCAGAGTATATGCCCAGTAGTGGGATTGCTGGGTCATATGGCTGTTCTATTTTTAGTTTTTTAAGGAACGTCCGTACTGTTCTCCATAGTGGCTGTATCAATTTACATTCGCAACAACAGTGTAGGAGGGTTCCCTTTTCTCCACACTCTCTCCAGCATTTGTTGTTTCTAGATTTTTTGATGATGGCCATTCTGACCAGTGTGAGATGATATCTCATTGTAGTTTTGATTTGCATTTCTCTAATGATTAATGATGTTGAGCATTCTTTCATGTGTTTGTTGGCAATCTGTATATGTTCTTTGGAGAAATGTCTATTTAGGTCTTCTGCCCATTTGTGGATTGGGTTGTTGGTTTTTTTTGATATTGAGCTGCATGAGTTGCTTGTATGTTTTGGAAATTAATCCTTTGTCATTTGCTTCATTTGGAAATATTTTCTCCCATTCTGAGGGTTGTCTTTTCGTCTTGTTTATGGTTTCCTTTGCTGCGCAAGAGCTTTTAAGTTTCATTAGGTCCCACTGTTTAATTTTTGTTTTTATTCCCATTTCTCTAGGAGATGGGTCAAAAAGGATCTTGCTGTGATTTATGTCATAGAGTGTTCCGCCTATGTTTTCCTCTAAGAGTGTGATGGTGTCTGGCCTTACATTTAGGTCTTTAATTCATTTTGAGTTTATTTTTTTGTATGGTGTTAGGGATTGTTCTAATTTCATTCTTTTACATGTAGCTGTCCAGTTTTCCCAGCACCACTTATTGAAGAGGCTGTCTTTTCTCCACTGTATATTCTTACCTCCTTTATCAAAGATAAGGTGACCATATGTATGTGGGTATATCTCTGGGCTTTCTATCCTGCTCCATTCATCTATATTTCTGTTTCTGTGCCAGTACCATACTGTCTTGATTACTGTAGCTTTGTAGTATAGTCTGAAGTCAGGGAGCCTGATTCCTCCAGCTCCGTTTTTCTTTCTCAAGATTGCTTTGTTTATTCGGGGACTTTTGTATTTCCGTACAAATTGTGAAATTTTTTGTTCTAGTTCTGTGAAAAATGCACTGGTAGTTTGATAGGGATTGCACTGAATCTGTAGATTGCTTTGGGTAGTAGAGTCATTTTCACAATGTTGATTCTTCCAATCCAAGGGCATGGTATATTTCGCCATCTATCTGTATCATCTTTAATTTCTTTCATCAGTGTCTTATAATTTTCTGCATACAGGTCTTTTGTCTTCTTAGGTAGGTTTATTCCTAGATATTTTATTCTTTTTGTTGCAATGGTAAATGGGAGTGTTTCCTTGATTTCTCTTTCAGGTTTTTCATCACTAGTGCATACGAATGCAAGAGATTTCTGTGCATTAATTTTGTATCCTGCTACTTTGCCAAATTCATTGATTAGCTCTAGTAGTTTTCTGGTAGCATCTTTAGGATTCTCTATGTATAGTATCATGTCATCTGCAAACAGTGACAGCTTTACTTCTTCTTTTCCGATTTGGATTCTTTTTAGTTGTTTTTCTTCTCTGACTGCTGTGGCTAAAACTTCCAAAACTGTGTTGAATAAGAGTGGTGAGAGTGGACAACCTTGTCTTGTTCCTGATCTTAGTGGAAATGGTTTCAGTTTTTCACCATGGAGAATGATGTTGGCTGTGGGTTTGTCATATATGGCCTTTATTATGTTGAGGAAAGTTCCCTCTATGCCTACTTTCTGCAGGGTTTTTATCATAAATGGGTGTTGAACTTTGTCGAAAGCTTTCTCTGCATCTATTGAGATGATCATATGGTTTTTGTCCTTCAATTTGTTAATATGGTGTATCACGTTGATTGATTTGCATATATTGAAGAATCCTTGCATTCCTGGGATAAACCCTACTTGATCATAGTGTATGATTCTTTTAATGTGCTGTTGGATTCTGTTTGCTCGTATTTTGTTGAGGATTTTTGCACCTATGTTCATCAGATATTGGCCTGTACTTTTCTTTCTTTGTGACATCTTTGTCTGGTTTTGCTATCAGAGTGATGGTGGCCTCGTAGAATGGATTTGGGAGTGTTCCTCCCTCTGCTGTATTTTGGAAGAGTTTGAGAAGGAGAGGTGTTAGCTCTTCTCTAAATGTTTGATAAAATTCTCTTGTGAAGCCATCTGGTCCTGGGCTTTTGTTTGTTGGAAGATTTTTAATCACAGTTTCAATTTCAGTGCTTGTGATTGGTCTGTTCATATGTTCTATTTATTCCTGGTTCAGTCTTGGAAGGTTGTGCATTTCTAATAATTTGTCCATTTCTTCCAGGTTGTCCATTTTATTGGCATACAGTTGCTTGTAGTAATCTCTCATGATCTTTTGTATTTCTGCAGTGTCAGTTGTTATTTCTCCTTTTTCATTTCTAAGTCTATTGATTCGAGTCTTCTCCCTTTTTTTCTTGATGAGTCTGGCTAATGGTTTATCAATTTTGTTTATCTTCTCAAAAAACCAGCTTTTAGTTTTATCGATCTTTGCTATCGTTTCCTTCATTTCTTTTTCATTTATTTCTGATCTGATCTTTATGATTTCTTTCCTTCTGCTAACTTTGAGGTTTTTTTGTTCTTCTTTCTCTAATTGCTTTAGGTGCAAGGTTAGGTTGCTTATTTGAGATGTTTCTTGTTTCTTAAGGTAGGATTGTATTGCTATAAACTTCCCTCTTAGAACTGCTTTTGCTGCATCCCATAGGTTTTGGGTCATCGTGTTTTGTCATTTGTTTCTAGGTATTTATTTCCTCTTTGATTTCTTCAGTGATCTCTTGGTTATTAAGTAGTGTGTTGTTTAGCCTCCATGTGTTTGTATTTCTTACTTATTTTTTTCTGTAATTGATATCTAGTCTCATAGCATTGTGGTTGGAAAAGATATTTGATACGATTTCAATTTTCTTAAATTTACCAAGGCTCGATTTGTGACCCAAGATATGATCTATCCTGGAGAATGTTCCATGAGCACTTGAGAAGAATGTGTATTCTGTTGTTTTTGGCTGGAATGTCCTATAAAAATGAATTAAGTCCATCTTGTTTAATGTATCATTTAAAGCTTGTGTTTCCTTATTTATTTTCATTTTGGATGACATGTCCTTTGGTGAAAGTGGGGTGTTAAAGTCCCCTACTATGATTGTGTTACTGTCGATTTCCCCTTTTATGGCTGTTAGTATTTGCCTTATGTATTGAGGTGCTCCTATGTTGGGTGCATAAATATTTACAATTGTTATATCTTCTTCTTGGATAGATCTCTTGATCATTATGTAGTGTCCTTCTTTGTCTCTTGTAATAGTCTTTGTTTTTAAGTCTATTTTGTCTGATACGAGAATTGCTACTCCAGCTTTCTTTTGATGTCCATTTGCATGGAATATCTTTTTCCATCCCCTCACTTTCAGTCTGTATGTGTCCCTAGGTCTGAAGTGGGTCTCTTGTTGACAGCATATATATATGGGTCTTGTTTTTGTATCCATTCAGCCAATCTATGTCTTTTGGTTGGAGCATTTAATCCATTTACATTTAAGGTAATTATTGATATGTATGTTCCTATTACCATTTTCTTAATTGTTTTGGGTTTATTATTGTAGGTCTTTTCCTTCTCTTGGGTTTCCTGCCTAGAAAAGTTCCTTTAGCATTTGTTGTAATGGTGGTTTGGTAGTGCTGAATTTTCTTAGCTTTTCCTTGTCTTTAAAGGTTTTAATTTCTCCGTGTAATCTGAATGAGATCCTTGCTAGGTAGAGTAATCTTGGTTGCAGGTTTTTCTCCTTCATCACTTTAAGTATGTCCTGCCACACCCTTCTGGCTCGCAGAGTTTCTGCTGAAAGATCAGCTCGTAACCTTATGGGGATTCCCTTATGTGTTATTTGTTTTTTTTCCCTTGCTGCTTTTAATACTTGTTCTTTGTATTTAATTTTTGATAGTTTGATTAATATGTGTCTTGGTGTGTTTCTCCTTGGATTTATCCTGTATAGGACTCTCTGTGCTTCCTGGACTTGATTAACTATTTCCTTCCCCATATTAGGGAAGTTTTCATCTATAATCGCTTCAAATATTGTCTCAGTCCCTTTCTTTTTCTCTTCTTCTTCTGGAACCCCTATAATTAGAATGTTGGTGCATTTAATGTTGTCTCAAGATGTCTCTGAGACTGTCCTCAGTTCTTTTCATTCTTTTTTCTTTATTCTGCTCTGCAGTAGTTATTTCCACTATTTTATCTTCCAGGTCACTTATCCATTCTTCTGCCTCAGTTATTCTGCATTGATCCCTTCTAGAGAATTTTTAATTTCATTTATTGTGCTGTTCATCACTCTTTGTTTGCTTTTTAGTTCTTCTAGGTCCTTGTTAAACGTTTCTTGTATTTTCTCCATTCTCTTTCCAAGATTTTGGATCATCTTTACTCTCATTATTCTGAATTCTTTTTCAGGTAGACTGCCTATTTCCTCTTCATTTGTGAGGTCTGGTGGGTTTTTGCCTTGCTCCTTCATCTGCTGTGTGTTTTTTCTGTCTTCTCATTTTGCTTATCTTACTGTGTTTGGGGTCTCCTTTTTGCAGGCTGCAGGTTCGTAGTTCCCGTTGTTTTTGGTGTCTGTCCCCAGTGGCTAAAGTTGGTTCAGTGGGTTGTGTAGGCTTCCTGGTGGAGGGGACTGGTGCCTGTGTTCTGGTGGATGAGGCTGGATCTTGTCTTTCTGGTGGGCAGGTCTGAGTCTGGTGTGTATTTTGGGGTGTCTGTGGCCTTATTATGATTTTAGGCAGCCTCTGTGCTAATGGATGGGGTTGTGTTCCTGCCTTGGTAGTTGTTTGGCATAGGGTGTCCAGCACTGTAGGTTGCTGGTCGTTGAGTGGAGCTGGGTCTTGCTGTTGAGATGCAGATCTGGGAGATTTTTGCCATTTGATATTATGTGGAGCTGGGAGGTCTCTGGTGCACCAGTGTTCTGAAGTTGGCTCTCCCACCTCAGTGGCACAGCCGTGATGCCTGGCTGGAGCACCAACAGCCTGTCCTCCACATGGTTCAGAATAAAAGGGAGGACATAAATAAAGAAGATAAAATAATATAAAGTAAAATAAAATAAAGTTAAAATAAAAAATAATTATTAAGAGAAAAAATTTTAAGCAATAAATCAAACAAACAAAAACAGACAGGACCCTAGGACAAATGGTAAAAGCAAAGCTATACAGAGAAAATCACACACAGAAGCATACACATACACACTCACAAAAAAGAGAAAAAAGGAAAAAATATATATATAGTTACTCCCAAAGTCCATCCCCTCAATTTGGTATGATTCGTTGTCTATTCAGGTATTCCACAGATGCAGGTACATCGCGTTGATTGTGGAGCTTTAATCCGCTGCTCCTGAAGCTGCTGGGAGAGATTTCCCTTTCTCTTCTGTGTTCGCACAGCTCCCGCGGTTCAGCTTTGGATTTGGCCCCGCCTCTGCGTGTAGGTCGCCTGAGGGCGTCTGTTTCCGCTCAGACAGGACGGGGTTAAACGAGCAGCTGCTTCCGGGTCTTTGGCTCACTCAGGTGCGGGGGAGGGAAGGGTATGGAGTGCGGGGCGGGCCTGCGGCAGCAGAGGTCGTCATGACGTTGTAGCAGCCTGAGGCGCGCCATGCGTTCTCCCGGGGAAGTTGTCCCTGGTTCACAGGACCCTGGCAGTGGCGGGCTGCACAGGCTCCCGGGAGGGGTGGTGTGGATAGTGACCTGTGCTCGCACACAGGCTTCTTGGTGGCGGCAGCAGCAGCCTTAGCGTCTCATGCCCGTCTCTGGGGTCCGCGCTGATTGCCGCGGCTCGCGCCCGTCTCTGGAGCTCCTTTAAGCGGCGCTCTGAATCCCCTCTCCTCGCCTACCAGGAAACAAAGAGGGAAGAAAAAGTCTCTTGCCTTTTCGGCAGCTCCAGACCTTTTCCCCGGATTCCGTCCTGGCTAGCTGTGGGGCACTAGCCCGTTCAGGCTGTGTTCACGCCGCCAGCCCCAGTCCTCTCTCTGGGATCCGACCAAAGCCCGAGCCTCAGCTCCAGGCCCCGCCCGCCCTGGCGGGTGAGCAGACAAGCCTCTCGGGCTGGTGAGTGCTGGTCGGCACCGATCCTCTGTGCGGGAATCTCTCTGCTTTGCCCTCCCGCACCCCTGTTGCTGCGCTCTCCTCCGTGGCCCCGAAGCTTCCGCCTCCGGCACCCGTAGCCTCCGCCCACGAAGGGGCTTCCTAGTGTGTGGAAACCTTGCCTCTTTCACAGCTCCCTCCCCGAGGTGCAGGTCCCGTCCCTATTCTTTTGTCTTTTTTTTCTTTTGCCCTGCCCAGGTACGTGGGAGGTTTCTTGCCTTTTGGGAGGTCTGAGGTCTTCTGCCAGCGTTCAGTAGGTGTTCTGTAGGAGCAGTTCCACATGTAGACGTATTTCTGATGTATTTGTGGGAAGGAAGGTGATCTCCGCGTTTTACTCTTCCGCCATCTTGAAGCTCTCCTAGGGCTATTTTATACACACGCTTGGGAAAATCTGAATGAACTTTAGAATTAGCTTGAGGAGGAAGAGAGGGAAGGAATTTTAAATTAAAGCAAGAGAACCTTTTGTTTCCCACCCCAGTTACACTGAAGTTAACAGGTAAACTGATTTGTGTGGCTCTCCAGGTATAATAAGCAATAAATGAAAACTTCTCAGTGTTTGAAGGCCCCCTTTGTGGCCCTCCAGTCTGTTTTATGGAGGCTCACAGGAGCTGTAGCTCCCTCATGGGATTAGGAGGTTACAGTCCCTCACAGGAGTATGTGTCGCACTATGCAGATATTTGTAATTATATCGTGAGGAGGAAATTAGATGTGTGAGTATAGGTTTTGAAGCAGGAGAAAGTGCAGAGGCAAGGAAGCGTAAAGGTTTGTTTGCTGTGACTCTTTGGCAAAACCTGTTCTGAATGAAAATACCCTCAAAGAAACCAGAGCAAAACATCATCAGCCTGAGGTCTCTGAGTATATAGAGTTGTGCCATATCAAAAAGAAGTCTAAGCTTTTGATCCCTTTTCTCAGGTGGGATTTAGAAGGTATGTCAGTATCTACAAATTCAGTTCTAAGATGGTGGAAAGAAGCTTTGAAGCCAATGAAAAGCATAAAGCAGGATTTCATTAAGAAGTTATCCAGGGGCTTCCCTGGTGGCACAGTGGTTGAGAGTCCACCTGCCGATGCAGGGGACACGGGTTCGTGCCCCAGTCCGGGAAGATCCCACATGCCGCCGAGCGGCTGGGCCTGTGAGCCATGGCCGCTGAGCCTGCGCGTCCGGAGCCTGTGCTCCACAATGGGAGAGGCCACAGCAGTGAGAGGCCTGCATACCGCAAAAGAAAAAAAAAAAAGATGTTATCCAGGAACATGGAATGCTGGTGTGGGACATCAGGCTGGTGCTGGAGCATGGGACTGGGCATGCACCCTGAGCTGGCTCTGCACCCAGCCATGCCACAAGCTCTGAAATGACCGCCATGGAAACTTGGTTGCTAAGGGGTGCCAAGCTATGACTTCATCATCTTGGGAGCACTGGCCCCATCTGATGCCTCAGTGACTAGTCAGGGACTGATGGCTGCAATCTTAACACTTGAGTCTTACATCACCAGAGATGAATGAGCTCATTTCACACAAAGCCATTACAAAATCCATGGGAGTGACAATGTAGTTATAAAGCCTAAAATAGTGATAGGAACATCTACCAAAAGTCTGATCCCATGTTTCTTTCTTTCTTTCTCTCCCTCCCTCCCTCCCTCCGTCCCTTCCTTTGGTTTTCTTTCTTTTGCTGTGCCGGGTCTCAGTTACAGCAGGTGGGCTTCTTAGCTGCAGCACATGGGTTCCTTCATTGTGGCAGGTGGGCTTCTTAGTTGCGGCTGGAGGGCTCCTTTAGTTGTGGCTCACCAGCTTCTTAGTTGTGGCATGTGAACTCTTAGTTGTGGCATGCATGTGGGATCTAGTTCCCTGACCAGGGATTGAACCCTGGCCCCCTGCATTGGGAGTGCGGAGTCTTAACCACTGCACCACCAGGGAAGTCCCTGATTCCATGGTTCTGCGGCATAGAAAGCACTATAAATTTGGCATGATGATCATGTCATCTTATGGTGTCCATACACTTGACATTTGGATTACAAAGGGCCCTTTGCTTCACCCTTAATAATTCTGAGATAGTATTTGTATGATTTACTAATGTTTTATCAAAAGTAATAACTATAGTATCTTTAACAATTTCCAGTTCATAGAGTACTTCCTTATATATTATTTTACGAAAGTATTTTGGAAGCTATTATGAAGTAACTTCTCTGTAAAATGAAAGACATATAAATGGTGTTCCCTAGTCGTTATGGCTTGAATTGTATCCCACTAAAATTCATATTTTGAAGTCCTAACTCCCAGTACCTCAGAATGTGACCTTATTTGGAAATAGGGTTTTTGCCAATGTCATTAGTTAATTTAAGATGAGGTCATTAGGGTGGGGCCTAATTTAATATGATTGGTGTCCTTATAAAAAGGGGAGGTTTGAACACAAGCTCACACAGGGAGAATGGCATGTGAACATGGAAGCAGGGATCTTGTGACTACAAGCTAAGGAACACCAAAGACAGCCACCAACCACTTGAAGCCAGAGGAGAAGCATAGAACAGATTCTCTCTGACAGTTCACAGAAGGAGCCAACCCTTCCAACACCTTGATCTTGGACTTCTAGCCTCCAGAAATAAGACAGTTTCTGTAGTTTAAGCCACTCAGCGTGTGGTACTTTGCTGTGGCAGTGCTAGCTGACCAGTACAGCAATCGTCGACACATCCACGTTACTTGTGATTGTGCCACAGTTACAACCTTTTTTTTTCCCCACTTTTCTCTGGAGGCATTTGAAATTTCTTTAATAGAAGGTATGAGTGCTGGGATGTTGGTAGCAAGAGGAAGGCCTGGGACAGAAGGGCAGGCTGAGGGCTGTTGCAGATGAGGAGTGCTGAGCCAGCAGGGGATAGTGAGTGGTGTGCTGGAGGGAAGTGGCCAGAGAAGTTAAGGGCTGGTGCTCATTAAGGCTCCATACTCAGACCCTTTTTCTTTTTATCCTGTGCCTTCTCCCTGTCGCTCTCATCTACCCTCATGGAATCACTCTCTATCCATTGTTTGATAGCTCCCAAATCTCTACCTCTAGCCCACACCTCTCTCCTGAGATCCATGTATTCAACTGATGATTGACCTCCTTACTGGAAGACCCACAGGCACTTATGACTCAGTAAATGCAAGAATTAACTCTATTATCTTTAATCCAAACCTACACCTCCTACTGGCAATACAGTATGTCCCCTACATACGAGCCTTCAAGTTGCGAAGTTTCAAAGGTGTGAACTTGAGTTTGCACGTCCAATCACATAAGTTAGTTCACATGTTTGGCGTACATTGTCATGTGCATGCGTCCTCTACAAGTGGCTGTGCTTTTGTATACTTCACAGTACAGTACTGTATAGAGTACAGTAATACAGTATCTTTACTTCAAGCCCAGGATGTCCAGAAACAAGTGTAAAAGTAGTGATGTAGCTGGTACTACTATACTTTTCAAGGTACTGTACTGTAATATTAAAAAATGTTTTCTTTATTTTTTGTGTTTGTTTGTTTTTTAAGTATTATTTCTGTGAAGAGTATTATAAACCTATTACAGTACAGTACTATATAGCCGATTGTGTTAGTTGGGTACCTAGGCTAATTTTGTTGGACTTGTGAACAAATTGGACTTACGAACACACTCTTGGAATGGAACTCGTTTGTATATAGGGGACTTATTGTATTGTTTACTGGCATGAACTCATATCACAGGCTACTCGATCCAGGATCCCTGGTGTCATCCATAACCCCTCCCATTCCCTTTCCAACCACATCCAAACGATTCCAAATAACTGTTCCTTCTGCTTCTCTCAGGTCCCTCAAATCCATCCCTTCCTCTGCATTTTCAGGTCCTACCCTAATTCAGACACTCGTAATTTCAGATAACTTTCTCAGTGTTTTTTTTTTGCATCAGATCTCTTCCTTTCCTTGCTGTTGCCAGAGTCATATTTATAAAATATGTGTCATATCACTTTCTTACGTAAGTCTTCAGTGGCTACCCAAAACGTACAGGAGGATGTTTAAATTCCTTGGCATGTCACAGCTTCGTTATTTGGTTCCTGCCCATTTTTCCAATTTTATCATCTATCCCCTTTTGAACTCTAAGCCATAAGGAACTATCAACTAATTAGTTTCCTGAAGGTATCATGCTTTTTCACATGGATGTGAAGTTCCACTTGCTTTTTCCTTTTTCAGGAAAACCATTCCTTCTTTGATTGCTATGCCTGTTTACTGAAGTCCATTTATCCTTGAAGACATCCCAAATATGCTGTTTCCCTTTTTTTTTTTTACATGCTGGGCATATAAACAGTGAGGCAGTCACAGTCTAGTTGGGGATATATACGTCCAACAAATAATCATAAATTATTTTATTTTCATAATTATAAGCACTGTGAAAGGGAGCATCTAACACCTGAAATGATGGAAGTAGAAAGAGCCTCTGGAGAAGTGTCATTTAAGCCAAGACGTAAAGGATGTACAGCAGTTTTCCAGGCAGAGAGGGTGCTAAATGCTCTCTAGACAAAGGCAACAATATATTTGAAGACCCTGAGAAAGGAGGAAGTTTCCCTTTCTCAACTCACATAGCATCTTGAACATATAAAATCATCATATTGCTGTAATAATTTTCTGACTTGTGAATCCTTTAATTCACAAGTAGAATCTGTGAAGTTTCAAGTTCAATCCAGGTAGAATCTGTGCAAGCTCTGGTCTGGTGTATTAGCTTTCCATCCAAGTAAATATAAGTTAAAGGAGAAGAAACTGGGATTTCCTAAGATTAAATCAGTGGAGATAGCTTAGGTTGTTAGGCCCTCAGGAATTTTATCAAGTTTTGTCCATCTAAAGAAAATCTAAAGATTTCGATTGGGAGTTAATATTAATGTTCATGAGTATAACAATATTCCTACATTTATGCAGATCTTTGGACTTGATGAAGTAGATATAAAAAGTGATGAGTAATGTGAAGTTCCACTTCTTCAGAGAGAAAATAAAGGAGAGATAGATTATACCTCACAAAGGCTCCAAGGTCATCATTTCTCCCCTGTCTTGCTGAAACAGGAAAATGACGGACATGATAGATAGCTGTTGGAGCTGTGATTTTCTCTTGCTCTATTGGAAATAGAATAGAAAGGCCAGGCTGACACTGATGGATATGTGCTGTGATGTGAGTTGGCACAGTATCATACTGATCATTGCCAAGATCGGGATGTGTTCTTGCACAGTCTTTCCTGTAGCAGGCACTTTGCTTCTCCTGCAGGACTCTTTTCTTCCTCTTGATGCCGTATTGTTGTGTGACTCTGTTTCAGCTGTTTCAAGTGGTAGACGGAGGCAAGAAGGAGACGGCCATGTGTGTCGAGTGGCTTAGAGGTTCACCTGCCTCTAAGGAGGGAGGGACCTGAGGATAGATGATGACTCTCCTGCCCGGAGTCCAGGAAGACTGCCTGAAGGACTGATAAGCTCTGTGATGCCCAGGTCATTCCTTCTGCATACTTTGGACAGCAGCTATGGCCCTGCTGGGCGTTCACTTATTTCCGGCTAACTGGGAAAAGGAGATGACCTGATCAGTACCCTCCAAATGGCCCCGCTCTCCACTTCTCCCATCACCATCCCTCAGAATAGTAGGGTTTTCACAGCCTACATTGTCACAGAAGTTCAAGCCTGCTAGCAGAGGAGTAACCTGATTTTACAGCCAAGTCAAAGAGGACTTCTAACAGGGCTAATGATACACTTGTCATCTGAGGAATTCAGAGCAGTTCAAAAATAATTTATAGTATAAGGAGTAAGAAATGTAAACCACTTTGTTGGAAAATGGACCATATCATACGTTTTCAGTGATTCTCCTCCTCTGTGACTGTAGAATGGCATCATAAGAGCGACATTTGTTTTCCTTTTATGCTATTTACCACACCAGGTTCCTTTTTCTTGCCATATATATTTAATTTTGACAGTGAAGAGATCACTAAAAGTAGCATTACAGGTTACTTTAATTACAGCCATTTCAATTGCTTATCAACATAGCAATAAAATACAGAAGTGTTACCAAGGCGTTGCTGAGTCGTCATCTCTTTTAATAGCTCTCTGTGAGTGTGGCCTGTACTGCAAGCTAATTATGAAGACTAACTCTTGCAGATGGGATGTGTGTACCTATTTTTAATGAATTGTTAAGCACTCAAGGAGGATGCCTGTTTGGAAACATAAGAGTCTTAATCTTAGTTTGATATATTTTACCCTATCTATTCTTTTATCCCTATTGAACTGCTGGGTATTTAGTTTGCTACTTCTTTTTTCCCCCCTTTTTCCTTAATTTTCTTTGTTATGGTGGAGAAGAGATTGGGGAGAGCTAAGAAAGCAAGCAATTAAATTTTTCTGAGTCACAGCCAAGACCGTTTAGAACTTATTGGAGTCCCTAGGAAAGATTTTCTATATCCCCCGAACTCCACATACTTTATTTAATGTTGCACGGAATGTGGGTTATTGATCTCTGTACGGAGAGGGTGGTAATGAGGGAGGGATGTATATTCCAGGGATTTCTCTCAATCTGCAGTGTTTCTCTAAGCAGGGAAAGACCCATGATGAATTGTCATGTCTTCAACCTCCTTTGTTAGTCCATTTGTGGCATCATAGCGACAGGACACAGGGCAAACATTAGTTTTACATCACCTTGTTTAGGAACGTCATCATGAATAAGTACTTGAGTCTTCATGAAGCTGGCTTCTGTAACCAATACATCATATTTAGATGCACTTCACGTTTAAAATATATCTTCAGAAATCTGATGTCAAAATCATGCTGTGGAATCATTCCCAATGGACCGAACTTGAAGCTTCCAGAATAGAGAGAAGTATTTCCTCCTACTATTGTTTATTTTTCACATTAGGAAATTGTTTCAACATCAAGATACTATTTGGGCTCAGAGAACCTTATCTTAGGAGGTCTAGGTGTGGGATACATTTTGATTAAATTCAATATGAGTTGAGTCAATATGAAATTTTATCAAATAATCCTCATGTCAATCTGTTTGAATGAATCTACACACTAAAGTCTATGAAAGGATGGATCAGAAGCAAGTCCAGGTTGTATGGGGTCTGAGGCTTTAATGATTTGGAGAGCTTTCTTTAAGAAAAAGAATACAAAGTTACAAATGCAACTTTAAATTAGGTATGAAAATAAATATTTATTTAGACTGAGAAATCAAAAGTTATGCATTTTAAAATGCATTACAAAATCCCAAATCATCACAAAATCCTAAAAGAGAACACTATTTTTATTAATTAACTTTCGGATGCACTTTTATAATTGTTACATTTTTTGGTTGCATTCTCTTTGTCTCTTCAAATGATAATACATTTTAAATATCATTTTTTGTAGAGAGTAGAAAGGTAATAGTTTTTCCCTTATCATACTGACTCAAAATTGCTTTGTATTACTGGTAGTTTAGAAACATTTATTTCAGTTTAAACTCTTTATTGATGCTGTTTGCAAATGTTTAGGATGTTTGTCACATTAGGGAAATCCCCTTTAAACTTTGCATTGTATATGAACTTTATGATTTTAGACATTTGAAGTTTTCTTAGGCAGAAGGTTTCTAATCTGAAATAGTATTTGATCTGACAACATTCATTAAGCAATGCAGACTGTGTTTTTCTGTTCTATAACATTCATCTGCCTTTTGCTTTTTTATTTCTGGTTTGAGACTGTCCTGGTGGAATTTTTTTCTTCATGTTAGTGATATTGATCCACAAGTTATAGTTTCCATCATGATATAATAAGAATGTTGGTGATATTGAAACTTCAGCCAGTATTCTCTTTTAGTTTACATTTGGCTTCTTTATTAAAATCACTCTTGAATTTTGGCATTATCTGTAATTCTGAAAAAATATAAAATGAATCTGAAATTAAAGTACAAACGAGTAGTTCAATACATTTTAAATTACTGCTCTGTTGTACTGAGCTAAAAGTGTTGTAGTTAAATGAATTTTATATCACATACCATGATTTATTAGTGAATATTTGCACTTGTTTCTTTATTTCTTTCACTGTGTTAGTGACAATATTTATACTATTTCATCTAGAACCACTAGAGTTTATCAGGACAATATGTGAGAGAGAGACTAAGATATAATCTAATATCTTGGGATGCATAAAACATGTAACAGCTGCAGGTTTGTGCCCTGCAAACACAGACATTCTGGTAAATTCCATTAAAAAACATTTTCATCAAAAAAGGGAAAAATATATGGTGCGTTTATATTTGTGTGTGCTGCATAACCACGTATACCTTCGGCAGGAGAAGACTTCAGTTTTGATTATGCATTAATAAGAATGGAATCTTTTGTGTAAAATATCATACAAATTAGCTTTTGTCTTCCTACATTTCAAACCTTGTTTACCTTTCACAACCCAACAGTCCTGGTGCTGGGTCAACCATAGGACATGCCAACATCATGGCTTAACTTCTCGTCATGCATTTCAGATCATGATGCCCGGTAGGTTGGTGTAGTTGACTGTAGGAGTATTTTTGGAGGTCATTTCCACACTGGGATGGCTGCTCACAACTTAACAGAAATGACTGGAAGTGATATAAATATGAACTATTAAATTCAACTCAGTGTGTCCCTAACTCAACTTCTTAGCCAAAACCCAAAGTGATTCACAATTACACCAAAAATCATCCAACACAGGGGAAAATGTAACAGATGGGAAATCAGAGTGGAAAGAGACTGTCATCTAAAGCATTGCAGTTTAAAGATCTCTCATTTGCAAATTTTATGAAAATATGTGATGATATGTGGCTAGGTCTTCTCTCAGGGCCCTGTAAGGTGAAAGCCCCCTTAGTCTCACAGGAAAGCTCATTCTGGGGGAGATCTGTCTCTGTCTCTGTCTCCATCTCTCTCTCTCTCTCTCTGTTTTCTTTTTCCCTCTTAAGTTTACTTTGCAATGGCCAGAGTGTGCTTTCATCCTTTCAATGCAAGAGGTGACACTGGCATGTTTTGGGAAAGGAGGGCCATGGAACAATAGTCTATATTTGGCACAAACTTGACACTCCCCATGTTTTCAGGGGGCGGCAACTTTCCATTTGCTAAGTGACTCTTAATTGTGCTCATCAGTCCTTTCTAGCATTTTCTGTAGGAAGTAAGGCCCAATACTTCTACCACCACGGAGAAGCAGTGAAGCACAGTCAGGCTAAATAGATTTCCGAAGTTTATATGGTGCTTTAATGGCTGCAGTGTTTGGGAAATGCCCTGTTAAATAGTTTTATTTAATATGGGACTTCCCAGAGCCTTTGAGATGGTAATGTGAACATCAAAGATGCTTCAAGAAAGGATGAGGGTATGCAACATTTCCTACATTTATTTCATCAAGAATCTTTTTTTTTTTTTTTTGCAGTACGTGGGCCTCTCACCGCTGTGGCCCGTCCCGCTGCGGAGCACAGGCTCCGGATGCGCAGGCCACGGCCCACGGGCCCAGCCGCTCCGTGGCACGCGGGATCCCCCCGGACCGGGGCATGAACCCGCGCCCCCCGCATCGTCAGGCGGACTCCCAACCACTGCGCCACCAGGGAAGCCCACATCAAGAATCTTTTTTTAAATCTGTCGTGTCTCCTGTAGAACTGAACTTGTGGAGAAACACAATGCTTGTATTTCCATTTTCCATTAGCTACCCCCCCGCCCCCCCCGTGAGGAGTTAAGACCGGTATTCCTGTTTGAACCAACCAAGAGTGCACATAAAATAAGCACTTATTGTTCAATGACAATAAAGTTTTCAGTAAAAACCTGTTCCTAATAAATTCATATGTGTTCATGAGGCTGTGATTACTAATATTGATGTCGATTTTTAAGTAGTTATATTCAGAGCAAGGTTTAAATAAATTCAAGCAACTCAATATGCAAAGTGATCATCTTTTAAATTCATCTGAATTGTGGATTATACACCCTGGCAGAACTCTTCATTATTTGTCCCTGCTGCGCTCAAGATGCCCCGTAAGGGCTTGAAGGCAGGTGTAAAGGTGAGTTTAAAAGGGACGAGGGAGGGGCTTCCCTGGTGGCGCAGTGGTTGTGAGTCCGCAGGGGACAGGGGTTCGTGCCCCGGTCCGGGAGGATCCCACATGCTGCGGAGCGGCTGGGCCTGTGAGCCATGGCCGCTGAGCCTGCGCGTCCGGAGCCTGTGCTCTGCAACGGGAGAGGCCACAGCAGTGAGAGGCCCGCGTACCACACACAAAAAAGGGACGAGGGAGCTGAGTGAGGAGTAAGAGTTAATGAACATGTGTGTGAGGATGGAAGGGAGCAGGTGTACAGAAGGACGATGAATGAGAGGTAACCTCCACTTGTGACAGCGTCCAGGTTCAGAATGAGGCGGTGTCAGACCGCTGTGCTGCTGCCCAGTTACCTGAGAGCCCTTAACTGGAGGCAGTGTCTGTTCTGCTGATGGCATCCTGAAACGGAACCCACTCTCTACTGCCACTGCCCTCGATCAAGTGCAGCCCTGCTTTTTATTGAAACTGCCTCTTATCTTCCTAACTGGAACCGCTGCCTTAAAGTTTATTTTATTTCAGTACATGCCCCTCACTACGGCCAGAAATACCTCCCCAAATGCAAATATAATTATTCTATGGACATCCACACAAGCTCTTTGAGGAAAAGCCAGAATGGTGGCAAAGTGCGAACAGCAAAAGGAGAAAAGGGAGAGACTTGACCAAGGCTCTGATCATCAGGATGTATGGTGTGGGCCAGGTGACAGGCAAAGGCAGAGGGAAGCAGTGCCCGGTGCTGCAGTGTATGGCGTGCATTTATCCCCGAGTCCCAGTTCCTGCTAAACTCTCATTTGGATTCCTCATCAAATCAAGATTTAAGGCAAGCTGCTATGGAAGAGTTGAACCAATTTCTTTCCTGTGTTCACCTGAGCCTCATCAGTTGCAGGCACCACAGGGTGAAGTGCAGTGTATGTTCGCTGGTCTGTGATCAATCGTAACACCAACGCATTTCTTCTTTCCCTTTTCTAATATCATTTCTTTCCGTTAAGAGTCTCTCCTCGCTTGGCCTGGCTAGTGCTTGACACAAGGCTTCTGAACCTCTTCCTGAAAACCAAAGCCTAGTACTGTGGAGCGGGGTGGGAAGAGAAAATTAGTGAAGAGAGAAGGAAAAAAGGTACTAAAAATACCTATGCTATATGCTCTTGTGAAAAATTATAACAGGGGTGTTTCTAGCTAGAATTCAGAATAAGGAGAAGAATGAATGGAATCCCAGGTCCAAAGAATAATGTTAAGAAACCAACTTTAGAGTCACAGAGTTATGCATTCAAGCCTTGCTCTGCCAATTTTTGGCTCTGTTTGTTAATATGGAAAAAGTAAAATGGGATCAATAGTGGTATGTATCTCATAGGGTGGTTTCAAGAATTAAATATTTCTTATACTTAGTGTTTAATCAATATTAACTAATATTCTTTTTTTCTGTTGATGATTGTGTGATCAACAGAAGTTAGATTTGAAGTTAGAAAAGTTAGAGGTTAGGAAACAAATGAAGATTAATCTTTCATCTTTTCCCACATTGACTGATTTATGACAGATTGTTACCATTTTTTGGTAGCACATATTAGATTCTAGGGTAGATACTTCAAAGCAGAAGATACCCTTGAGAAGTGTAAAACTTAGATCCTGTTTTGAAGTAACCTAATAGATCATTTAAATATCAGTTGAATAATCCAACAACATTAAAATTTCAGGATGTTATATTTGAAAGAAAACTCATAGGTCATTTACTGAAACTCTTTCATTTCATAGATGCCGAAGCTGAGTTGTATCATTCATTTGTTCATTCACTTAACAATTTTATTGAGTACCTCCTATTGGTGGCATACTATTACCTGACAGGTATAATAGAACCTGAGGCATAGCAGTGAACAGAACATACAGAATCCGTGCTCTTTTAGGGTTTCTGTTCTAGTTGAGGGAAGCAGACAATAAATAAAATATCAGGTGGTGACATGTGCTATGTTAAAAATAAAGCAGAGTAAGGATGAAGAGGAAAAGAAACACAAGAACATGCATGGGTTATTGTGTGTGTGTGTGTGTGTGTGTGTGTGTGTGTGTGTGGACACTCTTTTTCAGGGGAGGACTCTCTGAGAAGGGGACATTTAAATAGAGACATGATGGATGCCAGTACCAGGTTTGCTTGTGTGAAGGCAAAGTAGCACCTCAAGGATGACCCCTGTCCAGATCAGCCTGCCCAGCCCTCTCAAGCTCAGGTTAGATTTGGAAGAGTGTTTGAAGATGAGGTGAGGAAACAGTAAGTACGTTTTGGAGGATAGGTGGCACAGTGCACCTTTCTGCTTCTGGCTCACGATAATTTCCAGTAGCTTATGTGAACCCTTTGCTGGTAAGTAATGTAGTATTAGGGCATTAACCAAAAAGACTAAAAGGAAATGCTTCTTGTTTTCACATTCTCTTGTTCCAGTTTTTTGACACATATGAGTGTGACTTAATGTGAGGGTACTTGAGACTGCTTTATCTTCTGCAGAAATGTCATCTTTATGAAAGTTAAAAGTAAAAGGAGAACAGGGCTTAGGTTCTAGAGCATATTTTCATGGAGGCAGTGGCATCACAATTTAAAAATCCCTAACAGCAGAAACAGTTGAGAGAGGGCATTTGTTGGAATGAAGTGACAAAGACCTCCCAACCCTCATTGTTTGCCCTCTCATTGTGGGAGTTAACTGTCAACAACAGGGGAATTTTAAAGACAAGGTGAGGAGAAGAGCATGTTCTCTTCTTCCCCCTCAAGCATTAAGGTCATAAATGTGAATAAGGTACTCAAGTTACCAATGGAAAAGTGCACTGTTGACTGGGATTGCTCCAAAAGCAAACCAACCAAAAACCCAACAAAAAGCCCCTTACTGACAGACTCAATACTCTCCAGCTTGGACATCAATCCTCCAGCTGTTGTCGTCTCCCCTTGCCTTCCTTTGAACAATTAGAAGCACTAACCTCAGTATAGGTTAGTGTATGGAACTTTCTTCAGAATCTTGATTTCTTCATACCATATTGGCACTTAAGTTCTCCAGCATGGATCAGAAGTATGGAAAATTGTGGAAATCCTGTATATCGCCTAGGAGGAAGGAGAAATAGTTAAAGACAAAAGGAAGTCAGCATCAGTGGGTAGTGCTGTCTGTTACTGAATTTATTGAATCTGTGCTAGCAATTGACTTTTTAAGTGGTATCATCATTTAATATAACACTGAAAATAATGCTTCTCCAAACTATGACACCATGTTTCTTACATCTTAAAATTTTTATTTTACATTATCAAGAGACTATTTTAGACTTATATAGAGTTAGAACTTTCTTTTATTATTTACCATATTTGTATATGTATAATAAGGAAGATACAAGTACAATAAATTGATTGTTATTGCAGGAAGATGTGGAATTACAGTCACTCCTGTAACAAAGATCTTTGCTCCATTTATACTCTGTTGCTCAGTATCCATGTCTTTCCACATGTATAATCACTTTTTATTTAGTGCCAAATAATAGTCCAAATTTTAAAAGACAGTAATGAAACTCATTATTTCTACCACCTACAATGCAAATAACTCAACTAAAGTGAGTTATGAAGATCTATGACCAAGTTTGCACATGGGCAGGTAGTTACAACTTCCTCACAACTGCCACCTGGGGGACAGCAATTTTAAGATGCCGTCAATTAGAAAATGCATCTCAATTTCAGAGATATTGAATATGTGAGGGGAAATGGGTATACCATTTGGATGGAATATGGTAATTACAGAAATAGAAAGTGAGAAAGCCCTATAATACTTTCTAATCCCATGGAACAAGGGGAGGAATGTTGGCCAGAGCATACTTGACTTTAGGTGAATGTATCCCTAATTCTGAATGAATTCTGGCACATGGGAGCTGCTGAGGATGAGTCTCTTTAGGGAATGAATGGATGACTATGGTTGACTTTTCTCCCCTAAAGGAGGAGGCAGGTTCTCGTCATTGCTGCTGTTGACTTATAATAACGGAAATTAAGTGTGACAAAAGAAAGGTCACCAATGACCCCACAATCCTGACATGATTACTTTCATTTTTTGTACTCCATCCTAATGTTCATCTATATGCATTTTTAGTTTTCATAATTGTAATCATAATAACGAATGTATCATTTTATAGGTTTTCACTGAATATTATATGAAGACAGTATAATCATAATTTTATGGCTGTGTAATATTCCATTGATTTATACACTATTTAAACATTCCTTATTATTGTTATACATTAAGGATCCTTCTGATGCTTTACTATTTTAGATGGAGCTGCAAATAACATTATTGTGTACTTAGTTTTTCCTTCTGTTGAATTACTTCCTTAGGAAAAATTCTCAGGAGTGGAATTTTTGGGTTTAAGGGAATGATACATTTTTATAGCCCTTGGTATAAAATTGCCACAAGAAAGGTGCCAATAAAATTTCAGTGGCCATTTCTCCTTGAAGATTCTGTAGGACAGGGGATTGTTTTAACCACTCTGCAATGCTTGTCTTCTCCATTTTCTGGGATGTGTATGTCATTGGAGGCTTGGCTGAAAAAGAGAGGGACAAACAGATGAAATGCATTTCTCTGGCTTAGTTACGAGGTGCTCCCCAGCTTTCTCACAGCTTGGAAGCCGTGGTTCAGTTCTTCCCTCTGCTTTTCCATCTTTCTCAGCTCTGTGCAACTGGATAGAAGGCTCTAATGGGCTCTGAGTTAAGGGAAATCAGGCATTATTAGGTAGGACATGGAGCAGATTTCCTTTTGAATCCTTCAGAATTGGATAGAAAAGGTAAACTTTGTTTAAGAAGGGTGGCTTGGTTCTAAAGTAATTTGCATACTTACTCTATGGAATTAGTCTGATTCAGAGGGTCAAAATGCTGATGTTCATTTTGTTGGATTCAAGATAACTAGTACCAGGCTATAAAATCATCAGCTAAGTTAAGGCTATGTGTGAGAGACATGGAGCTGAATTTAGGACAGAAGCATGTGCCTCATTGGGATATGTGCCATTTGAGGATTTTTTCACAACACTTTCGGTCATATCTGGGCTTCAACCATATCCTCCTCGCTGCATAGAGAAAGTCGGTAACTTAAGTGACAGAGGTATGTTTCCAGGATCCTGAAGGAAAGGAAGCAGGCGTTACAACTCATGCAGTTCTTAAATGGGCTGTGTTCTGCATGAGGGAGGGTAGCACTGTCCACCTATCTGTTGACCTACCCTAAGTAAATCTTATGCTCCGAAATCCTTGTTTTTCAATAAATAGTTCCATTTTATCCACGTTATCTCTCTACTTCCAGTTACAAAAAACATTAAGCTTTTTGGGAGAAGACTGGCAAGGGCCATGGACGCCATCTGCGGTTATGGGAAAGCAAAAGAAAACTATCTGTAGAGGGTATCATCATGGTCATAAGGACTCAGAAAGTGCTGTTTGCTAAGCTTCATTACAATTGTCATAATACTAAATCTTACAGTCTCAAAACACAGTGTGATGTTATGATACTAGATAGGTCAAATCAGATGGAGTTTGAGTTCAGGTTTTCAATCACTTTTTTTTTCTATAGCATTTATTATAGAAACTGGGAAATCATTGTCTGAGTCTTTCTTTTTTTAATTTTTAATTACAAATGTTTTTTACTGGAGTGAAGTCTGAGTCTTTCTAGCTTTCCAGTTTGTAGTCTTCAGCTTTGACACTTTGTGTTATGTGCTCATAACCACGGACACATGTTTGTGTTATATTGGTCAACAATATAACACAATATAACAATATATTGTTATACTGTTTGTGTTAGCAATATTGGCACAAACAATATAACAATACTGTTCGGGTGCAGGTGACAGAAATTCATCACAAACAAGTTAAAAAGAGGAATGTACTGGTTCGTGTTACAGGGAAGTCTGAATAGTTTGGGGCACACGTGGATCCAGGGGCTGGAATAATATCCTCACATTTCTATTTTAACCTCTGTTTCATGATTCTGCCCTTTTGGTGTGTGGCTTCTTTTTCATACAGGCTCTAGCCACATGTTAGGAAATATGGACAATGGTAACGCAAAGTATACACTCTTCGCTTGTGACTCCCCTCTGCTAAGAGAGAGCCTGTTTGCCTCAGCATCCAGTTTCAAGAGTGACTTAGTTGGCGATGTTGGCATCGTATGTCCATCCCTGAACAAATTATTATAGTAAGGAAAATAATGTTCTCCAATTGGTGGACCTAAGTGATGACTTCACTCCTTTGGCAGGTGGGGCTGGACATCAAGACTGACAATGTCCCACAGTGAGCACATGGGGTGGAAGAGGGGTGGTGTAATAAGGAAAAGTGGGGTACACTTAGAAAAAGAGGAGGAAGGGGTTCTGAGCAAACCCAACAAGTGGTCATTATGGGGCAGTTCTAAATGCCAGTAAGATTCACTGAAGAGATGAGGTGGCGTTTTTCAGTGTTTTCTTTTCTTTTAGATCTGCTTTCCATTACCTTCCATGTTATCTGACATTTTGAGTCATGTGTTTAGACTACGTTAAATGTGTACTCTCTTGTGCATAAATAAATATAAGCTGAGATCAGAGGAAATAAAATGCAATACCTCTTTCTAGTGTTTGGAATGATTTACTTATTTTTCTAAAAGCCTTGGTTAGTGGGCTTTGATGTAATGGGATTCACGTTCACACCAAACTTCATTCTACAGCTTTGTAGTGGGTATTCAGTGGTCTCCACACCTGAAATGCTAATTTTCTTGTCTCAGCCTCTTCTCTACATATCAGCATAATTAACAGATTTAGTTACTATGTGAACCTTTATTTGCACTTCTGCTTAAATGTGGATGCATTAGGCCAAGTGACTCCTCTCTAAATTTTCTCTAAGGATTCATCTTCTTGTAGCTCACCAAGTAGCATGTTTTCTGTTAGAATGAACTTCCCTATTCTTTCAGTAATATACTTCATATTTCCTTAATAAGCCTTGATTATAGAACTTGTTAGCCACTTGTAAGCAGCTTTAAGTTTCTTTATTCTAGCAACAGACTGATAAAATGTAGGAAGAGGCACATTCTCTGAAGACACTGACTTCCAAATACACAGCCTCCTCTAGTTTTCCTGTGGTCTTGTTGAGGATTTGAACTAAAGCATGATTATTCTATAATCTGGGGAAAGAAAAAAATTGGTGTGTATTGGGAATAAATATCTGATCTGTGGATATACAGGAACACTCCAGTTTTTTGACAGTACTGACTGAAGTTGAGTTTATCTGTTCATCTCTCCCTCCCTCTCACCTCTCTCTCCCTTCTTTCCCTTCTCTCTCTCTCTCTCTGTTTCCTCCTTTCCATCTTTTCTTCCTTTCTTTCACTAGAGTAATGAACATCTCACAGCTGAGCTGGCTTAAATGGGTTCAAAAAGAGAACTATTGTCTGAAACAATAGCGCTACATCCCACTGCCTAAGATAAATAATACTTCATACTTCATGATAATACTTCATAAGACATTTTTCCTCAGTTGATGGAGCAGTTGATATTTGTGCAAAATTCAGTTTAAAAATGAGCCATAATTAAAAACACAAATTCTGAGAAAAATCTTACATAAAGGACTGGCCATGGAGAAAGAGATAATTTACCAGTGTTTTTTCATTGAGATTAAAGTCCCAAGGAAGAGATGGACTAAGGAAGGTAGATTTCCTTTTAATTTGGAGGATGTTTCTTTTTTCTGAAGACATAATGAATCAGCTAATCCCAAATTCTGTCTGGGCTGAGTTGAAGAAGTGGAAAGTATATAAGGTGCTCCCTTACTTGCCTCTATGACAACTGTTTTTTTTCCCAGAGAGCAACCAGCCTGTCCCCAGTTAATAAGTCTACTTGGTGGATGGGGCTGAGAGTTTTGTTGCTGAGACATTTAATCTCTGCGGTCTACTATCTACTGTTGATTCTTTGGAGGGGTTGTACCCTTATTTTTTTTATCCTCTTAATTATCACTCACACCTGTTGTTTACATGTTGGGTAATTCCTGAGACATATATACACTTACTAGCATTATAAAAGAGTTGCATTTTACATTTTTTACTGAAAATTTCCACTTCCATTGCACAGGATCTTGTGGACTCGCCTGAGAATCTAATTATTAAAGAATATAATAAACATAATTAACATTGTTTACTTTTAATTAGCACAGTGCTTGAAACTCAATTAATATTTGTTGGATGATTTAAAAAATTCTAAATAATGAATATGGAATTGAACTATAAGACTATATCCCTTCCATAAATTCACCCGAACTGTTAGGTCAAAATTAGCATTTTGATGGACCTTCAATACAAGTATTAAAAATCATGAATTAAATGATCAAATTTATGATAAAAGCTAGTTTTATTTATATGATACCAAAATATCACACATTATTTATTGAGTTCTTAATATAAAATTGATAACTCATATTCATGCACTGCTAATAACTATGACTGTCACCTTAATTATGTATTGTAGCATATCATTTGCTTTGGTGACATACATTTATAAATAGTACTTACAGAATTGAGTATGTTAAAATCTGAAAGGGGTCTTGAATATTCTAGCAGATAATTTCATTACTTTACAGATAATAGTGTATAACTAAAATATCTTGAGCATTTACCATTTGCTGGGCACCACAATAATCATATTATATATAAAACCTTATTTAGCCCTCATATGAATACTGAGAAAAAAAAATAGACCTGCAGGTTTAAATTACTTATTTAAGGACACAGAGCAGAGTCACTTAATAGCAAACCTGAGATTTAAATCAAAGTTTTCCTGTGACTATGAGTCTGGGGACTCTCCATCATACTATATTGCATACATGTATTTTTGGAAGATATAAAATTATTTCTGCATGGTGGAGTTTGTGAAACCCCATTCTACCCTTTATTGCCAACCTGGGGCTTAACATAATTAACATCATTTTAGTTGAAACAAATAGGCATGAAAAAGCATAGGTAATTAAGTTTACAAAGCTAAAAGAAAGAAAAAGAAAAAGAGTGGATCCCATGATTGACATGGAGAGTCAAGGGGTGATAAGGCCCTTAAGAATCTAGGATGAATGCTCTAAAGTGTTTATAACAAACAATCATGAGCAAGTGGCTTCAGTTCAGTTGAATGAGACATAATTTGTCTCTCTAGGATGCACATAGTTTTCTATCTACATAAACCAGCTACTTATTAGTTGGCACCACCAAGGTGAGACTTTATAGCTTTGATTTCATAGTAGTTGCATCTAACTTACAATTTTATAGATCTGCTGAGATATAAACAGTGATGCTTATAAAAATTAAGGTTTATGGGCTTAATTTAAATTTAAAATATGGCACTTAATTTAAAATAATGGTTAACTATTCTTTCACAGGAAACTAGGTTGCTCTTTTATGATGATTTTGAATTGTGGGTTTTTATGGCTATAACTAAGGATGACTGCTGACACAGGTCCATCCTCACTAGCAGGCTTTCACTATTAAACATAAGTAAAGGATGAACAGAAATGTAATAAAGCCTATTCTATTTTATTTTGTAAATTTGATTCATTTAAAATTTAAAAAGTGGATAAAGCACACTTGCAGAAGAAAATTAACAAGAGCATTGACTGACAGCTGATTCATAAAATCAGGCTCTTTATTGAAAAATATGCACAGTAAGACACTTAACTGTGTTTACTTAATAAATTATTTTCAGTCTCTACTACCATGGCTAGTAATTACATACTACATACATTTTATTGAACAAACATGGAATGCTAATTACATTTATTATTTGAAGAAGTAGAATATTAAAAATTAAAGCCTTTCATGAAGCAACCTCTTGGAGTAAAAATCTCTGACTGATGCCTGTGAAATTACTTGTACATTAAGATACAGCTCACAAAAAAAAATATGTGCTACAGATAGCACATTCTTTCTTTTCCTTTCCCTTCTGTGAGGTAAGTAGCAAGATCAGAAAAAGCTGAAAGCAGGTTAAAAGTGCAACTTCTTCCCTAACTTATTCTTTATTCATCATGTTCATTTATTTATCAAAATATATTCTATTGATGCTGGTTATAATGAATAAGACAGGAAAAGCCCCAGCTCTCAAGGAGCTTACAGTTTATAAAGAAAGTAGATTTGGAGTAAGAAATGGTAAGTGTCATAAAGGACATCATCAGAATGACTATCAGGGACACACAACCCAGAAGGGATATGGCAAAGAGAAGATCAAAGGGGACTGAATAAGTGCTAGTTAATTCAGGGAGAGGTAGTTAGAATATATTCCTGGCAGAGGTTAGGAGGGCCTAAGGTGAGCAGGAAAATTCGAGGAAAGGATAGTGTAATATGACTGGAGTATGAAGACTTAGAAATGAGTGGAGGGTGAGTGGCAAGAGTTTGTAAGATTGGCAAGTTGGTTCTCTAGGTCATGTGAAGGATTTTTGGCAATCTGACTTTGGGGCATATATCTAAAGGAATTGAAATCTGAATCTCAAAGAGATATCTGCACTCCCATGTTCATTGCAGCATTATTGACAATAACCAAGACAAGGAAGCGACCTAAGTGTCCATTGACAGATGAACACATTAAAAAAATGTGGCATATACATATAATAGAATATTACTTATCCTTAAAAAAGATGGAAATCCTGCCATTTGCAACAGTAGGGATGGATCTGAAGGACATGATGCTAAGTGAAATAAGCCAGACAGAAAGACGGGTAACTGCATGATTTCACTTATATGTGGAATCTAAAATAGTCAAACATATAGAAGCAGAGGATAAAATGGTGATTGCCAGGGAGGAGGGCAGGGAATGGGGAAATGTTGGTCAAAAAGTACAAAGTTTCCACTTTATAGAATAATTTCTGGACATCTGTACAAAATAGGGCTTATGATTAATAATTCCATATTGAATACTTAAAAATTTGCTAAGTGAGTAGATCTTATGTTAAGTGCTCTTATCAAAAAAGGAAAAAAAAAATACCTCAAAAAAGAAAAAATAAAAAGGGGTGGGTGAAAACTTTTGGAGATGATGGATAAGTTTATGGTATTGATAATAATGAGCGTTTCAGGGGTGTATACTTATCGTCAGACTCACAGGTTGTATATGTTAACTATCTATAGCTTTTTGTATATCAATTATTCCTCAATAAAGCTGTTAAAGAAAAGAAATATAAAATTTTTTTCAACTTTAACCTCTAACCCAAAGGAAAGCAATTGAAGGATTCTTTATTTAAAAAAATTCAAAAGGGCTTCCCTGGTGGCGCAGTGGTTGAGAGTCCGCCTGCCGATGCAGGGGACACGGGTTCGTGCCCCGGTCCGGGAAGATCCCACATGCCGCGGAGCGGCTAGGCCCGTGAGCCATGGCCTCTGAGCCTGCGCGTCCGGAGCCTGTGCTCCGCAACGGGAGAGGCCACAACAGTGAGAGGCCCGAGTACCGCAAAAAAAAAAAAAAAAAAAAAAAAAAAAATTCAAAAAAATTTTTTTTGAATTTTATTTATTTATTTATTATACAGCATCTATTTTGTACATATTAGTGTATATATGTCAATCCCAATCTCCCTATTCATCCCACCCCCACACACCACTTTCCCCCCTTGGTGTCCATGCAATTGTTCTCTACATCTGTGTCTCTATTTCTGCCTTCCAAACTGGTTTATCTGTACCATTTTTCTAGATTCCACATATATGTGTTAATATATGATATTTGTTTTTCTCTTTCTGACTTACTTCACTCTGTATGACAGTGTCTAAGTCCATCCATGTCTCTACAAATGACCCAATTTCATTCCTTTTTATGGCTGAGTAATACTCCATTGTATATATGTACCATTTCTTTTTATCCATTTGTCTGTTGATGGGCATTTATGTTGCTTCCATGACCTGGCTATTTTAAATAGTGCTGCAATGAACATTGGGGTGCATGTGTCTTTTTGAATTATGGTTTTCTCTGGGTATATGCCCAGTTGAAAGGTTCTTTAGTGTCAGGGAGTTTGAATCACAGAAGAAAACTATTTCTTCTCAATTCATTTATAAAGTGGTCTAGAACGGAAATCCATCTGGAAACATGTGAGTGGTCACAGTTGAAGAAATCTTTAATCAATAGCAATGTAAGTTAAATCATGAGATGGAATACCTTATTCATTATATTTACACCTCAGGTTAGTTTACATTCGGTCTCTAAGAACATGAAAAAAACAGCCTTGTCATCCACTCAAAGGAGTGAGCTACTGGGATTGGAGTGTTCTGGGTATTGGATCTGATTTGGAACAGATATTTGCAGGGTTTTTTTCCCTCCAATTTCTTTGGTCTTTAAATATTATCGCTGAAAAGTATAGCCTGAGAGATAGCCTCATCCACCAGAGGGTAGACAGCAGAAGCAAGAAGAACTACAATCCTGCAGCCTGTGGAACAAAAACCACATTCACAGAAAGATAGACAAGATGAAAAGGCAGAGGACTATGTACCAGATGAAGGAACAAGATAAAACCCCAGAAAAACAACTGAATGAAGTGGAGATAGGCAACCTTCCAGAAAAAGAATTCAGAATAACGATAGTGAAGATGATCCAGGACCTTGGAAACAGAATGGAGGCAGAGATCAAGAAGATGCAAGAAATGTTTAACAAAGACCTAGAAGAAATAATGAACAAAAAAGAACAGAGATGAACAATACAATAACTGAAATGAAAACTACACTAGAAGGAATCAATAACAGAATAACTGAGGCAGAAAAACGGATAAGTGACCTAGAAAACAGAATTGTGGAATTCACTGCTGCAGAACAGAATAAAGAAAAAAGAATGATAAGAAATGAAGACAGCCTAAGAGACCTCTGGGACAACATTAAACGTAACAACATTCGCATTATAGGGGTCCCAGAAGGAGAAGAGAGAGAGAAAGGACCTCAGAAAGTATTTGAAGAAATTATAGTCAAAAACTTCCCTAACATGGGAAAGGAAATAGCCACCCAAGTCCAGGAAGCGCAGCGAGTCCCATACAGGATAAACCCAAGGAGAAACATTCCGAGACTCATAGTAATCAAATTGGCAAAAAATAAAGACAAAAACTATTGAAAGCAGCAAGGGAAAAACAACAAATAACATAAAAGGGAACTCTCATAAGGTTAACAGCTGATTTCTCAGCAGAAACTCTACAAGCCAGAAGGGAGTGGCATGACATATTTAAAGTGATGAAAGGGAAGAACCTACAACCAAGATTACTCTACCCAGCAAGGATCTCATTCAGATTCGATGTAGAAATCAAAAGCTTTACAGACAAGCAAAAGCTAAGAGAAGAGGTGCACCTTTACAACAAATGATAAAGGAACTTCTCTTAAGTGGGAACCACAAGAGAAGAAAAAGACCTACAAAAACAAACCCAAAACAATTAAGAAAATGGTCAAAGGAACATACATATCGATAATTACCTTAAACATGAATGGATTAAATTCTACAATGAAAAGACAGTCTCGCTGAATGGATACAAAAACAAGACCCATATATATTGCTGTCTAAAAGAGACCCACTTCAGACCTGGGACACATACAGACTGAAAGTGAGGGAATGGAAAAAGATATTCCATGCAAATGGGAATCAAAAGAAAGCTGGAGTAGCAATACTCATATCAGATAAAATAGACTTTAAAATAAAAAATGTTACAAGAGATAAGGAAGGACACTACATAATGATCAAGGGATCAATTCAAGAAGAGTCAACAATTATAAATATATATGCTGCCAACATAGGGGCACCTCAATACATAAGGCAACTGCTAATAGCTATAAAAGAGGAAATCGACAGTAACACAATAATAGTGAGGGACTTTAACACCGCACTTAAATCAATGGACAGATCATCCAAAGAGAAAATTACTAAGGAAACACAAACTTTAAATGACACAATACACCAGATAGGTTTAATTGATATTTATAGGACATTCCATCCAAAAAGAGCAGATTACACTTTCTTCTCAAGTGCACACGGAACATTCTCCAGGATTGATCACATCTTGGGTCACAAATAAAGCCTCAGTAAATTTAAGAAAATTGAAATCATATTGTAATCATCTTGTTAGACCACAACGCTATGAGATTAGAAATCAATTACAGAGAAAAATTGTAAAAACCACAAACACCTAGAAAGTAAACAATATGTTACTAAATAACCAAGAGGTCACTGAAGAAATCAAAGAGGAAATCAAAAAATACCTGGAAACAAATGACAATGAAAACACGACTATCCAAAACCTATGGGATGCAGCAAAAGCAGTTCTAAGAGGGAAGTTTATAGCAATACAAGCCTACCTTAAAAAACAAGAAAAATCTCAAACAATCTAACCTTACACCTAAAGGAACTAGAGAAGGAAGAATAAACAAAACCCAAAGTTAGTAGAAGGAAAGAAATCATAAAGATCAGATCAGAAATAAAAGAAATAGAAACAAAGAAAACAACAGCAAAGATCAGTAAAACTAAAAGTTGGTTCTTTGAGAAGATAAACAAAATTGATAAACCATTAGCCAGACTCATCAAGAAAAAGAGGGAGAGGACTCAAATCAATAGAATTAGAAGTAAAAAAGGAGAAGTTACGACACCACAGAAATACAAAGCATCCTAAGAGACTACTACAAGCAACTCTATGCCAATAAAATGGACAACCTGGAAAAAATGGACAAATTCTTAGAAAGGTATAACATTCCAAGACTGAACCAGGAAGAAATAGAAGATATGAACAGACCAGTCACAAGTCATGAAATTGAAACTGTGATTAAAAATCTTCCAGCAAACAAAAGTCCAGGACCAGATGGCTTCACAGTGAATTCTATCAAACATTTAGAGAAGAGCTAACACCCATCCTTCTCACACTCTTCCAAAAAATTGCAGAGGAAGGAACACTCCCAAACTCATTCCATGAGGCCACCATCACCCTGATACCAAAAACCGACAAAGATACTACAAAAAAACAAAATTACAGATCAATATCACTGATGAATATAGATGCAAAAATCCTCAACAAAATACTAGCAAACAGGATCCAACAACACATTAGAAGGATCATACACCATGATCAAGTGGGATTTATCCCAGAGATGCAAGCATTCTTCAATACTCACAAATCAATAATTGTGATACACCATTATTAACAAACTGAAGAATAAAAACCATATGATCATCTCAATAGATGCAGAAAAAGCTTTTGACAAAATTCAGCACCCATTTACAATAAATACTCTCCAGAAAGTGGGCCTAGAGGGAACCTACCTCAACATAATAAAGACCATATACGACAAACCCACAGCAAACATCATTCTCAATGGTGAAAAACTGAAAGCATTTCCTCTAAGATCAGGAACAAGACAAGGATATCCACTCGCATCATTATTATGCAATATAGTTTTGGAAGTCCTAGCCATGGCAATCAGAGAAGAAAAAGAAATAAAAGGAATCCAAATTGGAAAAGAAGAAGTAAAACTGTCACTGTTTGCAGATGACATGATACTATACATAGAGAGTCCTAAAGATGCTACCAGAGAACTATTAGAGCTAATCAATGAATTTGGTAAAGTTGCAGGATACAAAATTAATGCACAGAAATTTCTTACATTCCTATACACTAATGATGAAAAATCTGAAAGAGAAATTAAGGAAACACTCCCATTTACCATTGCAACAAAAAGAATAAAATACCTAGGGGTAAAGCTACCTAGGGAGACAAAAGAACTGTATGCAGAAAACTATAAGACACTGATGAAAGAAATTAAAGATGATACCAACAGATGGAGAGATATACCATGTTCTTGGATTGGAAGAATCAATATTGTGAAAATGACTATACTACCCAAAGCAATCTACAGATTGAATGCAATCCCTTTCAAATTACCAATGACATTTTTTTTTTACAGAACTAAAACAAAAAATCTTAAAATTTGTATGGAGACACAATAGACCCCGAATAGCCAAAGCGGTCTTGAGGGGAAAAATCGGAGCTGGAGGAATCAGATTCCCTGACTTCAGATTATACTACAAAGCCACAGTAATCAAGACAATATGGTCCTGGCACAAAAACAGAAATATAGAGCAATGGAACAGGATAGAAAGCCCCGAGATAAACCCACACACCTATGGTCAACTAATCTATGACAAAGGAGGCAAGGATATACAATGGAGAAAAGACAGTCTCTTCAATAAGTGGTGCTGGGAAAACTGGACAGCTACATGTAAAATAATGAAATTAGAACACACCCTAACACCATACACAAAAATAAACTCAAAATGGATTAGAGACCTACATGTAAGACTGGACACTATAAAACTCTTAGAGGAAAACATAGGAAGAACATTTTTTGACATAAATCACAGCAAGATCTTTCTTGATCTGCCTCCTAGAGTAATGGAAATAAAAATAAACAAATGGGACCTAATGAAACTTAAAAGCTTTTGCGCACAGCAAAGGAACCTACAAATGAGACGATAAGACAACCCGCAAAATGGGAGAAAATATTTGCAAACGAATCAACGGACAAAGGATTAATCTCCAAAATGTATAAACAGCTCATGCAGCTCAATATTAAATAAGACACTAACCCAATCCAAAAATGAGCAGAAGGCCTAAATAGACATTTCTCTAAAGAAGACATACAGATGGCCAAGAAGCACATGAAAATCTGCTCAACCTCACTAACTATTAGAGAAATGCAAATCAAAACCACAGTGAGGTATCACCTCACACCAGTTAGAATGGACATCATCAGAAGATCTACAAACAACAAATGCTGGAGAGGGTGTGGAGAAAAGGGAACCCTCTTGACTGATGATGGGAATGCAAATTGATACAGCCACTATTCAGAACAGTATGGAGGTTCCTTAAAAAACTAAAAGTAGAATTACCATATGACCCAGCAATCCCACTGCTGGGCGTATACCCAGAAAAAACCACAATTCAAAAAGACACACGCACCCCAATGTTCATTGCAGCACTATTTACAATAGCCAGGTCATGGAAACAACCTAAATGGCCATTGACAGACAAATGGATAAAGAAGATGAGGTACATATATACAATGGGATATTACTCAGCCATAAAAAGGAACGAAATTGGGTCATTTGTAGAGATGTGGATGAATCTAGAGACTGTCATACAGAGTGAAGTAAGTCAGAAGGAGAAGAACAAATATCATATATTAACGTCTATATGTGGAACCTAGAAAAATGGTACAGATGAACCGGTTTGCAGGGCGGAAACTGAGACACAGATGTAGAGAACAATCGTATGGACCTCAAAGGGGAAAACGGCAGGGGGTGGTGGTGGTGCTGTGATGAATTGGGAGATTGGGATTTACATGTATGTACTAATATGTATAAAATGGATAACTAATAACCTGCTGTATAAAAAAATAAATAAAATAAAATTCAAATATATATATAGCCTGAGAGCAGACATAAAGTATGTTTGTTTTCATCAATAATTCCAAATTTGGCTGGTAATTAACCTGTCCTTTGGCGTTAAGATGCTTGTGCAGACAGAAATGTAAAGGAACTCATTGTTAATATCTGTTCAGGATCAGAAAATTGAGGATTTAAGAGTTTGGCTGTGATGTCAACTATATCAGAGGGCTATAGATGTTTGAGTTTCCAGCTCACTCTTTCAAAAATACTTGTGAACAGAGAAAAATACCTGTATTTTAAACCTTGCCTCATATTATACCCAGAAAAAAATTTGAAACAATTTTTGATAAAAGTAACTGTCATTACTTTAGAAATTATTTGATTAATCAACGAATATTTATTGGGTACCATATTTAAGTCACGCAGTTTACACATATAAATTAGTCCTCCAAGAGTCCTGAAAATTAGATGTTTCAGGCATCTTCACTTTAGCAGTCAAACTTGGGATCAGAGAGGTAAGTTTGCCCTAGGACACAAAGCTAATAAGTAGTGGAGATGTGATTTAAACTCAGGCCTGGCTGCTTCAAAAGGGTGTGCTATTTTCACTGTCATGTAGTGTCTCCAAAGGGTTTATTTAATATTTATTAAGTTACTTACATGGACTGGTTATTTTGTGAATCACAAACCTATGCCCAGAGGTCATAAGAAAAATGAGGGGGAGATGTAAATTATTAAGACATTTGCTTTGAGGAAATATTATTTGCTATCCTGGAGCAGGGTTTATTATAGCTCAACTGGATAAGCAAAAGACAGAGTCATGGGGTAGTGGGCTTCTTATTCTGTTTAAGGTGGTCTTTAACAGAAGAGGGAAATCTTCATGCTTGTTTATTTGCTTATTTGTCTCACAATAATTATACCTAAATAATTATACCTAAATGAGGAGGATTAATGAAAGTCCCTGCTTCTCTCATACTTTTATTCAAGTATGATTGATAATAAATAAGAAACAGTGGTAAATATACAGAATTATTCCTCGGGATTTATTTCCTTAAAAAGAAAGACTAGCACTTCTCAAACTATTTTTTGCTGAAGATTAGCATTTTGTTAGATATTAATAATGGTTCTGCCAAAAAATAGTTGAAATAAATTTAGGAAATTTGAGATGATACACTGTCAGACTTGATCTTTATAAGTGGATTTCTTAGAACCTTTAATAGGTATATTATAATCACTGATTCCCAGGAACCACCCCAAACCCATTTAATGGGAATCTCTGGGGGTGAGACTCAGGCATCAGTTTTGGGTTTTTTTTTTTTACATCTTTATTGGAGTATAATTGCTTTACAATGGTATGTTAGTTTTTGCTTTATAACAAAGTGAATCAGTTATACATATGCATATGTTCCCATATCTCTTCCAGGCATCAGTTTTAAGTTTTCCAGATGATGCTGTGATTCTGGTATGCAGAAATGCTATTGTAATGAAACTTTTCTTTTTTTTTTTAGTACATATGCTCAGGCTAGAGGCCAATTGTTTTCATTTCGTCAATTATTTGTCACAATGGAGAAATAATGATGATAAATGACACAAAGTAGAAAGGCTTTTGTAGTTTGTCATAGATTCAGTTCTTTATTAAATGAAAGTCGATTTTGATCAGAGAAGCATCCTGTGAATTACTAGTGATGGGAGAACAGATGGAGCTCTAAGAGGGAAGGAAATGACTGGAAAATAAGCCAGCTCCCCCCCACCCTGTACATCTCTGACTTCTGTCCACAATGCTTCCACTTTTCTAGAGGCAGCAGCCAGGACCACCGTGGGAATGCAGGGCCCTCTGCAGCTGCCCCCTCTGTCGCCTGGGGCACCTGGTTTTGCAGCTCTGTTGAGGGCTGAGGTCTGAATTTTTCCTTTTTTCCTTTCACTTTAGTCCCTTGGTTCTGGCAGAGACTTCAGGTCCTATTAAGTGGATTCTTGCTCTTTTAGCATGTTCTATATGCCTGATGTTGTGAAACAAGTTCATTAAAGATTAGGGCTGACTTCCCTTCTTAATTCTTTTCCATGGAGCCCAGTGTCTCTGGGGTAGAGACAAACCCAGGACAGAAAAGCCCCCCACCCCCTGGGCTTGCTCATCTCTCCAGGCCCAAGTCCCGCTTTTGTTTCGGACTCTTTTCCTGGGCATTCCCCTCACTGCAGTTCCACAAACACTGTCCTTTCTCTTTGACTTTGAGCTTTTGCACGGGTGGCTGTATTCCTCCTCGCAAGCACTTCCTTTGTGCTGTCTGGCTAAGTCCTATTTGATATTGTCCTTCACAACTTGGCTTGGAGACCACCTTTCCTGGCAGTGCCCCCCCTCCTCCACCGTCCTCCCTGATATACTCATCCGGGTTGAAGGCCCCTCATGTCTGCTACAAACAGCACCCTTTAAATGGTCTAACAATGGTAATCTGCATGCACGTCTTCCCAGCTGGCTCCTAGAGTCCTTGAGGGCAGAGTCTGTGTTTTGTTTTCCAGTTCCCAGCTTAATGCCTGGTCTACCAAAAATGCTTCACTAATGTTTTATGGGTAAGTGAAAACACTCTTTCTTGCTCTTCCCAGCACTGAACACACTCGTTCACACGTTCACAATTTTACATTCTTTTAGATCCCTTTCTCTTCTTTTCTAAACCACCTTCTCAACTGGCAAATTGTGGCTCCAGCCATACCCCTCAATATTGACATCATATTGATTTCCACTTACCGACTTAATATTTTTACTTTGTGATATGTATTTTATAAAAACCTCGTATGAGTTTTATATTCCCAAATGGACCATAAACTTTTCAAGACAACTATATTCTCCTACTTCCAACTTCAAGTAGCCATTGAATTGCTGTATGACTCAAATGATATAACTCAGGTCTGTATTTTAGCCTTATTCTGTCCACCTACATGTATGCTTTCATTGTGCCCTCATGTATGATTCCAGCAATTAACTTTCTGCTTGAAGATGTCTTCATTCATTCTTTATTTTCACAAATTAATGTCTTTGTTCAATATATATTTACCGAGTACCTCTTGGAGGGGCTAAGGACACAGCAGTGAATAAAACAGACAAAATTCTGGCCCTAGTGGGTGGGGGCAGAAAGAAGACGACATAAACAAGTAACATATAGAGGGTCACATGGTAATAAAGATATTGGAGAAAGTAGGTCTAAAGGAAGGAGGGTAGAGAGTGTTGAGGGAGTTGCAATTTAAAATAGGAAAAGCCCACTGATAATGTGGCCTTCGAGCAGCATCCTGAGGGAATGAGCCCCGTGGCTATCAGGGGAAGAAAGTTCCAGGAAGAGGGAACGGCAGATGCCAAGGCTCTGATGGCAGCATGATAAGTGTATTGGAGGCACAGAAAGGCTATCAGTGTGGTTGGAGCAGGCAAAGTGGGAGAGTCGTGGGGGAGGGAGCTGGAAAGGTGATGAGGGTGAACAGAGACTATGGGTCTGGAGGTCAAGATATGAACTTGGCCTATTTATCGGAACCTTGTTTGGGTATCCAGTGTAGAACCAATGCCGTTTCAGTGCTTTGGAGGATATAAAGGTGAAGGCTCAGACTCTGCCCTCAGTGAGTTCGGCCTCCATAATGTGAGGAAAGCCCCAGTTTGGGTGAGAAGCATCTCAGATCCCAAGTACAGAAGCTTAGTGCTGACTCATATACACTGTTGGTGTGAGTGTAAACTAATATACTTCCCCCTCCCCCACCATAGTTCAGTCTGGCAAAATGTATACAAATTTCAAATGTGTATGCTCTGGACATGGCAGTTGCACATCTAGGTTTTTTCCCTAAGTAAATATGAAGTATACAAAGATGTATAAGCAAGTATGTTTATAATGAATTGTTTATAATAGTGAAAAACTAAATATTCAGCAATGAGCTTAGGCAAGTGAATGTGATACATCCAGTTAAGGAAATATTGTATAGTTATTCAAAATGATGATGTAGCTATTGATACAGAAAGATTATCATGATATATAGTTAAGTGGAATAAAGTTATAAAACAGCATGCAAAGGAGGAATCTATTTTTATAGCATATTAAAAGTGTGTGATTTATATATCATGGAAATCTAGATGAATATGAACCAAGCTGTTAGTCGTACTAATATACACATATTGGAACTTGGGGGGATTTTTACTTTCTTTATTATACCTCTCTGTTTGGTATGATTAAATCAATGGGAAGCCATTTCTATGGCAATCAGAAAATTACTGTTTTCAGTTTTTAAAAAGGAAAGAAAATGATAAATGCTTAGTCCATAATAAACGCTGTGTCCAGCAAGTGTACTGCTTTTCACCTGATCCCCCTGATCACATGTGGTGGACTTCTGGGTTCCCACATATAAAGGCTTACTTGGTTTTATCAATTTACTTTCTTGCCTGTCCAACTAGGGCAGATCTAAGAACCCATCACTCTGACTCTTACTTCCTTCTACCCTTCCCTAAATTGCTTTTGATATCAATATCTCCAAAGTGAAAATGAGAGATGAAAATACCACAAAATGGGAACCATATTTATCAGGAGAAGATGCATAACTGATTAACTTGGCTTGTATGTTCTGTGCCCAGTTTGGGACTTTTTAGTCCTTGATTAGAAAATGTTTCTGGGTCCCCAAGGACACTTATTACTCGTGGTTGTTACTTCTTGAATACTACTGATGCCTATTCAGGATTTGTTTGAAGAGTTTTAAAACTGGGTTGTCCTGCCCCTTGCCTGTCCCCTATACAGTCCTGACTCAGCCAAGCAGAAAGAGTTCTGAAAGGACTGAATGAAAGCTGTAGTTTCCAGCCAATCCCCCTGGGGAGCTGGAGATGTCTGGTCCGTGGTTCGGAGGCATTAATTCTGCTTGCTTTGACTTTGCCAACTGTGTTTGATTTCTTTTCTTCTCTCTCACTGGGCACTTCATTGTAGAATTTTGTATGTAAAGGGAGCATTCAGCATGTATTGCAGTTTCCCACATGTGCTTAGGCAGCGAATGCTGTCAAAAGCACTCAGTATAATAAAAAAAATGGCTCTCATCAATGACATTTTTTTATTATGGATTTCCTAGCTCTCTGATAGGCTGTACCTTTGATTTAGGATTTCAAAAAGAATTTAATCATGAAAGAAAGCTCTGTGTGCTGGGTGAATCCTCTTGAAGGCAATTGCCTTTTATACCTCCAGGTTCTTAATCGCTCCTTCAGTCTGCTCAGCTGTTTTATTCTTTTATGTTTGGATCAACATGTAAATAATTGAGGATCATGGCTGACTTTACTTAAGGAAAGGTAGAAATGAAATCCGGGCTCAATGGAGGAAGGAGAGAATAAAAGAGATAGGAGGCTGATCCACTCAATCAAAGGATGACTTTTCATGCCCGAGTTTCTGCATCAGGAATATGGAGCTATTCCACTTCAGCTTTCCCCAAAGTGAGTTTCAGGGAACAGTAGTCCCGTGAGGCTAGTGTTCCAAGGCTAGTGCTCCAAGGTCAGCTACTACACATGATCCTCAATGGTTTACAACATGTATTAGCTCTGAGAACACTTGATGTAAAATTTTATTTTGTTGAATATAGCATTTTTTAATGTATTTGCCTACTGAACTCTTTTTAGAAGAATGACTTATACCACCTGAGTTTTATGTTCCTTTCTTCCTTTGGAAAATTGAAAGATTAATGGATTCTCTATAATTGAGATTAAAAGACATACACACTGGAGCCCAAAGTTAGAGCAAAAAGTTAATATATTAAGGGATCTTCTGCTTTATATCTAATTTTGTGAATCTTTCATTTAAAAAGATACACAAAGCAAATATGACAAAATGTTAACAGTTCTTATTTTTGAAAAGAGATTTTCGGTTATGCTCCTTTTTAGTATGTGTTCAATTTCTGAGAAAGTCAGTTAAGGTGCACAGGAAATGTAAATGTCAGTTGTACATAAGGCATTACAGTAATAACCATTCATCTGTTCATTTATTCAACAAAAGTTTATTGAGTACTTAAAATATACCATGCACAATTCTTGGCATTTGTGATATACCAATAAATAAATAGATAAAAGATTTCTGTCCTTGAGGTGCCAGACTAAGGTTTAATTCAATAAATATTTATGAATTGTTGAGGCTTGTTTCTAATAATGTCTGAATAAGATTCTATCTGACTGACCCTTCTGCAGATAACAACTATAAAGTCTAGACAAAAATAAAACAAAACTAAAAAGCAAAACCAATGGCCAGAAAGTGCTGGAGAGCAACAAAATGCAGGTAGTTTCTGGAAGGAAATCCACACTTAGACAAAAGGGAAGGCTCTGGGTGAGTTCCTATCTGTATGGCTTATAAACTGAGTAAAGGCCTCAGCTTGCCCTGTAGATGTAGGATGCTAAAACTATGCTAGAACACCTGAAATCTTTTTGGTCTAAAAAAATCAAATAACAAAGATCTGGACAACAAAGCTTCTGGAAAGTGATGGAATCAGAGAGAAGGAGACTAAAGATACATCCCGACCGCCTGACTGGCCCTGAAACATAAATGTTTGGGGTAGGTTCCAAGCAGCTTAGTTAAGGATTAGATAGAAACTGTTATCCAAGAAAAAGAGCTTGAAGTTTGAGGCCTATCAAGCTAATTGCCTGCTAACAGAAACAAACTCAACAACGAAACACTCTTTACAGGCATAAAACATAATCTAGCAATCCACAATCTAAAATTACTTAATACACAAAGAATCAGAAAAATCTGATTCATTCTCAAGAGGAAAGAGAGTAAATGAAGGCCAACTCCAAGATGAGCCAGATGTTGGAATTAGCAGTCAAGTATTTTAAAGTAGTTATTATAGTGATGCACAAGGTCATGAAGAATATATGCTCACAATGAGTTTTTAAAAAGTAAATCTTAGCAGAGAAGTAAAAAGAATAACAAAGAATGAAATGGAAATTCTAGAATTGAAAATTACAATGTTTGAAAATTTAAAAATTCACTGGATGGGCTTAACCAAAAGAAAAAGAAAAACAAAAAAAAGAGGAATCTGTGAACTTGAAGAGAGAGCAGTCGAAATTAGCGATTCTGAAGAATAGAGAAAAAATATTTTATAAATGAACAGCACCTCAGTGAAACATGGCAAAATATGAAAACATTTACCATAAGTGTAACGCAAGTCCCAGAAGAAGAGAGAGGGAATGGGGCATAAATAATGGCCATTTTTTTTACATACATTTGTAAATTTGAGAAGATTAGAAAAACCTAAGTGGCATGTATACAAAGAAAACCATGCAAAACATAGTCACACTTCTGAAAATCAGTGATTAGGAGAAAATCTTGAATATAGCCAGAGAAAATCAACACATTTTATAAAGGGGAATGAAAATTCAAATCATTACTGATCTCCTGTTAGAAAAAAATGGAGGGTAAAATACATTAGAACAAAATCTTTAAAGAGTTGAAAGGGCAAACTGTTAACCCAGAATTTTCTGTCCAGAAAAAATATCCTTCAAGAATGAATGCAAAATGAAGACATTTTTAGGTCAAACTAAGGGAATTTGTCACCAGTGGACCTGAACTAGAACCATATTGCGTTGAAAGAAGTTCTTCAAGCTGAAAGGAAATGATATTAGACAGAAATGACTGATTTTGAGCATTACCATAAAGATATACTAATCAAGACAGCAGAGTATTGGTGAAAGAATAGACACATCAATCAATGTAATAGAATAGAGAGCTCAGGAATAGATCGACCCAAATTTAGCTAATTTTTGAAAAAGATGAAAACACAATTCAATGGAGAAAGGATAAATTACACAAATATATACGTTTATCAAAACTCAGCAAATGTACACTTAAGATTTATGCATTTCATTATATATATGCAAGTTTAAAAGAAAAAAAATAAAGTGATGAACTTTAATGATTTGCATATTGACAGATTTAGGAGTGAAATGCATCAATGTCTTCAATTTACTTTGAAATGCATTAAAAACAAGATGGATTGATGCATGGATAGAAGAATGAATAGAAAAGTGATAAAGCAGATTAGTAAAATGATAATGGTCAAATCCAAGTGGCAGTTATACAGGTGCTTCTAGTATTATTTTTCTCTCTCTGTTTAAAGTGTTTTGTGTAAAAAAATAATAATGGACTGCCTGTTATGGACTGGTATTTCTAACCATGGTCCCCCAAATCAGGAAAAAGTAGTTCTTTATCTCAGGTATCTCCTAGTCTAGTGAGAGAAACAAACATGTAAATCATAAAAATATGGTACTATAAATTCAGTAGGGATGAATAAAGGTTATTATGACAACATGGAGAAAGGTCCCATAATCCAAACCAAGGGTGGTCAGAGGTGGTGAGGAAAGGGGTCTAGTATTAGGTGATGCTTTTACTGAGTCCTAAAGGATGAAAAACAGTTTGCCAGAAAAGTTGAGGAAAGAAGGCAAGGGAGGAAAGAGTATTCCAGGTAGAGGAGATAGCATGGGCAAAGACAAGAAGAGGATTTACAAAAGAAATGAGTGGGATATTAAATGTAATTAGAAGCCAGACACTGCAGTTTGGGCCTGTGTTATTGGGAGCTATAGAATGGTCTTAAATAAGGAAGTAGCATGAACACATTTGAGTTTTAGACAGACTGCTCTGGCAGCTGTGGAAGACAATTGAAGTATTGCTTATGCAAGAGTAATTAGGCTGTTATAATAATAAGACTTGATGGGAGCCTGAACTAGGACTTACATTTTAAGGATGGGGGAAAAAGGGATGTCAGTTTAAGGCACAGGAAGGAAGCAAGGTTGGATATGGGTTTGGGGTGGCCATATAATTTATCATCTATAAAGGGCACTTTTGAGAGTGAAAGTTGGCATTTTGATAATTATGCCAGGGCACCAGGAATTAACTGAAATAGTCTAGGGTAAGTGGAGCATGTTGTCAGACGAGATATGACGGGGCATGTATTGAAGAGGAGCCTAGAATGACTCTGAAACCCCTAACTCAGCTGACAGAGATGGGAGCAGGTTTAAAAGTAAAGATGATGACATACAAAGAAGTTCGTGATTTGTTGGTTTCTGCTCTAAGGAATTTACAATCTAGAGAACACTCAACTTTTCTTGGCTACGGTAGTCAGGGATAGAAGAGGCATCTGAGCTGGATCATAAAGAATGTAGGTTTTGGATCTGCAGAAAGATAGAAGGAGACATAAGACCAAAGTGAGCCCTGTGCCTTGAGCTCTGAAAATAACATTTTTCTTAGAGCTGGGTTTTTTTTGATTATTTAAATAGTTAAAAAATGGAAATAACTCAAGTATCCCATTATTAGAATTTTAGGAGTCCAAGTGAGAAATAGACACCAAAACAGACAGATGAGGTCAATATATCTATATCTATCTCTATTATTGTTATTACCAGATCTGGACTGGAGCAGGTAACTGGGACCTGCAGTCACCATTGTGCTTCCTGATTGGATCTCGGGAGTCCTCACGGGGAGAGGAGTCTCTAAGGCAGTCACCACGATATTCTTGTTTTCAGAGGTATTCTGTAACTTCAAGGTGGAGCTCCTTTCCAGGTAGATGATTATCCATCTAGAAGAAGAATCACTGTCTTATCTGTATCAAGCCCTGAGAGGGGGTTTAGAGAGAGAAAGATAACAGGTGACATCTGACTTTTATGTCATTAACTTCTTCCTATCAAAAAAGTAAATCAACTGATGTTGGAATCTTCTTACTTAACCAGTTGGATAATTCCCTCCTCTTCCAATGTTGGGGAGTTAAAGGAGGGGTGGGGAAAGGAGATAAAAGCTTTACTGGCATGCTGTCCTTTCCTGGAATGAAAGTTATTTCATGGACACATGAAGGCAGGAGAGTAGAGTCCCTTCTAACATACTTTATATTTCTATCATAATTCAAATCCAGTTTGGTTATCCATTTCAGAAATATATTAATATATTCTCATGTGGCAACACCCTTTATAGAACACTCCCACTATGCCTCTGCCTGCAGGTCTCCTTTTTTTCTTCATCCTAATGGTTTCTAGGCACTGACATCCTCATATATATAGATTTACATTCAATTACAAATTCTTTAGGCTGCAATTTCATTTTGCTTCCATTTCTATCTGATTGGTTTCTTTTGAACAAGATATACCTCTTGATCACTGTCTTCATAATGAATTCTATACCACCAAGTCTCAGCCATATTTATGAGGTAAAATTGATCTTCTTTGCTAAGCCTCAAGTTCACCTTGATTTTTTTCCCCCTAATCTATATTGAATGCATTGGTATATCTACTAAAATATATGTAGATAGGGCTTCCCTGGTGGCGCAGTGGTTGAGAGTCCGCCTGCTGATGCAGGGGACGCGGGTTCGTGCCCCGGTCCAGGAAGATCCCACATGCCGTGGAGCGGCTGGGCCCATGAGCCATGGCCGCTGAGCCTGCGCGTCCGGAGCCTGTGCTCCGCAACGGGAGAGGCCACAACAGTGAGAGGCCCGCGTACCACAAAATAAATAAATAAATAAAATAAAATATATGTAGATTCTTGTACTTTCAACTATGTTCTCCTTTGAATTATCTGGCACTTCATCCACTGTTAATCTTTTTTTTCAATGTCAGAAGCGTTGTTGACTGTCTTAATATTTTTGCCATTTTACTGAGAATATTTCATCTTCCTTTTCAATTTCAAGTCCTCTCAATCAGAACAGCAAATTATTTTCTTCCCAGTCATCATGATATATTCTTTGTCAGAGGTATTCTATAACCTCTAGATGGAACTCAAGGATACATGCCCTACTCCCTCTTTCCAAAGTCAAGGAAGAAGAAGATGTGTACTGATATCTATCTATATATCTAGATCTATAATCTGTATATCTATATATCTTCACCAAAAATTTAGTGCCTTTTGGTGGGTAGAGGAAAATCTCTCTCAGGACTGGATGATACCTTTGGAGACTTTTTTCTCCTTATCTTTTCATCCTTGCAAGATGAACTGGGAAAGACTTCTATTTGGAGGAGTCCCTTATCATGGTAGACCTAGAAGAGCTAGGTAGAAGACAGAAGAGGAAGGCTGGCAAGTACATCTTAGCTGAGATTGACTTTGCAACTCTGGAAAATGGGCTTTATTTTCCGTGCTGTCACTATGAGGGTAGTAAGATCTAGAAAGCCAAGAAGAAGGTCATTCAGCTTCATTTTAATTAAAGCTTAAGGCTAAAGGGTCAAAAGTAATGCGCATAGCTCATCTAGACCAGTGTTGGGGAAAATGCCTCTTCTTAATATTTACATATGGGGGCTTCTGTTCCATTCTTCAGGAAGAAACAGTATTGGAGAAACACTTCTTGCCCTTTTATCCAAACTCTTCCTCCAACAAGGAGGGTGAAACTAATTCAACTGGTGAAACTAGGGAGTCCTTGGAAGCCTTTGAGTCCCATTAATGGGAGCACAGCCATTGCACTGTGACTCAAGTGACATAGGACATCTCTTTCATCTATACATGCTTCCAGGATTAGCAGGGACTTGCTGTTCTCTATTCCCTAATTTCAGCTTCTTCAAGACTGTAACTGCATGGGTACATCAGAGTTGCATATTTACCAAACTCTAGGTTTGGGGAGTGGTAAAGGAAGCCTTGCAATGACCTCTGATTCTGATTTATTGGCAATTGAGCTGATAGTTTGATACTGATTTAGCTAGTTATTTATGTTTGTACCCTGAAGGGGACAAGGAAAAGTGCTAATTTGAGTACCAAATCCCACCCTGAACTTTCAGCACCCAGCTTACCAAGGAAGTAGATCCTACTGAGATACCAAAGGTTTAGCTAGGAAAAGAGCTTTGCATGTTCCTGGAGTGTATTCTCTGCATATGGCTCCCTCCTCACCAATGTGACCTGTTACAGTGTCATCTACTCAAGGATTCAAGGACTTAGTATCCCAATCAAATGTCTCTTTTCATCAGCGATAATCAGCATCCCTAGCTAAAATCCTATTCTTTTTGGAACTTTGTGTTTTGGTCTGGAAAACCAAAACATATCTATATTATCCTCCATTTTCTAATAATCTACAATTTACTTCTCATATTCTTTCCTTTTAAAGCCCCAATACAATGTGGAAGAAATGGTTAAATCATTACCTGTCATGTGGCAAAGATGTCCTAGTCATAGGCCACTATAGTTAGAGTGGTGAAGATATAAAATAGGTTGTAATAGGGGAAAATGCACAAGCAGAGACGTAGCAGAACACACACACTCCCACAAGCACTTCTTTTGCTAGAGAGTTGTTGACTCAAGCTGGGCATAGCTGGACAGGGTGCACTATAACCAGTGATTCAGTGGAGAAGACTTTGCTCCTGTAATGCTCTCCATATTTATAGGAATTATAAATTTATTTTTATAGGAACTATATATTCATATTTACAGGTACTATATATTTGTAGGAACTTGTTAGACCAGGATTGGCAAAATTTTTTCTGTAAGGGACCAAAGAGTAAGTATTTTCAGCTTTGTGGTACATAGGTTCTGTCACAGCTACTCAACTCTCTACTGTATTGCGAAAGCAGACATAGCCAGTATGTATATTAATGGGCATGGCTGTGTCTCAATAACACTTTATTTACAAAGGAGGTGGTGGGTCAGATTTGAGTCATGGAGCCAGTTTGCTAACCATTTATCTAGATAACAGTGTAAGAGTGAGCACTTTGTATTCAGAAGTGGTCTTGGTAGAAAGGGAGAACTTTTGGAACTTAACACCTGGTGTGTCAGCCTGTTCTTCTATTGACCTAACTCTGACTGGCTGAGTCAGCTTTCTGCCACGCTACCAAAAGGGATCTGGAATGAACCTCTGGAACTAGACGCCAGGAGCACTGTTATTCATTTCACATGAGTCTACAGGAGAAGATAGGACTCACAGCAACATTTCTAGAAAGACCTGTCTGAAGTTACAGTCTCCAATTCGTTACCTTCTCAATCAACTCCAGTAGAGCATCTATCCCCACCATGTTTTTGAAAAGGTCATTCATTATCAGTCTCCATGTTATAAAACCCAAAGATGGCTCTCTGTACTCTCCTTACTCAGTCACTCTGCAGTGTGCATGTAGCTGACTGCTTTGTCTTTCTTAATGCACCATCTTCTCTTGGCTTCTATGGCACTGCATTTTCTGCATTTTCCTTCTGCTTCATTGGCTACTCTTTTCCTGTTTGTCTGTATTGGCTCCATCAGCACGTCATCTAAATGTCAGAGTGCCACACAGTTAGGTTTTGGGCACACGCTCTTCTCTATTTGTTCTTCCTCCATAACTAATTTCATTTAGTCCTTTGGTTTAAATGACATTTATATTCAATGATTCCAAAATTTACAACTCCACCTCTGGCATTTCCTTTCAGCTTTAGAGCCATATATGCAATTACATTTTTGATGTTTATGTTTGGCTGTTTAATAGCCATCTCAAGTTTAATATTTCCAAGGCAGAAGGAAACCTTTTCCCCAGCTTTCAGTATCTCAGTGTATAGCACTATCCTTACAGCTAACCAAGTAAAAGCCCACCTCGTTCTTTATTTCTCTCTCACACAAGCTTCTCTTCGGAACCATAAGCAGAACGGAGCCCAAACCAAACAGCTTCTCTCCATGTCTACTAATCCAAGTCACCGCCCTGCTGGACGGCTGTAACAATCCACTGATTCTTCGAAATTCTCCTTTCTGGTTACAACCTCTTCTCCAAGGAACAGCCAGAGTGCTATGTTTAAACGGTAAATCGGATTGTGTCTCTTTCTGCAGAGAACCTTTAATGACTTCTTGGCACATGCAAAGAAAACCTAAAGTTCTTATGTTATTCGGTCCCTCTGAGACTCTCCAATCTCCTCTTCTGTCAGTCTCCCCCTCACTCCCTTTGTTTCAGCTATGTTGGCTTGTTCCCATTGTAGAACTTTTTATACCAGCTCTTTCTTCTGTCTGAAATGTTCTTCTCCCCAAGATCTTTGTGTGACCAGTTCCGTTTCTGAGCCTCAGCTCAAAAGTCATCCTCTCACGCCTTTCCTTATTAACTATTTATCACTTCACTCACCACCCATGGACATTGTCTATTACATTGTCTATTGTAATAGTAATAGACAATGTTCTTATTTTCCTCATAGCTCTTACCTTGATTATAAGGGCCTATGTTTATGTGTTTCTTATGTGTCTCCCAATAGAAAGTAAGCTCCTGAGAGCAGGGACCTTGTCTTCTAGTTACACTCTGTATCACCTACAGCATTGCTTAGTAGAGAGTTGCCTCGCAGTAAATACTTGCTGAAATTAAACAGATAATGTACCTCAGAAAGCTTCTTTGCTTTCTTAAATATCTGAGTCAGGAATATTGTTTACCATCTGATCAGCTTTGATTCGTAAACAGTCACATCTCTCAGCAGTGAGTCATCAACCCCCACAATGCATCTCTTCTTCCTGTGGCGTTTGATTGGTTTCTGGATCTTTCTAGGCTCTTTACTCCTGGATACAGAAAATACGGGGCTGCCTCTTCCTGAGAGGCTCACTCTGCACTGTCTTTTCTTTTCTTGCTAAGTCACAGTTTCTATCAGTTTCTTGATCTCCTTATACTTTTTAAGAGATTTAAAATTTTAAATCCTTTTGGATTTTCTTTGATTATGATACATACTTATATATGATAGAGAGTCTGTGGACTCCTGAGTCCAGTTGGGGCAGTTCCAACTCACTCCACCCCTGTGGTCTCAGCGTAATTATTTTTTTTTAAAATAAATTTATTTATTTTATTTATTTATTTTTGGCTGCATTGGGTCTTTATTGCCGCATGCGGGCTTTCTCTAGTTGTGGCGAGTGGGAGCTACTCTTTGTTGCGGTACGTGGGCTTCTCATTGTGGTGGCTTCTCTTGTTGCAGAGCACAGGCTCTAGGTGCATGGGCTTCAGTAGTTGTGGCACGTGGGCTCAGTAATTGTGGCTCGTGGGCTCTAGGGTGCAGGCTCAGTAGTTGGGGCGCACAGGCTTAGTTGCTCTGTGGCATGTGGGATCTTCCTGGACCAGGGCTCGAACCCGTGTCCCCTGCATTGACAGGCGGATTCTTAACCACTGCACCACCAGGGAAGCCTCAGCATAATTATTAATGGCACCTCCTTATGTTCCCCAAATTGTCTCAGTTTGGACAATATACTATATGGTCACCCTTACTGGTAAGCCTTCCTGCAGTCATTCCTGCTCGTTTGTCATCCAACCTCTGTTCCCCAGTTTCTAATCCCTTCTGGTGAGGGGTCTCAGGTGGCATTACGCTCTTAGTGGATCCCCAGGGAGCTCTCATTACACACTGTCACATCTGGCCATGGAACTCCAACGTGGGCTTTGCAGCCACTGTCTTCTCGTACCATGACAGGCAGACTCATTTATCTCAGTGAGATGAATTAGCAATTAACAATTCGCCTCCTTAGAGCTGCTGAGCTGGGCTTTGCACAGGGAACTGCCTGCCTCAGAAAGCTGAGTCATCAGCCAAAACCCACAGCCTTCAATATTTGAAAACTCCGTCTCTTCCTCTTCTGCCAGATGAATTGCTTGCTGTTTGTTAACGGGACTGCTAGTCTAGGCTGAAATGAAATTTCTTTCTTTCTCTTTTTCTTTCATTCTTTTCCTTTTTTTGTCTTATATTTAGCCTGCTTGTGCCTCATTGGCCTATACTTCAGGAATCAATAGTAAATCATTTTACTTATTGATTATATCTGGTTTGGCCAAGTCTTTTCATAGCCATTGATGCTATGGCTTAAAATGCTATGGTATTCTCCTCCTAAATAGTCTATAATTAGATTTCTACCACTGCACTATATTAGTCTTCACCCAAATTAGTTTTACTTTACCTCATTTCACAAGGGAATCCTACAACATGGGGTGATGTTCCACTGTAGCAGCTGTGATTTGATTCCATCTGCCTTAATGTTGTCTTTTGAGTTATTCTGACATCATTTTGACAACATTCTCTGCCTGTGCCATAGGCTAATAGATTTTTGCCATCGTGTAGCTGATTAACTATGGTATCACTTGACTTGGGGAGGCTATTTTAGTCTCTGAAGACAACTGTTTTTGGTGCTTTAACATGCAAATATTAATTCTATTCATTTGTGTTAAAATAAGTTCTAAGGTTCTGAGGTTTTCATTGTATTCCTTAGTTTCTGCTGTGTAACAAACTTCCTCAAAACTTAATTGCTTAAAACAATAACCATTACTTTAGTTCATGATTCAGTGGGTTGGTAGTTTGGGCTGAGGTCAGCTGGGAGGTTTGTTGTGCTGATCTGGGCTGGGCTCACTCAGGTAAATGCAGTCACTTCAGCTGGTTCTGCTTCTGTGGTTTGGTGTGCAATTGGCTGGAGTGATGGGGGCCAATGAGCCATATGTTTCTCATCATCCAGCAGGCTCTTCTGGGCTTGTTCACGTGGGGTTTCAAGAACATCAAAAGACATGTCCCAAGGCACAAGTGATTTTCAAGCCTCTGCTTATGTCACATTTACTAATGTTTATTTGGCCAAAGTGGGACATATGGCTAAGAGTAGTTTGGAAGGATACTGCAGAATCACATGGCCTTTTTTTTGGCAAACAATTTATCAAAAGATCATAAACAGAAACATTGCCATAATTAGACCTTCTGTGTAGAATTCAGTGAAATTCTACACATAAAACACTTTATAAACATGTGAAAAGAACTTTATTGTCAAGTTTCACCTAGTTATTCCATGACATAATCCTAGAGAACAATATTATAGTGAGAGTCTAGTATATTTTAGTACATTTTATGGACCGAATTGTGTCCCCACCCCCCAAATTCATGTTGAAGTTCTGATTCCTAGTACTTCAAAACAAATTCCCATGACCTGTATTTGGAGATAGGGTCTTTAAAGAGGTAAATAAGGTAAAATGAGTCCTTAACCCAATATGACTGGTGTCCTTACACAGAAGGGGGATCAGGACACAGACACGTGTGCGCAGAGGAAAGGCCATGTGAGGACACAGAGTGACCATCTACAACCTAGGGGAGAGGCCTCAGAAGAGACCAACATTGCTGACTCCTTAACCTTGGACTTCCAGCTGCCATCACTCTAAGAAAATAAATCTTTGTTGTTTAAGCCACCTAGTCTGGTATTTTGTTATGGTGGCCCTAGCAAACTAATATAGTAAATATATTTAAATTATAAACCAATTAAATTATACATCATTACTGAAGTCAGTATTTAAAGAAATTATTATTTTCTACCCAGTATTGTACTAAAATATTAACAATTATGCCAAAGAAAATTGCATTTCATCCACTCTTTCAAAAGTCATTATTGAGTTCTGATTCTGTTCAAGAAAACTATTTTAGCATTTTTGTGATTCCTGCACAAAAATAGATTATAATGCAGTTGAGAAGATAGGGCTGAGGCTTTTGGGGGAAAAACATGCTTATATAACGGCATATGTTCTTTGAATTATTCTTATTTTCTTGTATGTTTGAATTCTCGCAATTCTGTGTGTTCCTTTAAGGTGAACACTATCTCCTGTGTCTTTGCCCTTTAGTACCTAAAAATTGATGAATATTTTTGATTAAAAGTTGCACTTGGTGTGAGCTACAACAGAGCAAGAAAGGTGTCAGATGTAGTCTGTGAAAGGGAGATAACATCAAGGGTGACTGATGGAGTAATAACAGCTGATGTTCAGGGGTAGTGGACCTATTCTGTAGGGCTCTGGAACCAGGAAGTCCAGGTATGAATTCTGTTCAGACTTTCCAGGAGGCAGATAGCTATGTCAGATAGAAGTAGGTTTTATCTCAGGGTCATTTGTTCCCTGTTTCTCAGTAGGTCCAATTTGTTTTGGGGGGCTAACTTTGAGAGCTCTGGTTTTCATCCCCTATCATCCTAAGTGTTATGGATTCCTTAGAAAATGCTGAATATAAGCATGGAATGTTGTGGTTCACATAGTATCCAGAAAAGCAAAGGAAATTCCTAGGCAGAGAATAGTCTCTTTAGAACAGTTTTATTCAAAGACATTATGGGAAACATGAGCTATAATTGTTATGGCTATAAACATTAAGAGTTTGATTCTTTGTCCAGAAAGGGGGAACTCAGCTCAGCTTTGCAGTTAGAAACAGTTCTCATTCAATATTTGTGAAAGAAAAGGAGATTGCCTCTACATTTTCACAGGAGCAGAAGGCATTTTGTTTATGCTATCCTACTTCTTAGGGGGACTCTTAAAAAACCTATCAGTGGTTTCAACATGTCAACTTCTGTCAACATGTCCAGCAATTTTTCAGTAGGAATTAAAGCTGGGTGGAATCCTGGGGAGTCAAGAGCTAGGGAAATGACCTCTTTTAAAGCTGACAGAAGCTCAGGTGCTCAGAGAATGTGAAATGAGAAGTGTGAATAGAAACTAAATAGAAGAATTAAGCAAACAGACTTAAAACTCAAACTATAGGAAACATTGTTTTTTCTGAGTTGCAGTATCACTGAATTTTTTTCCCCTATCTTTGGGTAGATTCCATTTTTTGCCAACTTAAAGGGTTATACATGCCTACCAAGTAATTTCATATAGACATAGATTGTTAATGTAGTACTTCCATAGGCGTTAAATAATTAGCATACCGTCTTGGAAATACGTGAATTTAAGCAATACTATACAAAACTTTAAGTTAGAAAGTATTTGAGGGGCTTCCCTGGTGGTGCAGTGGTTAAGAATCCGCCTACCAATGCAGGGGACACGGGTTCAAGCCCTGGGCCGGGAAGAACCCACATGCTGTGGAGCAACTAAGCCCGTGCGCCACAACTACTGAGCCTGTGCTCTAGAGCCCACGAGCCACAACTACTGAAGCCCAAGAGCCTAGAACCCGTGCTCTACAACTAGAAAAGCCACTGCAATGAGAAGCCTGTGCACGGCAGCGAAGAGTAGCCCCCGTTCACGGCAGCTAGCGAAAGCCCGTGCACAGCAACAAAGACCCGAAGCAGCCAAAATATAAATAAATAAATAAATAAAATTGATACTTTAACCAAAAAAAAATTGAAAGCTTCAGAAGGGAAAGATGTCAATAATGATAAGAAAAAGTCAGCGCTTCTGAAAACTGTTATACCCGTTTCCCTGAAGAACACTCTTGTGTAGGTAGACAATATTGATTTTTTTTTTACATCTTTATTGGAGTATAATTGCTTTACAATGGTGTGTTAGTTTCTGCTTTGTAACAGAGTGAATCAGTTATACATATACATATGTTCCCATATCTCCTCCCTCACGCGTCTCCCTCCCTCCCACCCTCCCTATCCCACCCCTCCAAGAGGTCACAAAGCACAGAGCTGATCTCCCTGTGCTATGCGGCTGCTTCCCACTAGCTATCTATTTTACGTTTGGTAGTGTATATATGTCCATGCCACTCTCTCGCTTTGTCACAGCTTACCCTTCCCCCTCCCCATATCCTCAAGTCCATTCTCTAGTAGGTCTGTGTCTTTATTCCCGTCTTACCCCTAGGTTCTTCATGACATTTTTTTTTCTTATATTCCATATATATGTGTTAGCATATGGTATTTGTCTTTCTGACTTATTTCACTCTGTGTGACAGACTCTAGGTCCATCCACCTCATTACAAATAACTCAATTTCGTTTCTTTTTATGGCTGAGTAATATTCCATTGTATATATGTGCCACATCTTCTTTATCCATTCATCAGATGATGGACACTTAGGTTGTTTCCATCTCCTGGCTATTGTAAATAGAGCTGCAATGAACATTTTGGTACATGACTCTTTTTGAATTATGGTTTTCTCAGGGTATATGCCCAGTAGTGGGATTGCTGGGTCATATGGTAGTTCTATTTGTAGTTTTTGAAGGAACCTCCATACTGTTCTCCATAGTGGCTGTACCAACTCACATTCCCACCAGCAGTGCAAGAGTGTTCCCTTCTCTCCACACCCTCTCCAGCATTTATTGTTTGTAGATTTTTTGATGATGGCCATTCTGACCGGTGTGAGATGATATCTCATTGTACTTTTGATTTTCATTTCTCTAATGGTTAATGATGTTGAGCATTCTTTCATCTGTTTGTTGGCAATCTGTATATCTTCTTTGGAGAAATGTCTATTTAGGTCTTCTGCCCATTTTTGGATTGGGTTGTTTGTTTTTTTGTTATTGAGCTGCATGAGCTGCTTGTAAATTTTGGAGATTAATCCTTTGTCAGTTGCTTTATTTGCAAATATTTTCTCCTATTCTGAGGGTTGTCTTTTGGTCTTGTTTATGGTTTCCTTTGCTGTGCAAAAGCTTTGAAGTTTCATTAGGTCCCATTTGTTAATTTTTGTTTTTATTTTCATTTCTCTAGGAGATGAGTCAAAAAGGATCTTGCTGTGATTTATGTCATAGAGTGTTCTGCCTATGTTTTCCTCTAAGAGTTTGATAGTTTCTGGCCTTAGGTTTAGGTCTTTAATCCATTTTGAGCTTATCTTTGTGTATGGTTTTAGGGAATGTTCTAATCTCATACTTTTACATGTACCTGTCCAGTTTTCCCAGCACCACTTACTGAAGAGGCTGTCCTTTCTCCACTGTATATTCCTGCCTCCTTTATCAAAGATAAGGTGACCATATGTGCGTGGGTTTATCTCTGGGCTTTCTATCCTGTTCCATTGATCTATATTTCTGTTTGTGTGCCAGTACCATACTGTCTTGATTACTGTAGCTTTGTAGTATAGTCTGAAGTCAGGGAGCCTGATTCCTCCAGTTCCATTTTTCTTTCTCAAGATTGCTTTGGCTATTCGGGGTCTTTTGTGTTTCCATACAAATTGTGAAATTTTTTGTTCTAGTTCTGTGAAAAATGCACTGGTAGTTTGATAGGGATTGCATTGAATCTGTAGATTGCTTTGGGTAGTAGAGTCATTTTCACAATGTTGATTCTTCCAATCCAAGAACATGGTATATGTCTCCATCTATCTGTATCATCTTTAATTTCTTTCATCAGTGTCTTATAATTATCTGCATACAGATCTTTTGTCTCTTTAGGTAGTTTTATTCCTAGGTATCTTATTCTTTTTGTTGCAGTGGTAAATGAGAGTGTTTTCGTAATTTCACTTTCAGATTTTTCATCATTAGTGTACAGGAATGCCAGAGATTTCTGAGCATTAATTTTGTATCCTGCTACATTGCCAAATTCATTGATTATCTCTAGTAGTTTTCTGATAGCATCTTTAGGATTCTCTATGTATAGTATCATGTCATCTGCAAACAGTGACAGCTTTACTTCTTTTCTGATTAGGATTCTTTTTATTTCCTTTTCTTCTCTGATTGCTGTGGCTAACACTTCCAAAACTATGTTGAACAATAGTGATGAGAGTGGGCAACCTTGTCTTGTTCCTGATCTTAGTGGAAATGGTTTCAGTTTTTCACCATGGAGAATGATGTTGGCTGTGGGTTTGTCATATATGGCCTTTATTATGTTGAGGAAATTTCCCTCTATGCCTACTTTCTGCAGGGTTTTTATCATAAATGGATGTTGAATTTTGTCAAAAGCTTTCTCTGCATCTATTGAGATGATCATACGGTTTTTCTCCTTCAATTTGTTAATATGGTGTATCACGTTGATTGATTTGCCTATATTGAAGAATCCTTGCATTCATGAAGGATAAACCCCACTTGATCATAGTGTATGATTCTTTTAATGTGCTGTTGAATTCTGTTTGCTAGTATTTTGTTGAGGATTTTTGCATCTATGTTCATCAGTGATATTGGCCTGTAGTTTTCTTTCTTTGTGACATCCTTCTCTGGTTTTGGTATCAGGGTGCTGGTGGCCTCGTAGAATGGGTTTGGGAGTGTTCCTCCCTCTGCTATATTTTGGAAGAGTTTGAGAAGGATAGGTGTTAGCTCTTCTCTAAATGTTTGATAGAATTCACCTGTGAAGCCATCTGGTCCTGGGCTTTTGTTTGTTGGAAGATTTTTAATCACAGCTTCAATTTCAGTGCTTGTGAATGGTCTGTTGATATTTTCTATGTCTTCCTGATTCAGTTTTGGCAGGTTGTGCATTTCTCAGAATTTGTCCATTTCTTCAATGTTGTCCATTTTATTGGCCTACAGTTGCTTGTAGTAGTCTCTAACGATCTTTTGTATTTCTGCAGTGTCAGTTGTTAGTTCTCCTTTTTCATTTCTAATTCTATTGATTTGAGTCTTCTCCCTTTTTCTTGATGAGTCTGGCTAATGGTTTATCAATATTGTTTATCTTCTCAAAGAACCAGCTTTCAGTTTTATTGATCTTTGCTATCGTTTCCTTCATTTCTTTTTCATTTATTTCTGATCTGATCTTTATGATTTCTTTCCTTCTGCTAACTTTGGGGTTTCTTTGTTCTTCTTTCTCTAATTGCTTTAGGTGCAAGGTTAGGTTGTTTATTCGAGATGTTTCCTGTTTCTTAAGGTAGGATTGTATTGCTATAAACTTCCCTCTTAGAACTGCTTTTGCTGCATCCCATAGGTTTTGGATCGTCGTGTCTCCATTGTCATTTGTTTCTAGGTAGTTTTTGATTTCCTCTTTGATTTCTTCAGTGATCACTTCGTTATTAAGTAGTGTGTTGTTTAGCCTCCATGTGTTTGTATTTCTTACAGATCTTTTCCTGTAATTGATATCTAGTCTCATAGCGTTGTGGTTGGAAAAGATACTTGATACAATTTCAGTTTTCTTGAATTTACCAAGGCTTGATTTGTGACCCAAGATATGATCTATCCTGGAGAATATTCCATGAGCACTTGAGAAAAATGTGTATTCTGTTGTTTTTGGATGGAATGTCCTATAAAAATCAATTAAGTCCATCTTGTTTAATGTATCAATTAAAGCTTGTGTTTCCTTATTTATTTTCATTTTGGATGATCTGTCCATTGGTGAAAGTGGGGTGTTAAAGTCCCCTACTATGAATGTGGTACTGTCGATTTCCCCTTTTATGGATGTTAGTATTTGCCTTATGTATTGAGGTGCTCCTATATTGGGTGCATAAATATCTACAATTGTTATATCTTCTTCTTGGATTGATCCCTTGATCATTATGTAGTGTCCTTCTTTGTCTCTTCTAATAGTCTTTATTTTAAAGTCTATTTTGTCTGATATGAGAATTGCTACTCCAGCTTTCTTTTGGTTTCCATTTGCATGGAATATGTTTTTCCATCCCCTTACTTTCAGTCTGTATGTGTCTCTAGGTCTGAAGTGGGTCACTTGTAGACAGCATATATATGGGTCTTGGTTTTGCATCCATTCAGCCAGTCTGTGTCTTTTGGTGGGAGCATTTAATCCATTTACATTTAAGGTAATTATCGATATGTATGTTCCTATTCCCATTTTCTTAATTGTTTTGGGTTTGTTATTGTAGGTCTTTTACTTCTCGTGTTTCTTGCCTAGAGAAGTTCCTTTAGCATTTGTTGTAAAGCTGGTTTGGTGGTGCTGAACTCTCTCAGCTTTTGCTTGTCTGTAAAGGTTTTAATTTCTCCAACAAATCTGAATGAGATCCTTGCTGGGTAGAGTAATCTTGGTTGTAGATTTTTCTCCTTCATCAGTTTAAATATATCCTGCCAGTCTCTTCTGGCTTGCAGAGTTTCTGCTGAAAGATCAGCTGTTAACCTTATGGGGATTCCCTTGTGTGTTATTTGTTGTTTTTCCCTTGCTGCTTTTAATATGTTTTCTTTGTATTTAATTTTTGACAGTTTGATTAATATGTGTCTTGGCATGTTTCTGCTTGGATTTATCCTGTATGGGACTCTCTGTGCTTCCTGGACTTGATTAACTATTTTCTTTCCCATATTAGGGAAGTTTTCAAGTATAACCTCTTCAAATATTTTCTCAGTCCCTTTCTTTTTCTCTTCTTCTGGGAACCCTACAATTCGCATGTTGGTGCGTTTCATGTTGTCCCAGAGGTCTCTGAGACTCTCCTCAGTTCTTTTCATTCCTTTTTCTTTATTCTGCTCTGCAGTAGTGATTTCCACTATTTTATCTTCCATGTCACCTATCTGTTCTTCTTCCTCAGTTATTCTGCTATTGATCCCATCTAGAGTATTTTTAATTTCATTTATTGTGTTGTTCACTGTTGCTTGTTTCATCTTTAGTTCTTCTAGGTCCTTGTTAAATGTTTCTTGCATTTTGTCTATTTTATTTCCAAGATTTTGTATCATCTTTACTCTTATTATTCTGAATTGTTTTTCAGGTAGACTGCCTATTTCCTCTTCATGTGTTAGGTCTGGTGGGTTTTTATCTTGCTCCTTCATCTGCTATGTGTTTTTCTGTCTTCTCATTTTGCTTATCTTACTGTGTTTGGGGTCTCCTTTTTGCAGGCTGCATGTTCGTAGTTCCTGTTGTTTTTGGTGTTTGTCCCCAGTGGCTAAAGTTGGTTCAGTGGGTTGTGTAGGCTTCCTGGTGAAGGGGACTAGTGCCTGTGTTCTGATGGATGAGGCTGGACCTTGTCTTTCTGGTGGGCAGGTCCACGTCTGGTGTCGTCTTTTGGGGTGTCTGTGGACTTATTATGATTTTAGGCAACCTGTCTGCTAATGGGTGGGGTTGTGTTCCTGTCTTGCTAGTTGTTTGGCATAGGGTGTCCAGCACTGTAGCTTGCTGGTTGTTGAGTGAAGCTGGGTGCTGGTGTTGAGATGGAGATCTCTGGGAGATTTTCGCTGTTTGATATTACGTGGAGCTGGGAGGTCTCTTGTGGACCAGTGTCGTGAAGTTGGCTTTCCTACCTCAGAGGCACAGCACTGAGTCCTGGCTGCAGCACCAAGAGCCTTTCCTCCACACATTTCAGAATAAAAGGGAGAAAAAGTAGAAAGAAAGAAAGAAAGAGGATAAAATAAAATAAAATAAGGTAAAATAAAATTAAATTAAAATAAAAAATAATTATTAAGAAAAAAATTTTAAAAAAAGGAAAGAAAGAAAAAACGGACGGATAGAATCCTAGGAGAATTGGCGAAAGAAACGCTATACAGACAAAATCTCACACAGAAGCATACACATACACACTCACAAAAAGAGGAAAAGGGGAAAAAAATAATAAATCTTGCTCTCAAAGTCCACTTCCTCAATTTGGGATGATTTGTTGTCTATTCAGGTATTCCACAGATGCAGGGTGCATCCAGTTGATTGTGGAGCTTTAATCCGCTGCTCCTGAGGCTGCTGGGAGAGATTTCCCTTTCTCTTCTTTGTTCGCACAGCTCTCGGGGCTCAGCTTTAGATTTGGCCCCGCCTCTGCGCGTAGGTCGCCGGAGGGCGTCTTTTTTTTCCCCGCTCAGACAGGACGGGGTTAAAGGAGCAGCTGCTTCAGGGGCACTGGCTCAGTCATGCCAGGGGGAGGGAGTGGTGTGGATGCGGGGCGAGCCTGCGGCGGCAGAGGGCGGCATGACGTTGTACCAGCCTGAGGCGCGCTGTGCGTTCTCCTGGGGAGATTGTCCCTGGATCATGGGACCCTGGCAGTGGCGGGCTGCACAGGCTCCCGGGAAGGGAGGTGTGGATAGTGACCCGTGCTCGCACCCAGGCCTCTTGGTGGCGGCAGCAGCAGCCTTAGTGTCTCATGCCCGTCTCTGGGGTCTGCGCTTTTAGCCGCGGCTCGCGCCCATATCTGGAACTCGTTTAAGCAGCGCTCTGAAATCCCCTCTCCTTGCGCACCAGGAAACAAAGAGGCAAGAAAAAGTCTCTTGCCTCTTCGGCAGGTCTAGACTTTTCCCCGGACTCCCTCCCAGTTAGCCGTGGTGCACTAACCCCTTCAGGCTGTGTTCACACCGCCAACCCCAATCGTCTCGAAAATATTGATTTTAATTGGAAAGAGTATGGGTGGAAATCAAAGGAAAAAGAGAGAGTAGAAATTGCAAACATAGAAGCTTACATAATCAGGACATTACTTCCAGATGGGAAAGTGAGATTATGAGAGAAAACGGTGCCGAGGCCAACTCTATGGCCTGGAGGACCTTCCTACTTTGTGGGGAGTGTAGTAAAGGGATAGAAGGGCTCATTTTTGAGGCCGAGTGGGATGAAAGGAGCTGGAAGTGGAGAGCTGAAGACCAGGAAGAAACTTTCCACCTTTGAAGAGAATAAAAACTGAGCTACTAGGTGAAGCTATTTCCCTGACCACTTTTATTTTAAATTTATTTGAATAAATAATGCATTCTCATGAAAAAAAAATAACATACAAAGTGAAAAGAGAAAAAAAAGTGTAAAATGTGAAGTCATTCTCCATTCCCCATTTCTGACTTTTAATTCTCCACTCCCCTTATTCATTTCTTATTTCATTTAGAGGTTATCTAGGAATTAACATGTAATTTCACCCAGAAAAATAAAAGAAACAAATGGTTACAGACCACATTAGTGATTCATAACCTTCTTCATTTAACATCCTTTGGGACATGTGCCATATCAGTACATATGGAGGATATCTCATTAAACAAAATACTCCAGAACATTCTATTATATGGACATGTCTTAGATTGCTCTGTAGGTTTAACTGCTGTATTTTAATATTTGAGGGTTTGTTTTATTCTCCAATCTTTTGGAGCTAAATGCTTATCTCTATTAATTTTTAGTTTTTGTTTTTCAACAATAAAGGCATTTATGAGTATGAATTTGCCTCTGATTTCTTTCACAAAAATGTTTCCATATTGTAACCTCATTGTCAGTAATTTCTAAAATATTCTGAAATTTCAGTTTTGATTATTTCTTCTTTGATTCAAAAAAAGGTTTTTCCATCAAGGAGATAATGTCTTTTTATGAAGATTTGACTCTTAAAATATAGTGTGACTTTTTATTTATAGGCTAATTCAAGTTATTATTTTAATAATGGAAGTTTTTTAGGAAAAAACCACATTTTATGTGGAAGTAGTGCTCTATGCTGAGTGTCAGCTGATGGTGCCTGAAGAAATCTTTCACTACGATACCCTAAACCTGGCCCCGTGATTACCAGCTATCAGAATTATACAACCACACAAGGAAATTACTGAGATCTAGGAAATGTGTACAGCAATGTAAACAATAACAGTAAGGACATCACACAGCTAAATGACACAGTTTCAAGCTGTCAGCACTGAAGGTAATTCTATTACTTATCACAAACTAGTAATCGGTGTTTCCTGCCATATTTGACAGATTCATAAACCCAATTTTTATCTTAGATAACTCAAAGGAAATTTTTTTCTCCTTGAAAAACATCCACTTTGGAGGGCAAGTAGAGCCTTCTCTGTACCCTTTCTTTATTCAATATGTACTTTGTTCATGATTTAAGGTGATTTTTCTCACCCTGTAACTCAAGAATTCTACTTCCTTCCTCCCAAGAATGCCAAGTGCAATTGTTTTTGTTTAAGGCAAACTACAAAAGTGGCCAGGATGATTTGGCCAAGACATTAAGCCCGACTTCTCAGAATGCCAGCAGTTCAGTTGTGGTTGCAAGGATCCCCTCCTCCCTCACCAAAACTGTTCATTTGCTACATTAACCTCAGATGGAGGTACTACGTACATGGATGCAAAACATCCGGTTGTGAGAAAAGTGTTTGGTCCATATTCAGGTACTGGGTGGACCCTGCTCAGGGAAATGGGACTCTGCATTTCTTAAGCATTTACTTATTATTGGTTATACCTAAGAGATGGAAGAAAAACACAAGTACTCTTTCTCTTTATAAAAGGCATAGTAATTTGTGGATCCATAGCGGAAAACAGCACTCTTACGATGCTGAACAACTTTTAATAAATTCGTAATTTTAAAATGATCAAGAAATAGGTCAGTGAGAGAACAACAGGTACAAAAAAATGAAAAACAGTTAGGGTGACGCTCATCTCTTTTATTTTTCACTTTTTTTTCTCTCCAATGTTGCAAATGATCTTTGGGCAAAACCAGTTTACAGGTTATAAATCATATAGTTTTCTGGTTTTAGGAATAATATTAGCTTATATGGTGCAATAATTCTATTAAAATATCTGTTTAAGTGATTAATTCTATTTATGAGTGTCTTCTGATCACAGCATTACAGCTGTGCCTTACAGTCATTTATAGACTGATAGACAAATTGGAATGAGTAATACCCTAATACAATTAATTTGAAATGTTGTAACCTGTGTCCTCTTTCTGGAACAAGAAATTTCTTTCACCAAAGGGACTTTTATTAATGTAAGTCGTACATGAGACTCCTACACAGATTTTCTGAATTATTCATGAGGAAAACTCTGCTTTGGAAGAGCATTACCTGGTAGAGGGCGCACTGAGTAGGCCTGGGAAAACCCGGGTTCCTGTTCCACCTCTTGCCCCAGCTCATGGGTGATTCTGTGTGCATCACTCAGCCTCTTTGGTCCTTGGTTTCTTCATCTTCAGTGTGAGGAGATTAGAATAGAGATGTAAGTTCCCTGTAGCTCTAACATTTAGAGACTAGGATGAATATGATCTACATGTCCAGAAGCTTGCAGACCAAACGTATAATTATCTGGATTTTATGATAAACATATGCTATGTCTTTCCTTTTATGTAGCAAAAGTCTTCCCAAACAATTGTTTCCAAAGGAAGTTTTTCTCTGATAAAAATATATCTGAATAAATATTGAGCTGTGTGTTGATCATTGGGAACTACTGGAGATTCCAGTATAATGAATTGATTATTTTCTTATCCACAGGCAGTAAAAAAGAATGTGCCTCTGAAAATGACCAAAAAAACCCCAAAAAACCCCAAACCATACACAGTGAGATGTAGTTTTTCTGTATACAAAATGACCAAAGCTTTTTTTTCTTTCATTTTTTTTTATTGTGGTAAAATAACATAAATACCATCTGAAACATTTTTAAGTGTACAGCTGAGTGACATTAAGTACATTGATAAGGTTATGCAATCATTGTCACCATCCATCTCCAGAACTCTTCATCTTGCAAACCTGAAACTCTATGCTCATTGAACAGCTCCACCATTCCCTGCACCTTACACTCTTAACCACTGACCAAAACTTTTAATTCTCAAGTTCAGCTGGCTTCATTGTGTTCTCATTGTCCTTTACCTCTCTGTAGCATTGGACACCATGGACCAACTGAGGCTTTTTGAAAAGTTTTGTGGTTTTTTTGTTTCTGTTCTTGTTTTTTAACCTCTCTGTTCTCTCCAACTGCCCCTTTGCCGCCTGAGGAGAGGAAGCTTGTCTTTTCCCTTTCTTCCTAATTGGATACGTGGAAAACTTCAGTCATTAGCCTTAGCTTACCTCTCTCACTGTCACTTTTCCCTAAAACATCGATTTTTTGTGTGTGTGACTTTGACTATCATGTCTATTTAGACAATTCAGAAATTTGTGTCTCTGGTCCTATTCTGGCACTCTAACCTCTGGTGTATCCATTGCCACTCAAGAGTGTTGCCATCACCTCATACTTAATGTTTTCAAGGATTTTATCCTGTTATCATCTCTTCCAGGATTGTTCCTCTATTTTCTCTCCCTTTTTTGCTGCTTTCTTAATGATCTCTCACATTCTCCCAGAAACTCAAATGCTTCTTGATCTCCTGCTCCCACTCACTAAGTACAGTAGGTTCCATCTTTGAAAATACTGTATGTCTGTCTCTTACTTCCTCTTTTCAGTGGTGCCATCCAGGTATAGCTCTTGGTGGGCTGCCTGGTGTCAGACTGTTTCCTTCTGAGGCATTATGCACACTTCTGCCCCATTTACCTTCCCCGTGTCTATCACTTCACCGAACCTATTTCCCATGGTTTTCTGCCTGAACTCCTCTGCTTGGTTTCAAGTCTCTCAAACCACATTTCATCTCAAATATGCGTTCTGTACTCTGGTCACACTAGTCTCTTTCCTGCTACTTGGATATTCTTATTTCTGTGCCTTTAACCACATGGTTCCTGTTTCCTGACCACCCTTTATCTTCCTCTAGCTACAATCTGATATGCGAAGGCGACTCCATTTCTCACTGATCTACTCATCTCCCCTTTCTCTAAACTTCTGTAGTCACAGCTGGTATCACAGGAATCTTAGCATCATGTACAGTCCTAGATTGCTTGCTTTTTTATGTGTATTTATTTTGTGATCTCCCTACTTAATTGCAAATTCCTTGAGGGCATAAGTCTACATAGCTGCTGAATGAGTAGAGATTTTTCATCAAACAGAAATGCCCTGGGTTTGGAAGAGCTGTAAAAAGGACAAGTTTAGAAACACATCAAGGGAAATTGGAAAGCTCCTTCTAAATTGTTTTTCAGGTGAGTTTATTGCAGTGCAGTTGTTGAGATCATGTTTTGGGAAGCAAAGCTATAGATTTTGGAAGGAGGCCAGAGAGAAAGCTCCAGTGTAGACGCCAACTAGAATTAAGATGTGGCTTATCCACAGATTCCTCTTCATATGCATGTGATTAACTTGTGATTCAGCTCTTTGTCTTAAAAAGAAGTGTTACTGAAGACCTTTGTTGCTCATGTATCATAAGCAGCCATAAAGCTATACTGAAATTTGAACATTTTGGGGGTGAAATTTCCCCTTTTAAAAGAAGGTTTCTTCATTGTCTGTACTCTGACATTAGATGGAAGTAGAGTTATGAAGTCCAAAGATCTAAAGTCACAAAGTCTAAAGATGTAATGATCCTTCCCACAGTCAGAAAATTGGATGAATTTACATTTGTGTGATTAGCTGGATTAGAGATTTATTGGGTTCATTGATTGATCTGTTCAAATAAACTGTTTTTGGTTTCATTGGTTCATTGTTTTCTGTTTTCAGTTTCATTTATTTCCGTTCTTATCTTTAAACTTCTTTTATTCTGGTTGCTTTGGTTTTGATTTTTCTTATTTTTCTAGTTTCTTAGTGTAGAAGATTCTTTTATTGATTTCAGAAATTTCTTCTTTACTAATATATACATTTAATATTATGAATACTCTTCCAAACATTGTTTTAGTTACTTGGACAAATTTTGATATGTTATATTTCTATTTTCATTCAGTTTTAAATATTTTCTACCTTCCTCTTATGGACTGAATGTTTGTAGCTCTCGCAAATTCATATATTGAAGCTCTAACCCTCCCAGGGTGATGTTATTTGGAGGTGGGACCTTAGGGAGGTAATTAGGTTTATTGTTTATTTTTAGAATTTTAAATATTTATTTATTTATATTTATCTTTGGCTGCATCGGATCTTAGTTGCAGCATGCGGGATCTTTCATTGCAGTGTGTGGGCTTCTTTTTAGTTGCGGCACGCGGACTTCTCTCTAGCTGTGGCATGCAGGCTCCAGGGTGTGTGGGCTCTGTAGTTGTGGCGCTTGGGCTCCAGAGCAAGTGGGCTCTGTAGTTTGTGGCACACGGGCTCTCCAGTTGAGGAGCATGGGCTCAGTACTTGTGGCTCACGGGCTTAGTTGCCCCACGGCATGTGGGATCTTAGTTCCCCAACCAGGGATTGAACCCACATCCCCTGCATTGGAATGTGGATTCTTTACCATTGGACCACTGGGAAAGTCCCAGTAATTAGGTTTAAATAAGGTCATGAGAATGGGGCCTCTAAGATGGAATTAGTGTCCTTCTAAGGAGAGGAAGAGATCAGGGCTCTCTCTGTCTCTACCATGTGAGGACAGAGTGAAAAGGCAGGCCAGGAAGAGGGCTCTCACCAGGAGCCAAATCTTTGGGCACCTTAATCTTGGGCTTCTCAGCCTCCTGAACTATGAGAATAAGTGTCTGTTGTCTACCCAGTCTATGGTATTTTGTTTTAGCAGTCTGAATAGATTAATACACTTCTCTTGAGAAATCCTATTTGACCCATAGATTATTTAAAGTGTAATGTTTCATTTACGAGTATTTGAAGACTTTCCTAATATCTTTTTGTGATTAATTTCTAGTTTAATTCCATTGTGATCAGAGAATGTACTTTGTACAGTTTCAGTTATTTTAAATTTGTTGAAGTTTGTATTATGACCTGGGACATGGTCTGTTTTGGTGAGTACTTTACGTGCACCTGAGAAAAATGTGTATTCTCTCTTTTGGGAGGAAAGAATTTTCTATACATGTTAATGAGGTCAAGTTTGTGGTTTCTTCATTCTTGATGATTTTATCTCTTACTAGTTGTTGATTACTGAGAGAGGAGTATTGAAGTCTTCATCTATAATCTTGGGTTATCATTTTTTTCTTTCAGTTCTGTCAGTTTTGCTTCATGTATTTGAATGCTCTGTCATTAGGGTCATTCACATTTTAAGTTGTTTTGCACTCTTGGTGAATTGATCCTTTGATAATTTTGTAGTATCCATTTTTGATCCTGGTAATTTTCATGGTTTTTAAGTCTAGTTTTTCTAATATCACTCTAGATACTCCAGCTTTCTTTTGCTTTGTATTTACATGGAATATCTTTTTAAGTCATCTTATTTTTAAACTATCTATATTATTACATTTAAAGTATATTTCTCGTAGACATGATATATAGGGTCTTGTTTTGTTCCATACAATCTGACAACCTTTGCCTTTTAACTGATGTGATTAGACCGGGGATTGGTAAACTATGGCCTGTGGTCTGTTTTCATACTTCCCATTAGCTAAGAATGATTGTTATATTTTAAAAGAGTTATACACAGACAAAACAAACTTAAAAAAATAAGCAAAGGAGAACATATGTGTCCTGAAAAGTCTAAACTACTTATTATCTGACCATTTACAGAAAATGTTTGGTGACCTGGTTCCCTCTTGTTTCTACCACATTACATTTTATCCATACAGTGATGCACTGTCTGACCCAGTGATATAATATATTGTAAAGGAGACTGCAGGTGAAGTGGGGTTTGTCCTATTTGCTTTACAGCATTGCCAAATAGGTGAGAGGACTACAGGCCTTTCAGTGATGCATGAAGTCAACCATCTGCTCCAGTTTCTCCAGGCTTCCCAGCTATAATTTGAAGCTAAAAGAGGGTATCTGGATCAAAGCAAGCTCTCACACTGCTGAAAGGTTTGGGCTCTGTTCCAATGCCATGGCTCAGGATTTCAATCTGTTATTGAATGGGTTCTCAGATGCCCTCTCTGACTCAGAGCATTCCAGTTCTCTATACCTACAGGAACTCTGGGTTAGGGTCTCAGACTTATTCCTCTTTCCCTCCTTGTTAGAATCATTTCAACACAGGGTCTTTGAACTTGTCCAGGCTACCACCTAATCACTCAAGTGCAGGTGGTACTCCAGAAGTGGATGATAAGTAGCCCCAGTCATCCTGGTCACTAAGGTAGTATTTCAGAAAAAGGAAGTGATGAGTAAAATGAAGAACAGTTGTCATCTCAAGGAATACTCTGTCTCAAGCAAGGTAGAGATGAAATAAATTAGAAGGTACCTGAGCAGGAGAAATAGGCTTCAATGGGATGCTTAGTGACGACAGAATTCAGCCAAGAGAGGCAATCGGACACTACTGTACTTAGGTCTAGTTCAGACTTCTTTTTTTTTTTCAGAGTGGGAATTTTTAATATAGCCAGCAAAACTGAACCTAAAAATTGCTGACGTGGTTATAGTTAGTGGACAGGGAAGGCTTTTGGCCATTTTATAAGTATGATGCAGTCAGGAGAAGTAAAGATGTTTTGATCACCAGGTAGAAGTCTAAGCTAGACTAGGAAACTTTTAGCCTGCCAGTTCCTCCGCCAAATAATGTATTCTTCTCTATTTGAAGTGTATTTTCTCTATTTTATTTATTTACTCATTAAATTTTCATTTATTTATTCATTAAATTTTGTTATAATTATTTTTATTAAAGAATTACATGTCTAAAAAATTGAAGCATACACAGGCTTTAAAATAAAAACCAAAAGTTTTCCACCAACTCCTATTCGACAACATTACTCCCTGTCCCATTTCTGGTTTTGATTCTTCTGTTTGCTTTTTCTCTTAATTGCATTTATAAATTACTTTTATTATTTTTATATACATAATTATTAAATCTTAGTGGTCTAATAAAGGCTTCTTCAACAGCAACAAAATTTCAGCTAGAAATCATCCAGCCTAATCTTAAACAACTTCCTGGATGAGTGATTTAGCATTTTTTAAGTTTGGTAACTTCTTTAGGCTTTTTTGTAAATGATATTGTCTAGTCTTTCTAGGTGTGACTCCAAATGCAAAAATTCATAAAATTAAAAGGAAAGAAAGAGAGAGGGGAAGAGGGAGAGGAGAAAGTTTTGTGGTTAAAAAAATGAGCAAACAAAATCTTTGAGTGAAAGCACTGCATGTAAAATTAACAACAAAAAAGATAAATGGTAGAAATTATACATACATATATTCTTTTTTTAAAAAAATTAATTAATTTATTTTTGGTTGTGTTGGGTCTTCGTCGCTGCATGCAGGCTTTCTCTAATTGTGGCAGGCGGGGGCTACTCTTTGTCACAGTGCACGGGCGTCTCATTGCAGTGGCTTCTCTTGTTGCAGAGCGTGGGCTCTAGGCATGCGGGCTTCAGTAGTTGTGATACGCAGGCTCAGTAGTTGCAGCTCGTGGACTCTAGAGCGCAGGCTCAGTAGTTGTGGTGCATGGGCTTAGTTGCTCTGCAGCATGTGGGATCTTCCTGGACCAGGGCTCTAACCCGTGTCCCCTGCATTGGCAGGCAGATTTTTAACCACTGTGCCACCAGGGAAGCCCCCATACATATATTCTTGTTGATTGATACTCAAAGAGCCACACTTAAAAACAACGAGGTACTAACTTTTTATCTGTCAAATTGACAAAGAATAAAGAACATTAATACTTAGTTTTAATAATGAGGTAGGAAAATGATCACTCTCATGGTAGAAATATAAGTGATATAATATTTCTGGTTGGCAATTTAGCAATGTGACAAAGTTAAATAACATGCATAAACTGTGATCTAGCAGAAATGGAATTGTTAGAAGTTCATCTTACTGATAGATGTAGACAGAAGAACAAAAATATATGTATAAACGTTTTTCAATTGCATACTTGTTTTTAACAGTATAAAATTCGAAAAAATTAAGATTCCAAAAATATTGGTAAGTAAACAGTGGTGGTTGCATACAAAGAAATACTGTGTATCCATTATGTAAGATGTAATGGATATACCAATATACTTATTTACAAGTAAAGATGTTCACTATGGTTTTAAGTAAAAACTCTGGTTCCAAAGCAATATGTGCTGTGGGATTCCCGAAAGGAGATGAATCAGGGTTAACAGTGGTTTATCTCTTAGTAGTGGGATTATAGGTGACTTCTAAAAAATTTTGATTAATTCAATATTTCTTTTTTAAGTACAGAAAAATACTTTAAATAATTTGTCTCCTTCATAGTAAATGACAGTCGTTTTTAACTTTTCATAGGGCTTAGTTTAACCCCTTCTAATGATCTAAACAATTGTAACATTTCATCCATATGTTGGTTCTTTAGATATTTGAAACTGTCATTATATACTCAAAGACACTAATGTTTGCTATCCCAAATTCCCCTCCTTTTTCATTCTAACAGTGTCTTGTTTGTTTAGCTATCCAGTTCTCAGGGGAGCTTTTTAGATCATCACATTGATGTCAATAAAACCCTCTAACTCATTTTTAAAATGTGGAATTTAAAATTTTCTCTTCATTCTTTGTTTATTTAGTCTCTTTGGAAAGTGGTAAGTAGCACCCAAACTACAAAAGCTTATACATCATTTACTTCTTGGAAAGATAATTTTCCTATAGGTCTCTTTCAACTTTGTGATTAGATTAGTTTTAGGGCATTTATAATTTAAGCCATAGGGTTTGTTTGTTTAATGCTAAACTCTCTTTATTCCCAGGAATATCTTCAAATTGGATTTTGTATAATCACTCTGGAAGAGATTTGAAGGTGCAGTTGATTTGAAAAGTAAGATAAATACAGGAATATAGGAAGCTTCCTATTTTTCGTTCTTAAGTTCTAGACCAACTGAGTGTCATAAGGAAAGATCTATATACTATAAAGAACTATGACCATAACATATTCTTGTAAGATGTCCTTGCTTCTTCTGCTCCATTTTTTGGTATACTAAATGCAAAATGTTTTTTCAGTCCTTTCTCTTAAATTAATACCATTTAAATAATGGAGAATGCTTGAATCTTATATGTAATCTAACTTACACTAAATAAGTAGGAAATAAATACTGGTCAAATTATATTTATTTATTTATATTTTTTTTAGATGTTGGGGGTAGGAGTTTATTTCTTTATTTTTGCTGTGTTGGGTCTTCGTTTCTGGGTGAGGGCTTTCTCTAGTTGTGGCAAGCGGGGGCCACTCTTCATCACGGTGCGCGGCCCTCTCACTATCGCGGCCTCTCTTGTTGCGGAGCACAGGCTCCAGACCTGCAGGCTTGGTAGTTGTGGCTCATGGGCCTAGTTGCTCCGTGGCATGTGGGATCCTCCCAGACCAGGGCTCGAACCCGTGTCCCCTGCATTAGCAGGCAGATTCTCAACCACTGCGCCACCAGGGAAGCCCGGGTCAAATTATTAAAACCACAGTTAAACTTCTGCTAGAAACTAAAATAATTTACTAAATTGAAGTCCTCTTAGTTGTTACAACCTTTATTTCTTTCAGTTAGTAATAGATATAAGTACTTGAATTTCATGAGAGCCTTTCAAATGTGATATATTTCAGAGAATGAATATTTTTGAAGTAAGGCTTGGAGAGTTACTTACTTTCATATACATATCACTACGTTTGACAAACAAGACTGTTCTGGAATTGGGTAATAGCTATTCATTTCTTATAGCCATGGTATGTATATAGTGCTTTGATGTCCAAAGTCATGTCTTTTTCAGGGACACGCCAACATGGGTTGTACCACTCATTTGGCTAAACACCCAGCAATCTGGGAAGGAGCTTGGCTGCCTTCAAAAGCTAAATTATTGACACCGTTAAACATACTCGGTAAAAGTAATTACAGGCAAGGATCATTCTCTAGGCACACCTTCTGTGGACACGAAAGGGGATCCGTGTTCTACACTGGAAAAAATGACTTGCTTCCTCTCTTTAGATCTTGAAATTAAAATGGTGTTTGAGAAAGTCAGAACTACATAAAGAACTGATAATGAGAAAGAGCAGTTCAAAATGTGATAAAGGGAAGGACTCTATCTCCATGTTTATTATTGATGTAAAGATTTAAAAAATGAAATCATTTTTTAGGATAGGTATCCACATCCTCAGATACAGAAACACATGAGGACGTGTACATTTGTGCATAGCAGAAGTTTAATCTCTTGAGAATGGAGAGGTAGCTATTTTGGTAGGTGTGGGAGACTGAGTGTGTGAGAGAAGATGGAACAAGGAAAGATAAATGAGAGTTGGAAAAGGACAGACAACATGCTTATACAACCCTGTGGGTTATTTTCTGTTGTTGGGATGTGAGAAGGACGACCAACTGTAAATGATTCATGAGGGGCCAGACAGAGCCTATGACAGGGCAATGGAAAGATATTGCTCTGGGGGGATGGAACACTCCCTTTAGCACCTTGAGCCTTACTCTTATCCTTGGGGGAAAAAAGCAATAAACCAATAAAAAAAAGTAGATGTTACTCCTCTTGTCCTCATTAACATCTGGAAGGGCAACTCTGCTGTTTCCTTGATGTAGCTAGGGTCTTCACCTCAATGAATACTTCATGGTCCAGTTTGAAATGTAAGCAGTTCTTATCAGGGGGAAAAGAAGAGAAAGTAAGAATATGTATTAAAGGATTGGAGGCACATGGTCACCTATAATTTAACAAAGCCCCTCATTTTATTTTGTGTTCATGTAAATGCACCATCAGTATTTCTGAAAGACACTCAGGTTTTTAACAGTATTCTCTACCGAGAATATTCTCTAGCTCCAGTTCAGAAGCATGCAGACATCAAAGAAATTGCGAAAAAATGAAATAGGGTAAAAGAACAAATAGCAAGGAAACATATTAGCATAATTTATTAGGTATCTGGCACTGTGATAACTGTTAGTTATGTAATATCTAGCTTCACAAGTTATGAGGTTTAGTTATAACTTTTACTTTTTTGACATTTTTCACGAAAAAGATTATAACTTAGTTCAAGAAATTTCTCCAATACCATGTATCTTTTAAATGGGGAAACCAGATTTTAAATCAAGCTCTCAAATGCTTATGTTCTTTCTAATAACCCAAAACTCATGAGCAAATAATACCGCATTTTTTTTTACCTTGAAAACTTGTGTTAAGTCTTCATTCTTCTATTTCTTTTAACTGCCACATTTAAGAATGAGGTCCTATCTAATCTACCTTCTAGGTCCATCTCAATTGTTTTTTCTCTTCTCCGTTTTCACTAACCTCCTTTAGGCCTCTAATATTTCTTGTACCTACTATCTCATTAGTCTTTTAATTGGTTTTCTTTCTTCTGGTTCATCCCTTTTCCAACAGACAAGTGAATCCTCCTTGTTGAAGTGCTTTCTGCTTCCCTTCTCAATTTTTTTTACAATTTAACCCTTTACCTAATGCTGATTCCAATCTGACCTACTACCATATGACATTTATCAACTAACATTTAGCAAGCATTTATCAGCAAATATCTGTCAACTGCCCCCTACTTGCCACATACAGGGATGGGTTGGCTCATAGAAGGATTGAAAACTCAGCTAAACCACAGTTTCTGGTCTCAAAGGCCAGTGGAGTGGGAAAAATAAACAAGAAAATTAATGATTAGAGTAAAAAGTTTCCCATGCTTTGCAAGAAAAGCATGCACAGGGTGCTAATTGAGCCTCTAGGGTGGAAGTGGCAGGGGAGACCACTGACATAAGTCAGACTGGAAATCTAGGGCATTAGGGATGACATCTAAAGAGACGATGGAGTGATTTGAGTAGGAGCAGAGGTAAATTACACCAAAGGATATAATGTGTTGATTCGGGGTTAGGAATTGGAAGAGGGCTGTCGAGTCATGATTGGTGTGAGAGGCCTTGATACAATACAAGCATGTGTGCTTTTGGAAGTATGTCGGGCTCCTGGATCTGCACATGTTCTTGGTCCAGAAAGAGGGAGATGAAAAGAGGAAGGACACATAATCCTCTCCCCGACGCAGGGATGAGGACGGAGGAGTCCAGTCCTCGTAGAAGTGGATGCAGAGGCGTCCATCCCTGCATCTTGTGAGCAGAGTGTATGTGGGCTTTGCACCGAGGGAGGCCTCCAATTCACCACGTCATATCAAATTAAATAAATACATATTCTAATTTTTTCTCAGTTTTAATTTTGAATACAGTAAATATTAGTAGTTTTAATCCACATAGTCCAAAGCCTTTGGAGTCTTACCTAAATTTTTAGGGTGTAAGTTGTCCTGAGACCAAAAAGTCATAACTGATGAGCTGGCAAGACAGAGTCCAAAGCATGAATCGCTGGTGGGTGTGGGAAGCTAAGAAGTTCTAATTTCATCTTAAAAATTATGGGGAGATATTGAAAGATTTTAAATAGGGAGGGACAAATCAAATCTATGTAGCCTGTGTTGTGAAATATCAGTTGGCCTGTTCTTTGAGAGGAGGCATGGTGACCAGGTAGGAGGCTGTCCTTAGTTGTTCAAGCTAGATGTGATAAAGGAGAGCAAAGGAGTGGTCAGAATCACTTTGAGAGGAATCCTGGATCTCTGTAGGACTTAGTGACTGAAGCAATGCACGGAATAAATGAGCATGAGGACTCAAGAGTGAGTGCCTCAGATTTCTGGGTCAGGTAACTCAGAGGATGCCAACGACACTGACTGTACTCACATCCTCTCAGATCTTTGCTCCCTCCCCAGACTTCTGTGCTCTTTTGCCTCTTTGGGAGATGACTCCATGGCTCCTGGAGCCCTTTACTCACTTGTGCGGAGGCTGAAAGTACCTGAGAATTTATGTTTCCCCAGCCCGACCCTGAGGGACTGACTGCACAGGAATATGAAAGCTCCGCTGCCCAGCCTTGAGGTGGCATGAACTGGAGATGTAACATACATTCCAGGGCTTCCCCGTGCAATCAGGCTGAGGCTAGAAGTTTTGGTGAAATCACACTGTTGCTTGATTGCCACGTTTTCCCATTCTGCTTTCATCTTACTCCCTTAGAGCTTTCTCCTGGGAGCACGCCCCTCTCTCTGTCACTACACATGAATATTTATCTCAGAGTCTGCTTCCCTGGAGCCTGACCTAAGACAGGGCTCATGTCGACTTTGGATTTTGCTCAGATAGAACATACCATGTATGGAGCGGAATTTAGAGGAAGGAGAGTAAGTTCGCTTTGGACACATTGATTTTGAGTGCACTTGGATCATTATGTGGAAATATCTAATAAGTAGTCAGAGCTGAGTTAGAAATATTGCTTTGAGAGCCATCAGGATGTAGATGGCGATCAAAGCCATGGGTATGAATGAGGTGCATTTTGGAGAGTGTATGGAGAGTCTAGCGGTGAAGACTGGGCCACAGGGAAATTTTGACAGATGCATATTAACCTGTCCTTCATAAAAATCCTTTTCACAAAAGTAGCACTTTACATTTTCATATTCAGAAACATCATATCATTTGACCTTTACAGTAACAAAGGAAGGTGGGAGACTGTATAATTATTGTCCTTATTTTTCAGATGAGGAAATTGAGACTCTGAGAATTCATGTGAATTACCTAAAGTCATGAAAGTGGCAAGACCAGCACAAAAATCCAGGTCATTTAACTTCTAGCACAAAGCTTTTCCTGCCACCCAATTCCTTTTGGAAAAAAATGTCATTTTTTTCCCCCTAAATACTCTTGCAATATGTAGGCAATTGTCTGTATTGCAGACTCGGCATTCTTACCAGCTCCTATGACATCTGTTTCAGTGTTTCTGATATCCTCATAAATTTATCATGCTCTGCTGCAAGATAACTTTGTTTCCTAGAGCCCAGAAAGTCACTTCCTTCAGGAAGCCACCCTGAACCAACTTCAGCTCTCTGGTTGTTTCTTAACAGTTTTAAATTTATTTGACAGCATATTCTTTTCACATGTTGATATACCGCTTTTGAATTTTTCCCTTGATACATTCTGTGCATTTTTGTTTTTCTTTCCCCAACTATATTGTATCTTAATCTTTAAGATATTCTCTTTTATACAAAAGTCAATACATTCTCATTATAGAATTTTTTTGGAAAGTAAAAGATAATCTATAGTCCTAGATTATAAAAACTATCAATATCTTATATATCTAATTTCAGTCTGTTCATTTTCCCCACATATTTATGGATTTTCTTCTGCATAGTGGCATTCCTGATGTTTGTAGTTATTCCCCCAGGTTGCTATTTGATGTACAGATATGTTTTGTAATGAATTTTGATTCTGTGTTAGTATATATTGCAGTGCATTGAATAGGGATTCCGCACCTGATTGGGCATTCCTTAAGTGGGAGATAGATTTGTAAAAGATGCCGCCGATATTAAGTCAGGTTACAGAAGCAGAGATGGTCAGAGAAGAGACTGACTGGGGGGAAATGATTTTTTGTTTACAGGGAGATTTTTACTTTCATAGAATAAAATGCTTAACAGATTTAATTGGTCCAATGGTCTTCATTTGTTAGGATATCCCTGCTTGGTGAGCTTGCATTTTTACTTTCCTCTCCCTGCTGGGACTATTTAGACAGCTGAGGGCATATTAGAGCTGGTAAACAATTTGGTTTTATCTTATTTTTATTCAGCTGTCAAGACATGATTGTGACCTTCTTTCAGAGTTTAGTATAAAACACTTTTCTGGACTTTGATTAATTTTTTAAGAGAGTCCTAATAGGTTATACATTCCATTTTTAGACAAGAAACTCTCCAATCAAGTTTTATAAGTTATTTTGCAAGTTCATCTGGCTAGCACCCTTTCTTGGCATAAGAACATCATTGTACATAACTATGACTCGCCATTAATCTGGGTGTATTAGATTTTCAAACATTTGTTCCTCCAAACTACACACTGGATTTGCACTTTGCTGGATGACATTTAAGTAGTTAGCCTGGATGCTAACTATTACCAGCACAGCATGAAAATGCATTTACTAAGGGCTTTGTTTCTGTGGTTTTAGATAAAAAAGAAATAACTCTTCCTCTCTCTTGAGATGTTTGGATTACATTTAATTGACTTTTAAAATATACCAGCATGATCAAAACACTTTAAAACAAATGAATTCTTTTCTTAAAAAAAGAAAGCAGGTTACCTTAGGGGCTTGACTTTAAAAGCTTTGAAATACTGAAATACCAAGGAGCTAAAGAGCTTTTTTTTTTTTAACTTAGGGAAAGACCAGCACACATGAAAAAAATTTATAGTTTATGCTTATGCTTTTAAAGTTTGAATACACATAAACTTCCTTCTGGAAAGAAGGCTTTTCATTCTGAGGGGCTTGAAGTGACAAGCCTTTTCACAGGATACTGTTGGAAACGTGTTGTTTTTGTCAGACTAATGCAGCTCTATTGACTTAGAGCTTAGAAAGAAATCAATATATTTTCAGAGATGCATGGAAGATGGTAGAGCTTCCATTTATGAAAAAGGTGGACACTTGCCACCCAGGCCGTCTATTTCAAGGCATGGTCCCTGGACCAGTTGCAGTGGCATCACCACCCACCAATGTGATATTGAACAGGTGGTTCTCCTGTGACAAACGATGCTGCCCTCATAGACTCTTGCTGAAGTGCTTGATCTCAGACCATCTGCTCACCAACACCTGCTTAAAACCCTATGGAGATCAGTGCCTTATAAATAAGATTGTCTGAGAAACATGATATCCACTCCCTTCTCTGGCTAAATCGACAGCTCTATCCTTGAATCAAGGCAGAGCACTAGAATATTACATAACTTTCACATTATCTTATCCCCTGAACAACCACCTTCACTAAATCAAATTCAAATGTTATATCTTTGGTTTTGTCTGTATTTGGTAGATAATTTTGGTCAAAGACACATTGCCTATTATTTTCTGTATACAGTCTCATCTGGGAAGTCCATTCAAAATTTATAGCCAGGGAAGAAATGCATGTGCTCATTTTCTCTATCTCTCTCTTTCTGTCTCTGTCTCTTTTTCTCTCTTAAAATTGGTTTGCTTTCTTCAAGCAAATAACTACAAGTATTTAACTTGGGTTTTTTTTTGTTGTTCTTCTTCTTGCCTTGAGGAAACTCAGAGCAAAATTGAATAGGAAATCAGAATAATTATATCAAACCTTATGTTTAGCATTTTTGCTTTCTCCTACTCCTCCTTATATCTTTGATACATTATTTTTTCCCCAGACCTTTGTTGTATACATACATTTTATTTTAAGATGCTTTAAATCCCTTTTGAAAAGCAGAAAGTATAAACAAACTGTTAAGTGTAGGATAAAAAAGGGCTATTCAGAAGGCCGGAGGATAATGATTCTATAAACATCTATAAACTTTAGAAACATAAAAAGAAAATGGTATTTTTGATTGTCATTTTACTGCCAGGGTGACTCCAACCAACAAATGGTCATTTATTCACTAGTGATACTCAGCAAGTGTGGCCACATCATATAGTATACTTTCCTGTAGACTCTATTGATTGAGAGAAATAATGGACATGAACAATTCTATGTGGATCAAAAAATCTCTGTATAGGGTCCTTTTATAAAAGATTATGAAAGAAATAAGTGGGCCAAATATTTGTATTAAAATGGAAACACCATGAGGACTTAAAAAATTAGCTTCTCTAGTAAATTTTTAGTATTGGTTTTTACCTGACTCAAATTTTTTTCAAAGGATATAGAAATTGGGAATCCTTGGTTATCCAAAAAATTTTAGACGTGAAGCTAAAGTAATTTCAATGGAAACTGAGGAAATAATTATGATTCAATTAAAATATATTTGCATGCAACCTTTAAAAATTACCTTTATTTTTTGTATATAGTCCTATCTATACTCTTGAGTTAATGTAGATACCAATAAAAGATAAATTAAAAAATGAGAATCAGAACTGTAGGGTTAAAATTGGTTTGAAAAGTCATTTATCCCAACCTCTCATCTGAGTTTTTTTTTTTTAATTTAATTTTATTTATTTTTTTATACAGCAGGTTCTTATTAGTCATCAGTTTTATACATGTCAATCCCAATCTCGCAATTCATCCCACCACCACCCCCACCCGCACCCACACCACCCCACCACTTTCCACCTTGGTGTCCATACGTTTGTTCTCTACATCTGTGTCTCAACTTCTGCCCTGCAAATCGATTCATCTGTACCATTTTTCTAGGTTCCACATATATGAGTTAATATACAATATTTGTTTTTCTCTTTCTGACTTCACTCTTTATGACAGTCTCTAGATCCATCCACGTCTCAACAAATGACCCAATTTCATTCCTTTTTATGGGTGAGTAATATTCCATTGTATATATGTACCTCATCTTCTTTATCCATTCGTCTGTCGATGGGCATTTAGGTTGCTTCCATGACCTGCCTATTGTAAATAGTGCTGCAATGAACATTGGGGTGCATGTGTCTTTTTGAATTATGGTTTTCTCAGGGTATATGCCCAGTAGTGGGATAGCTGGATCATATGGTAATTCTATTTTTAGTTTTTTAAGGAAACTCCATACTGTTCTCCTTAGTGGCTGTATCAATTTACATTCCCACCAACAATGCAATAGGGTTCCCTTTTCTCCATACTGTCTCCAGCATTTGTTGTTTGTAGATCTTCTGATGATGCCCATTCTAACTGGTGTGAGGTGATACCTCATTGTAGTTTTGATTTGCATTTCTTTAATAATTAGGGATGTTGAGCAGCTTTTCATGTGCTTCTTGGCCATCTGTATGTCTTCTTTGGAGAAATGTCTATTTAGGTCTTTGACCATTTTTAGATTGGGTTGTTTGTTTCTTTAATATTGAGCTGCATGAGTTGTTTATACAGTTTGGAGATTAATCCTTTTTCCATTGATTCGTTTGCAAATATTTTCTCCCATTTTGAGGGTTGTCTTTTCGTCTTATTTGTAGTTTCCTTTGCTCTGCAAAAGCCTTTAAGTTTCATTAGGTCCCATTTGTTTGTTTTTATTTCCATTACTCTAGAAGGTGGACCAAAAAAGATCTTCCTGTGATTTATGTCAAAGAATGTTCTTTCTATGTTTTCCTCTAAGAGTTTTATAGTGACCAATCTTACATTTAGGGCTTTAATCCATTTTGAGTTTATTTATGTGTATGGTGTTAGGGAGTATTCTAATTTCATTCTTTTACATGTAGCTGTCCAATTTTCCGAGCACCACTTATTGAAGAGGCTGTCTTTTCTCCATTGTATATGCTTGCCTCCTTTGTCATAGATTAGTTGACCATAGGTGTGTGGGTTTATCTCTGGGCTTTCTATCTTGTTCCATTGATCTATGTTTCTGTTTCTGTGCTAGTACCATATTGTCTTGATTACTGTAGCTTTGTAGTATAGTCTGAAGTCAGGGAGTCTGATTCCTCCAGCTCCCTTTTTTTTCCCTCAAGACTGCTTTGGCTATTCGGGGTCTATTGTGTCTCCATACAAATTTTAAGATTTTTTGTTCTAGTTCCATAAAAAATGCCATTGGTAATTTGATAGGGATTGCATTGAATCTGTAGATTGCTTTGGGTAGTATAGTCATTTTCACAATATTGATTCTTCTAATCTAAGAACATGGTATATCTCTCCATCTGTTTGTATCATCTTTAATTTCTTTCATCAGTGTCTTATAGTTTTCTGCATACAGGTCTTTTGTCTCCCTAGGTAGGTTTATCCCTAGGTATTTTATTCTTTTTGTTGCAATGTAAATGAGAGTGTTTCTTAATTGCTCTTTCAGATTATCATTAGTGTATAAGAATGCAAGAGATTTCTGTGCATTAATTTTGTATCCTGCAACTTTACCAAATTCATTGATTATCTCTAGTAGTTTTCTGGTGGCATTTTTAGGATTCTCTATGTATAGTATCATGTCATCTGCAAACAGTGACAGTTTTACTTCTTCTTTTCCAATTTGGATTCCTTTTATTTCTTTTTTTTCTCTGATTGCCATGGCTAGGACTTCCAAAACTATGTTGAATAATAGTGGTGAGAGTGGACATCCTTGTCTTGTTCCTGATCTTAGAGGAAATGCTTTCAGTTTTTCACCATTGAGAATGAGTTTGCTGTGGGTTTGTCGTATATGACCTTTATTGTGTTGAGGTAGGTTCCCTCTATGCCCACTTTCTGGAGAATTTTTATCATAAATCGGTGTTGAATTTTGTCAAAAGCCTTTTCTGCATCTATTGAGATGATCATATGGTTTTTATTCTTCAGTTTGCTAATATGGTGTATCACATTGATTGATTTGGGCATATTGAAGAATCCTTGCATCCCTGGGATAAATCCCACCTGATCATGGTGTATGATCCTTTTAATGTGTTGTTGGATTCTGTTTGCTAGTATTTTGTTGAGAATTTTTGCATCTATATTCATCAGTGGTATTGATCTGTAATTTTCTTTTTTTTGTAGTATCTTTGTCTGGTTTTGGTATCAGGGTGATGGTGGCCTCATAGAACGAGTTTGAGAGTGTTGCTTCCTCTGCAATTTTTTGGAAGAGTGTGAAAAGGATGGGTGTTAGCTCATCTCTAAATGTTTGATAGAATTCACCTGTGAAGCCATCTGGTCCTGGACTTTTGTTTGTTGGAGGATTTTTTTTTTTGTGGTACGTGGACCTCTCACTGTTGTGGCCTCTCCCGTTGCGGAGCACAGGCTCCGGAAGCGCAGGCTCAGCAGCCATGGCTCACGGGCCCAGCCGCTCCGCGGCATGTGGAATCTTCCCGGACCGGGACACAAACCCGTATCCCCTGCATTGGCAGGCGGACTCTCAACCACTGTGCCACCAGGGAAGCCCTGTTGGAAGATTTTTAATCACAGTTTCAGTTTCATTACTTGTGATTGGTCTGTTCATATTTTCTGGTTTAGTCTTGGAAGGTTATACCTTTCTAAGAATTTGTCCATTTCTTCCAGGTTGTCCTTTTTATTGGCATAGAGTTGCTTGTAGTCTCTTAGGATGCTTTGTATTTCTGAGGTGTCTATTGTAACTTCTCCTTTTTCATTTCTAATTGTATTGATTTGAGTCCTCTTCCTCTTTTTCTTGATGAGCCTCACTAATGGTTTATCAATTTTGTTTATCTTCTCAAAGAACCAGCTTTTAGTGTTATTGATTTTTGCTATTGTTTTCTTTGTTTCTGTTTCATTTATTTCTGCTCTGGTCTTTATGATTTCTTTCCTTCTGCTGACTTTGGGTTTTGTTTGTTCTTCTTTCTCTAGTTCTTTCAGGTGTAAGGTTAAATTGTTTATTTGAGATTTTTCTTGTTTCTTGATGTAGGCTTGTATAGCTATAAACTTCCCTGCTTTTGCTGCATCCCATAGGTGTTGGATCATCGTGTTTTCATTGTCATTAGTCTCTAGGTATTTTTTGATTTCCTCTTTGATTTCTTCAGTGATCTCTTGGTTATTTAGTAACGTATTGTTTAGCCTCCGTGTGTTTGTGTTTTTTACATTTTTTTCCCTGTAATTGATCTCTAATCTCATAGTGTTGTGGTCAGAAAAGATGCTTGATATGATTTCAATTTTCTTAAATTTACTGAGACTTGATTTGTGACCCAAGATGTGATCAATCCTGGAGAATGTTCTGTGCGCACTTGAGAAGATAGTGTAATCTTCTGTTTTGGGTTGGAATGTCCTATAAATATCAATTAAATCTATCTGGTCTATTGTGTCATTTAAAGCTTCTGTTGCCGTATTTATTTTCATTTTGGATGATCTGTCCATTGGTGTAAGTGAGGTGTTAAAGTCCCCCACTATTATTGTGTTACTGTCGATTTCCTCTTGTATAGCTGTTAGCCGTTGCCTTATGTATTGAGATGCTCCTATGTTGGGTGCATATATATTTATAATTGTTATATCTTCTTCTTGGATTGATCCCTTGATCATTATGTAGTGTCCTTCCTTGTCTCTTGTAACATTCTTTATTTTAATATCTATTTTATCTGATATGAGTGTTGCTACTCCAGCTTTCTTTTGATTCCATTTGCATGGAGTATCTTTTTCCATCACCTCAGTTTCAGTCTGTATGTGTCTCTAGGTCTGAAGTGGGTCTCTTGTAGACAGTGTATATATGGCTCTTGCTTTTGTATCCATTCAGCAAGCCTGTGTCTTTTGATTGGAGCATTTAATCATTCACGTTTAAGGTAATTATCGATATGTATGCTCCTTTCACCATTTTCTTAATTGTTTTGGGTTTCTTTTTGTAGGTCCTTTTCTTCTCTGTGTGTCCCACTTAGAGAAGTTCCTTTAGCATTTGTTGAGCTGGTTTGCTGGTGCTGAATTCTCTTAGCTTTTGCTTGTCTGTAAAGCTTTTAATTTCTCCATCAAATCTTAATTAGATTTTGCTGGGTAGATTAATCTTGGTTGTAGGTTGTTTCCTTTCATCACTTTAAGTATATCAGTCCACTCCCTTCTGGCTTGTATAATTTCTGCTGAGAAATCAGCTGTTAACCTTATGGGAGTTCCCTTTTATGTTATTTGTCATTTTTCCCTTGCTGCTTTCAATAATTTTTCTTTGTCTTTAATTTTGGTAATTTGATTAGTATGTGTCTCAGCGTGTTTCTCCTTGGGTTTATCCTGTATGGGACTTGCTGTGCTTCCTGGACTTGGGTGGCTATTTCATTTCCCATGTTAGGGAAGTTTTCAACTCTAAACTCTTCAGATATTTTCTTGGGTCCTTTCTCTCTCTCTTCTCCTTCTGAGACCCCTATAATGTGAATGTTGTTGTGTTTAATGTTGTCCCAGAGGTCTCTTAGGCTGTCTTCATTTCTTTTCATTCCTTTTTCTTCTGTTCCGCAGCAGTGAATTCCACCATTCTGTCTTCAAGGTCAATTATCCGTTCTTCTGCCTCAGAAGAAGTTATTCTGCTATTGATTCCTTCTCGTGTAGTTTTCATTTCAGTTATTGTATTGTTCATCTCTGTTTGTTTGTTTTTTAATTCTTCTAGGTCTTTGTTAAACATTTCTTGCATCTTCTCTATCTCTGCCTCCATTCTGTTTCCAAGGTCCTGGATCATCTTCACTATCATTATTCTGAATTCTTTTCTGGAAGGTTGCCTATCTCCACTTCATTCAGTTGTTTTTCTGGGGTTTTATCTTGTTCCTTCATCTGGTACGTAGCCCTCTGCCTTTTCATCTTGTCTGTCTTTCTGTGAATGTGGTTTTTGTTCCACAGGCTGCAGGATTGTAGCTCTTCTTGCTTCTGCTGTCTGCCCTCTGGAGGATGAGGCTATCTAAGAGGATTGTGTAAGTTTCCTGATGGGAGGGACTGGTGGTGGGTAGAGCTGGCTGTTGCTCTGGTGGACAGAACTCAGTAAAACTTTAATCTCCTTGACTGCTGATGGGTGGGGCTGGGCTCTCTCCCTCTTGGTTGTTTAGCCTGAAGCAACCCAACTCTGGAGCCTACCTGGGCTCTTTGGTGGGTCTAATGACAGACTCTGGGAGGGCTCACACCAAGGAGTACTTCCCAGAACTTCTGCTGCCAGTGTCCTTGTCCCCAAGGTGAGCCATAGCCACCCCCTGCCTCTGCAGGAGACCCTCCAACACTAGCAGGTAGGTCTGGTTCAGTTTTCTTTGGGGTCACTGCTCCTTCCCCTGTGTCCCAATGCTCACACTAGTTTGTGTGTGCCTTCCAAGAGTGGAGTCTCTATTTCCCCCAGTCCTGTCAAAGTCCTGCAATCAAATCCCACTAGGCTTCAAAGTCTGATTCTCTAGGAATTCCTCCTCCTGTTGCTGGACCCCCAGGTTGGGAAGCCTGACGTGGGGCTCAGAACCTTCACTCCAGTGTGTGGACTTCTGTGGTATAAGTGTTCTCCAGTGTGTGAGTCACCCACCCAGCAGTTACGGGATTTGACTTTACTGTGATTGCGCCCCTCCTACCATCTCATTGTGGCTTCTCCTTTGTCTTTGGATGTGGGTTATCTTTTGTGGTGAGTTCCAGTGTCTTCCTGTTTATGATTGTTCAGCAGCTAGTTGTGATTCTGGTGTTCTCAGAAGAGGGAGTGAGAGCACGTCCTTCTACTCCGCCATCTTCGTTCCTCCTCCTCATCTGAGTTTTAACCTTTAAACAATTGTTGCTTTAAATGAGCAGAAAAGTAATGGTAAAATAACTTTTTTTTTTCTCTTTCCATTGCAATTGGTCTTTAGAGTTAGTTTTTCCCCTTCCTGGATGGAAAGTCTGGAAGGTTGTGGTAACTTTTATGGAGTGCTGAAAGTTTTGCTCACTATAAATTGTAGTCTCAGTATTTTCTTTTTATTTTACCTCTTTTTTTAACATCTTTATTGGAGTATAATTGCTTTACATTGTTGTGTTTGTTGCTGCTGTATAACAGAGTGAATCAGCTATACATATACATATCTCCCCATATGCTGTCCCTCTTGAGCCTCCCTCCCACCCTCCCTATTCCACCCCTCTAGGTAGTCACAAAGCACCGAGCTGATCTCCCTGTGCTATGCAGCTGCTTCCCACTAGCTATCTATTTTACGTTTGGTAGTGTATATATGTCCATGCCACTGTCTCACTTTGTCCCAGCTTACCCTTCCCCCTCCCCGTATCCTCAAGTCCATTCTCCACGTCTGCATCTTTATGCCTGTTCTGCCCCTAGGTTCTTCAGAACCATTTTTTTTTTTTTTAGATTCCATATATATGTGTTAGCATACGGTATTTGATTTTCTCTTTCTGACTTACTTCACTCTGTATGACAAACTGTAGGTCCATCCACCTCACTACAAATAACTCGATTTCGTTTCTTTTTATGACTGAGTAATATTCCATTGTATATATGTGCCACATCTTCTTTATCCATTCAAGTCTCAGTATTTAAAAGTTCAATCTCATATAATATTCAAAATTTTGTTTTGCTTTAAAGTTAAGGCCTCTTCTATTTCTTCCTGTAATGTAGTTTTTCTCCCTTTTCTTGACTAGTTTCTACCTCTCAAAGATCAGAAAAGTGGAGGGAGGAGAGGAAAAGGGCATGAAACTTTTGGTACCTTTGTGATCAAGCTCCTGTGTTCTCTAGACCTGGCCAGGGATGGAAGCTCACTTTTCCTCCTGAGGGATGCTTTTTAATGGATTCTTCAGAGACTCTCTCCATTGCTGGGATTACCCAGCTGAAGTTCTCTAGAGATTGGCAAATGCATCTCTGTTTCCACTGGTTACTTGGCTCTTCCTTAGGCCCTTTGCATCAAACAATACCTGGTTCTTCTTCTCTTTTTCTGCAGTCTCTCACTTTCTCTGTTTCTTGTCTACAGGATGTACTTATTCCCCAACAAACTCTGAGAATGCTGACCAGTTCCAGCACAGCCAAGTTTCATTTATTTCTCCATCAAAGCAGCCAGCGACCCCATCTCTTCCTCTGTAGGATTTCTAGGTAGAAGTCAGACACCAGCTCACTAGTCTACCTACATACAGGGCTCACTCATTAGCTCTCTGAGTGGTCCTTTTGAGTCCACTTGCCCTAGTGAGAAAGAACTCACTGCCTTATTTTAGCGAGTGAAAGCTTTAGGGGGAAACATTCTTGACTTTTTATCTGGGTAGGAGAAGAATTGTTGGAACAGTCATAGTGAGTATTATGGAATCACAGTATAAAGTTAGTGAAAAATCTATGCAACTATGGTTGTAGGACAAGAACACAAATTTTATCAAACGAGGCAATCTAAAATAAATGTGTGGATGAAAGAAGTTGGGAAGTAGTGGCAGAAAAGATCGGTGATGAAATAGACAGGGACAATAAACACTTTACTGTGTGAAGTAAGAAATCCAGAGAAAATCTCTAATTGTTTGAATAAGAAATAAATATTAAAATACTTGATTTAAAGTTCCAAAGGTAACAGAGATGAAGTGTAATAGTGGATTAAGTATAGCAGAAAGAATCAGGGAGGGATTTACAGAACTATGTACTCAAATCTTGTCTTGTTTAGTTGGAAGAAGGTAATGTTTGAAATAGGTAAATTTTAAAATATATTAGCGTATTATTTAGAGTCTTGGAGGTAATTACCGGATGAATTTAAAACATAAACTCTTAAAAGACTGAAATCTAGTTTCTTGTAGGAACAAAGAATAGGGGTGGAAAGGGTGAATTGGGAGATGACTGTGCATATTCCTTGTTTCCATCTTTTAAAAAATATGTGCATATATTTCTCTAATAAAAATTTTAACTTTTATTATTTATTTATATATATATATATATTTTTTTTTTTTTGCGGCACACGTGCCTCTCACTGTTGTGGCCTCTCCCATTGCGGAGCACAGGCTGCAGACGCACAGGCTCAGCGGCCATGGCTCACGGGCCCAGCTGCTCAGCGGCATGTGGGATCTTCCCAGACCGGGGCACAAACCCGTGTCCCCTGCATCGGCAGGTGGACTCTCAACCACTGCGCCACCAGAGAAGCCCTATTTAAATATATTTTTTAAATTATGTGGGAATATATACAGATAAGAATATATTATTTAATGTGAAAAGATGATTGAGTTAAATTATTGCTGTAAGATATTAAATCAGTGTAGAGCTGTATCACATTATTCAATGTGATACAATCATAAACATCTTCAGAAGAATCAAAGAAACAGAACAATACTACAAAAGATGTTTTGGTGCATATATGAATTAGACATATGAAAATGATATATTAAGAAATCTTTAGGAAAGAGAAGGGTTATTTAATAAGTGGGTTTAGGTCATTTACTTTTAAATAAAAATGTTGTCTTCAACTCTTATCCCATACTAAAATAAATTCCAGTTCATTATTAACTTATAAATATCAAGCCATAAAATTCCTAGAAGGAAACTCTGAGAGTTTATCTGAGCTCTACTTTTGGTAAGACCTTTTATACTTAAAACAAATGGAAGAATTTGCAAAAGAAAATACAGGTTCAACTACTTTCAAAAGTTTAAACTGTGCACATTAAACTAAAAGATGGCAAAGAAAAATCATTGTGACTAATATAAAAATACTTAATAATATTGATTTATAAAGAAGTAATTCAATTAATTTTTATTTCATCCCATACAGTGCTAGGGTTCCAGCACTAAGCATGATGGACATGGTCTTAAAAATCAATGAGAAAAAAACCTGAGGTTCCTATAAATAAATGGACAAAGACCATGTATGCTTACTTCACCAAAGAAAAAATGCAATAATTAGTAGGCGTTAGAAAAGTATTTGGGTTATGTCATAGTCAAAGCTTACAAATAAAAATGAGATATAAATTGCATTAATTAAATATACAAAATTGTTCTTAAAGGGAATTCCCAATGTTGGCAAGTATCATGCGGTGGGCACTTCAGACACTGCTGAGAGTACAAATTATTTTAGCTGTTCAAGAAGGTAATTTGGGAATATGTGTAGAGTTTGAAAGTTGTTCATGTCTTTAAGGCCAGAAATTCTATTGCTGATGTTTTTGTAAGATAATTTATAGCAGTGAAAAATTAAAACTTTCTAAATGCTCAACCATAAGGAACTGGAAAGTAAGAAATAGTATTTTTTAAATACTGTGCAGATATTACACAGGATGTTCATGTGTAGTTTTTAAGAATATGGAAAATGCTTATAAAAACATTTTAAAGAGAAACACAGAGTGGTATTAAATAGGCAAAGCAATATGTAGAAATATCGAGAAATTAAAGCATGTTAACAATTTCTCTATGAATTGCAGTTTGATTTTTTTAAATAGTTTCAGTATTTTTTCTACTTTCTCCAAAATGAACACATATTGTTTTCATATTGACAATGAAGTACAGGGAAATAAACACTTGGTAGCTAGTCCAAGCTCCACAATTTGTTCATTGTGGGAACTTGGGCAAGTGACCCCTTTTGTAGGTCCAGCATCACAGGCCAAATGGTCTTGTTGGCACTGCATTAAACCATGATGTGCCTGGCAAATATGAATGGTTATGAAAATGTTGATTTTGGTTTTGGTAACTACTGGTTACACAATCCAGTACACCTCCCCTTTTCTTGTCTTCATCTCAGCTATTGAACTCCATCATCAGCATTTTCCTTAATATTTCCCCCATTTTGGGAGAAGTCAAGTGAAAACGTTGATCATGTTCATCTGTATTTGTGTTCACCATCTCCGGACCTGGAGTAATAAGCTGAGTTTACAAATTTGAATACTTGTTTCTTATGGTCTTTAACCTTGGGTTGGTCCACATTCCTAGCTCCTTTTTAAAAGTGGCCTTTTGGCTTCTACTGTACACCAATGAATTTGAATTAGACAGAAAGGGGCATAATACCCCTTTATAAGAACACCCAGCCTTTCTATACGTGAAAAATAAATGCTCTCTCTACCTGATTCCCTCTTTGGATGGCCTTTGGCCTCCCTCTCTTGGAGGAATCAATGATTGTTCCAGCGACCTCTGCTGTCTGTCAATTTTTGATACAACATTCTTCATGAACCTGGGGCCAAGAAGAAAAAAATGGAGGAATAAGTTTTGGGCTTGGGGTTGGAGAGTCTGTGAGCAAAAATGCCATTGGCTTTTGAGTTTGAAGACGTTTGCTCTTGAGAGAATGCATTTCAAACAGCTTTTTGACCCTCAGGAGCCCAATCAATTCTTGACTCTTTCTAGTTGGGAACATCATGTAATAGTACTGGACTAGTCTATTAAGTCAGAACTCCATCTTTTGCACGATTCATATTTGAAACTTTAAAGAGGCTCACAACTGAGCTTTCACAAATTTAGCTGTTTACTTTCTTTCCACTAAAATAATCATCGCAAATACCCCTCTGAGAACGTATATTTTCAGATGCCAGGTAATCAAAGCTTAGTTGTACTCAGAGGCTTTTTTAGAACCAAATGGAAAATAATTGCTTTAAAGTACCCACTTGTGAGGATTTCTGCTCATCAGTATAATTGCCAGCAGTCACTGTCTTTCTACCACAATAAATTCACAGTGATTCATTAGCTTCTTTTGGGGGCAATGAAATAGATCATCTTGTTAACATCAACTTTGATTTTTAAATGGCTTCACTTGATTTCATATTGGAATTACAGTTTGCACATAAACTAAAATAATACCCCTGACCCCACTTTAAAAAGTAGTGTAGGTAGTAGAAGAGGATAAAATTAGAACTTAGCCAGCCTTGCAGGATTTAGATATGAGTTCTCCGTGTGTTTACTCTAGGAGGATTTTTTTTAATCTTAACATCTTTATTGGAGTATAATTGCTTTACAATGGTGTGTTAGTTTCTGCTGTATAACAAAGTGAGTCAGCTATATGTATACATATATCCCCATATGCCCTCCCTCGTGTCTCCCTCCCACCCTCCCTACCCCACCCCTCTAGGGGGACAAAAAGCACCAAGCTGATCTACCTGTGCTATGCGGCTGCTTCCCACTAGTAATCTATTTTACATTTGGTAGTGTATATATGTCAATGCTACTCTCTCACTTCGTGTGTTAGTTGCTGCTATATAATAAAGTGAGTCAGCTATACGCATACGTATATCCCCATATCCCCTCCCTCTTGTGTCTCACTCCCACCCTCCCTAACCCACCCCTCTAGGTGGTCACAAAGCACCGAGCTGCAGTAAACATTTTGGTACATGACTCTTTTTGAATTATGGTTTTCTCAGGGTATATGCCCAGTAGTGGGATTGCTGGGTCATATGGTAGTTCACTGCATCTCTATTTACAATAGCCAGGAGATGGAAGCAACCTAAGTGTCCATCATCAGATGAATGGATAAAGAAGATGTGGCACATATATACAATGGAATATTACTCAGCCATAAAAAGAAAACGAAATTGAGTTATTTGTAGTGAGGTGGATGGACCTAGAGTCTGTCATACAGAGTGAAGTAAGTCAGAAAGAGAAAAACAAATACCATATGCTAACAAATATATATGGAAGAAAAAAAAAAAGGTCATGAAGAACCTAGGGGTAAGATGGGAATAAAGACACAGACCTACTAGAGAATGGACTTGAGGATATGGGGAGGGGGAAGGGTAAGCTGTGACAAAGTGAGAGAATGGCATGGACATATATACACTACCAAACCTAAAATAGATAGTTAGTGGGAAGCAGCCGCATAGCACAGGGAGATCAGCTCGGCGTTTTGTGACCACCTAGAGGGGTGGGATAGGGAGGGTGGGAGGGAGGGAGATGCAAGAGGGAAGAGATATGGGAACATATGTATATGCATAACTGATTCACTTTGTTATAAAGTAGAAACTAACACACCACTGTAAAGCAATTATACTCCAATAAAGATGTTAAATAAAAAAAATGAAAAAATAAAAAAAAGAAATACTGCATCAGCGGTACTCTATGGAAAAATGTGGACATTAATAATTCTGAGTTCAAAGGTCATCACAAAAGAACCAGACTCTGAACGCAAAGAAGTTTTAGGAATATACGTGAACCAGTATATTTCATGTGTGCTTTATTTATATGTATGTACAACAGTAATAAACATCTGTGTTAAATACACCTAAAAGAACTTCCTTAATTTCCATGTGGTAAAATTCAAAGTGATTTTACATGTGTCATCGTTTAATCGGCAGGGATTTTCTTTCTGGTTGGTACATAAAATAATAGGGCTTCTTAAAATCAATCAATTGAATGGTGTCAGGTTCAAGGACATCTGGTATTTCCATGAGAAATCCTGAAATCCTCTTTTATTTTAGGGTTTACAAATTATTCAAAGTAGGAAAATCAATGGCTTCAACAAAGCCTAAGATCTAATCCACTGGATTAAAAAAATCACATTAAAACTAAATAATACAATATTAGTAGCTACAGAAAGAAGGACTGACAAGTGTGTTGGTAAAGGGTTGGTATTGGAATTTTAGTTAATAGGCCTTTATTGCATCCATTCTGCATGTAGCATATGACACTGGGTTGTTACATTTTCCCTGAAACTAATTTGAGATTTCTTCAAGTTCTGACAACCTAACCTGAAGAGGGAAATAGGCCATTCCTCTGGTTGTTTGCTAACCTCACAATCCCTTTTCTTTGTTTTTAGGAAGGACAAAGTTATTTATATACCCTATTAATTGAGCTTAAATGATTCTAGCTACTGGCTATGTGTAATCAGCTTTTTCCTCCTTTCTACTTAGAGTTGGCTGGAAACATATCAGATGAGAGAATTAGCAAAAGAGCATCCACAGCTAATATCCTAATACAAGTGGAGTTTCTAGGCCATATGAGAAATAGACAGACTTGGTCCTCTGTATAGGAGGCCAGCTTGTTTACTGTGCTTAGAAACGCATGGGCACAGAGAGGTTCTTACCTTGGAAGTGCCCCTAATGTCACATGGAATGGAATTGTTCACACTCTGTATTTTCAAGCTCACAGAGCTAATTCACAGTAGGAATTTAAAGAAAAGATTTTGAGGAAGATTCTTGCTGGGAGATTAGGGAAGGGATTATTTGGTGAGGACCACTGGATGGTTTTGTTTTTCTCTGGGTAAATAGCCTTCTGGTTAATGCAGTGTCCATCACGTAATTTAATGGGAACAACTTGTGTCGTTATAATAGAAATGGGAGTCTGTTGCCTGCATGGTTCTGAGGAAATAGCCAGACAGGGAGAGAATTTCAGATCCTCTCAGATGGCGGGACCACCACTGAGCCACCACGCCATCAATCTGGTCAACCCACTGGGTGAGATGCTCATGAAGTGCCCATCCTGGCTGAAAGCTTACAGAGGACAGCACCCTTCCCATCCCGCGTGGGAGGAGGTCTCAGAGGACTTTGAAGTAATTTCAAATTTTGAGAAAATTTTCCCAAAGAGTACAAAAAATTTATTGCATTTGGGGAAGTGTTAACATCTTCCCACATTTAATTAATTTTTCCTCTCATGCTCTTCAATTTTTTGTCTATAATATAATCTGTATCTATCTGTAATATAATATTTTTCTCTAAATGATTTGAGGGCTCTGACTTGGAAACCAAGACTGATCATACAACTTCCAGTCCAGAGGCAAGATTCTCATCGGCCTGACCTGGCTGCAGGTTTTATCATCTCTGTCTCACAGAGCCAGAGTCCCCTGTGGGCTCAGCCCTGCTCCCGGTTCCCACTGCATGGCCTCACATGGATCCAGGTGGTTCCAGCATCCCAGCCTTCAGCTTAATTATCAGGCGATTCCCGATTACTCTCCCTCCCTGGCATTTCATTCAAAATTGCTACCAGGTCTCCCATTGTTTCCCAGACTCAGTGCCTGCCCCCTTGTCCTGTCACCCATCCCTCGGCTCACATCATTAGGTCTGCTTTGGTGAGCAGCCTGCACTGCTGCCTCCGCCTGGTCCAGGGCCTTGCATCACTTCTCCCAGACACTCTTCAGAACCTGTTCTTGAATCACAGAGTGAGGACAGGCTTCCCATCCCTAGATATTCTGTCTCCCTGCACTTCAGAGTGAGCATCACCCCCTAGATGGCCTATTGTGGGGTTTGTGGTACATGCTAGGACACTTGACTACAATCATGTTTATCCATCTTTTCATTCCATTCATTTATTTAATGACTACATCATTTATACTTACTTATTCTTGTTTGCTTGGATTTTGACCAAATATTTCTATACCACTTGGACACTCTGCTTGACTATCCCCAGGGCATCCACTGTCAGTCTTCACATATAGGCTTGTTTCCCTTATCCCTGCTCATCTTAGTGGGTGGGTCTACAGACTGGCCGTGAATCTTTCCACCTTCTCTGATTCAAAAGTGCAAAGGTGGTTACTCTCCCCCTGATACTTTTTATCTTTGTACTTGAAGGGCACATATCACAGTGGGATTGACCTCTAGTTTGGATGTTAGTTCTGCTACTTTCTAGTTATATGACCTATGCTTAATTCATAGTAGCTATTTTTATATTTCAGTTTAGCTGAAGTGATACATAACTACAATTACAAATAACAATGCTGTGTGATAAGTTCAGTGCTAGAGATAGGTAAAATGTACTTTGGGAAAAGGAATCCCAGGTGAAGAGGCAGTTAATTCTCTTAAGAGGTATGGAGAAGAGTAGTTCAATTAAGCTCCAGGTAAGAGGAAACAGGTGAGCTGGACTTTGAAGGATGGATAGGAGTTTGCCAGAAAGAGCAGAGGAGTGCATTTGAGTCAAATTGAGTCAGTATTTCCCAAACCTGGCACTATTGACATTTTGGGCTTGATACTTCTTCGGGGGGTGGGGGGAGGGTTGTCCTGTGCATTGCAGAACACTTAGCAGCATCCTTGTCCTCTACCCACTAAATGCACCCTACCCCCTATTCCAGTCACAACAATGTCAAATGTCTCCTGGAGCCACATCCCTAGCTGAGAATTCCAAGTTGGGCCAATAGGAGATTCAAAAACACGAGGGGTGCTTTTAGTATTTTCCCATTTTCACTGCTGGTCTGTCAGGTTCCACTTTCAAGAAAAGGAGAACTTATTCTGATTTCTCAACTCTGTAAGTGACACTATTTCTCATGAGTCATGCGAGTGATCACATACTCAGCCTGCTTATGTATGTCACCAAGATTACTGGAGACAGCATGTGTCAGAGGCTATGCCAAGCACTGAGGACACAAAATCCTTCCTCTGTCATGGTTTATGGCGGAGGCTCAGAGCTTGAAATTTACTCCCTCTTCTGGTTTTTATACATGCCAGTCATTCTTTCAGAATTCTGTTCCAATTTTTGCATAATTTATTTATCACCATAAATCATTGTTTAGCTTGTCACAACTCATCGTCAATTCATAAAGATTATGATTGTTAGTATAATTATTAAACATAAAATATGAATCACCTACACCTCCATTGAGTTAATAATTATCCTTAACCTTATGCCTTTTCCTATTGAGCTTTAGGTTCTGTACCTTCACATTCAGGCTCTTTGGGAGCCTTCTGATCTGTGAGTCTAGGACAGGGTGCATAGACCACAGTGCCAGGATCATATATCAGTTCTTGGTTAACCCAGATCCCTGCTAGTTTCTTTTTCTTCAACACCTGCATCCTATCTGTTCTCTATTCATTGATCTGTTTTCTTGTTGATCTGGCTCTTATAGCATTAGCATTCACAATTCCCCATTCATTAAACACGCACAGGATTATTACTTATAGCAACGACAACAACAGAATTTGAAGGTGTACACACATGCTTAGACTGGGGTGAGGTCAGTCGTGACAAAGTGATCTCTGAAGTGTGGGCTCGGGTACAAAGCATACGTATGCACTCAGCCCTAATGATTGTAAATGGTTCAAGAGCATTCCCATTCTCCAAATAATATCCCTTGAGAACTATTAAATGCCACCCACTCTGAACATTAGGTACTTTACGAAAGGCAGAGGACACTTAGTCCTCTACAGTTGTAAGGCAGAGGAGCCTCGATCACGAAGGTGCAAGTGTGTGTGTACGCTCGTGTGAGTATACTTTGATCAATTGTTATTCCTTTGTGTGTTGAGTATGTAAATCTTCATCTCACATCAGCTTAGTCATGGGACCTATGGCCTCGATGATAACGACCTCATGTGAAAGGACATCTCAGTTGGAGGTGCTGTCCAAGTTGGAAACAGACCCTTGCTTGTGTAAAACAATATCTGCTACAATTATTACCATAAATCCTACTTTAAATTCTATTCTGTAATTTAGAAATCTGTTTCTGTCTAGATGGCAAAATTTAATTTATTTACAGTGGTTCCCATTTACTTTCCTTTCAGTATAGTTTTACCATTTTTCTATTTTGGAAATTGATATGGAACATAAAAATGTTTAGAGTTGTCTGACAGCTCCCTGGAAAACTTTTAAAAGCCATTAATTTAGAAACAATTTTGCTTTTATATTTCATTTCTCAACTGGTTATAATGGAAGTAATTGTCATACCCAAAGGGAGAATCGTGACTTCAGGCAATACGTAAACAGCTAACCTCTTTGGAAACAAAGTCTTGTTTTCATGTAAATGTCCCCAGTTATAAAGAAAAGTAGAATTAAAATCTGGGAAGCATAATACCATGACAGAACTCTTTCTCAATAATAATCAAAGTTGTCAGACCTATGCATCATACAATTAAATAAGAGAAAAATGGCTTATTTTATACAAGTCTTTATTGCCCCAAATGTGTGCTTAGGTGAGGCTGCACCTATTATACTATCCACTCAATCATTAAACACTCAGCAAATCAGTTCTTGATGTTACAAAACACATGGGATATCAGTGCCTCTGAATTTTATTGTATTATTATTATTTTTTAAGCTCTCTGAATTTTAATTTGTTATTTTAAGAATAAGGACAAAGGACCACCTTTGTAGAATTATTGGGAGGCATAGAAAATAACACACAAATCAGCATGGATGTTTAATAATTGATAACTATTTCTGCCTACTGGTAGATATTGTCTGTGTGTATTTATGTGGCAGATCATGAGAAAACAAATAAATTCTGGCCCTTCTGTTTTTTTAATTTGAATTGCAAAAGTGGCATTAGTAGAGTTAATGGTATTACAACACCTTTTTTCCCCTTCTTATATATCTTGAAAGACTCTATTCACAATAGTACTCACTAAAAATCTGATCGTGTTAAAAATTTAACTAACTTAACTGGTTGTTTTATCTACATAATGATCAAGAAATAATGTGACACATTGGACATATTAAACTAATTGGTGAATTATTTCAAAAGTATGACACTGTTCTGGTCTACACACCCAGTTTCCTGCTATTAATTTTTATATTTAGAAAATGACAATTCAGCAAAGAGTTATTAAACATCCATAATGAGCAAGGCAACGTGAGAGATAAAAAATGAATGTTACATATCTGTACAGAAATTAACTGCAATTAAGTTTCCTTTTGGAAATTAGGTCTTCTTCAAATTGCTTTATAAGAACAATTCAGTCAAAAACCTAGGAGTTAGGGCTTCCCTGGTGATGCAGTGGTTGAGAGTCTGCCTGCCGATGCCAGGGACACGGGTTCGTGCCCTGGTCCGGGAAGATCCCACATGCCGCGGAGCGGCTGGGCCCGTGAGCCATGGCCGCTGAGCCTGCGCGTCCGGAGCCTGTGCTCCGCAACGGGAGAGGCCACAGCAGTGAGAGGCCTGCGTACTGCAAACAAAACAAAACAAAAAACCTAGGAGTTAGCAGAATAGCAGAATACATGACCCCCACCCCCCAGCTGGAAACTGTATTTTCTGGCCTTCTTTGTAGGAGAGCTTGACTACATTTGGGCCAATGGAATGTGAAAAGTGAAATGTGCAAGTTCAAGATAATATTCTTAAATATGAGCTGCGCTTCTTGGAATTTCTTTTTCATATTCTTGTGCACAAGTCAGAGATCCTGGCCTTTGAGCTGGAGGCCAGAACAAGATGCATCTTTAGGGTGTAAATTTGTGGGAGGAGAGTTGAGAGTGTTTTATGTGCAGGATGATGGGTTTACCTAGATACTTGGGTGGCCAAAAAGATCTCCTATGGATATTTCTACTGTTAGTATACATTTTTCTTTTTATCTTTTAGTAATAAGTGGACACATGAATGACCATATGAAGATTACATTTCTCAGCCTCCCTTGCAGCTATAGTTGGTAATGTGTCAAAATGTAGACCAGTGGATGTCTGAAGGGATGGGTCCTCTCCCTTGCCCAAATTTCTTCTTCCCTTTGCAGTGGGCCTGGAATATGGTCATAGTTGTGAACTGTTTTTACGGGCATAGTGGTGAACTGTTTTTAACCATGTAGATGAAGACAACACTCCCAAAAGATGGTGGAGCAACAAATTGGAAGACAGTTGGATACTTGAAGGACCTCATGGGTCATGATTGCCCCACGTGGCTCACTCTACTTTTGGCTATCTTTGTTTCAGAATAGTCTACTCAATGATTAACACGTGTCCCCATGTATATATACTGATTTACTATTTCTAAACACTTTAAAATATATTACTTCATTTCATTGTTTTTTTTTTTTTTTTTAAATCGAATGCCTAACATGGGGTCAGCCTAAGGGCTAGCTCTGAGGAAACAGTGATGATTCACTGGGAAGGGGACAGGGATTTTTAGAATGATAGAAATTTGAGAAGGCAGGGAAAGATAGGACTTGAAGCACAGATGCTGGGGTTTGTCTTATACAGAAGGTCTATCTCTTTTCCTTTAATTCAGTGGTTCTCAGCCTGTGACCTTCGGACCAGCAGCATCAGTGGCATCTGGAAACTTGTCAGAAATGCAAATTCTTGCCCAACCACCAGCCCAAACCCACTAAATCAGAAACTCTGGGGCCCAGCCCTCTATGTTATAACAAGTCCTTCAAGTGATTCTGATGCATGCTAAAGCTTGAGAATCAGAGCTTTAATCCTTATAACATCTCTGAAAGCTAGTTAAGAGATCCAGAGTGTACCCATTTTATGTATGAAACGACTGAAGCTTAGGAGGTTAGGCAGTTCACCTGTGGTAACACAGATGGTAAGTGGCAGACTCTGGGTTAGAATCCGTGTTCTGATCTAATTCCCATGTACCAACCCACTCATTCTCCCAACTCTCTATTTAAAGGATTGGGATTGGTTCCATACCTAGTACCTTTACAAAGTGGCAACAGGGAAGTAGATTTTAGGCTACAGATGGAAGGTACAATTGCTGTTGGCTTCTGCAGATGGAGAGAAGAGACAGGATTTTGCTGCAAAGATCTCCCCTTGAGAATCTGCTGCTCTTTTCTCCATTGCTTAGGTGTGTTTCCTATTGACCCCACAGTCGGCCAAAGTAGGCTCAGGGGCCTTTCTACACAAATCTACTTTCCAGTGCTAAGAGGGTCTTTGCAGTGTAAAATGCCGGAAAAGGACCTTTCTGTGTGTGTTTATCTGGCCATGGTGATTTAGCAATTGCCATTTAGGTACTCCTAATTGGTCATTGACCAGGTGCTGTCAATTCAGAAACAATACTGAAACATTACCATGGCCATTCAGAGGGTATGCTAAGCAGAGGTTAAAAAAAATAATTCCCCCATGTGTCCTTGCTGAGATAGGTGTGACAGTGTCTTTCAGGCTGATCTTCCATCATGGACAATATTGACCTGCATATAGTAAAAAAAAATATGACAAACACTATTTCTCATATTTTTAAACTAGATAAAAATTTCCAGGTATCTTATCATCTATTGTAAAACTTATAATGAATAAATACTAAAATTACCATATTTTGACTTGTAATATTCCCTTTTCTTTTTAACAAGGGGCTGGGACAGTCAAAATGGTGACTAAGATCTTCAACTGTTATGCTTCTTTATAACTGTTTTTGTTGGTTTGTGTAGATATGAAGCAATGCTGCTAAGTTGTCAGAAGTGAAGCAGATCTAAGCTATGTTAAGGGGAGTGTTGTGGAAATAGAATTTTCTAGATAAAAAGAGAAATGACAGAATCCCAGAGGTTTGTACACACTATTATACAATAGCTGCTACTTCTGTGAGGCTTCTGAGAAAAAAAAATGTGCATGAAGGATAAAACCAGGACAAGGAAACCTAGGTAATTAGCTGGGGCTTTGGGCCCAAACTGCAATGTGAATAGTGATCTTGTCTGGGTTGTAGGCAGGGCAGCTTTAATCCAAGCTAGAAATAGATCTGTGTTCTCAAAATATGTGAGCATTGCCCCTTTCCTCCTAAGTGCACGCAGGAGTATCATGCCTCTGTGAGAAAGCAAACAAGCCAGGGAGGAGCAAGAACAAGAAAGCAATGACCTCAAAATCTAGAGTTCTTCTGGGTTGGGAAGGCTGCTGCAAGAGGAACCATCTACCAAGTGTGGCATCAACGAAAGCTGGCCAAGAATAAAGGACACACTTAGCCAGGCTCATTGCAGAGAGCGCTCTACACCCAGGCACAGCCTACAAATAGAATGTTCTATCCCTTGACCCTGACCCATTCTTGGTAGAAAGTTGAGGATGAAGTGTCAGGTGAAAACTCCACCCAAGCCAGCTCATTAATGGAATAGCTAGTCTGTTTGGAAAACTCATTGGAAAAAACATCAAACCAGTTAGTGGTCCTTTGCAGACAAGTGACCTAATTGACAGTATTTTTCACTTTTATACCTGTTTTAAGGGCCCAGAAAAGACTCATTTATTCATCCAACAAATCTCTGTATTGGAACACTCAATACCAGAATAGAATTTGTGGTTGCAAAGATCACTAAGAAGTGGTCTTGACAATGAAAATCTCCTTACACGTTCGAGAGACACAGCATCCAAGGAAGAAATCAAACCAAGTGACTATTCATTAAAATGATGGGAGAAAGAGAGAATACCAGATCGGCTTTAGCACAAAATGGGTGTTTTCATCTCCTTGGAAAACGAACACTTAAGAACTTCAAGCTTTATACTCTGAAAGACTGCATGAATAAACTCTGTTGACCCTAGTGTTTCTAAGATGCCTGATGTTTTTTTCTTCGTTCTTTGTTTTTCAGAGCTGACCTTTTCTTAATGATGTTTTACTGTAACTCAGGTTCATGTTGCATCAAATGGTATGTTTTTAGAAAAAAATCCCATAGGACTTTCCTGGTAATTTTGCAGTGGTTTATTAGAATTTTAAATACTTTAGAAAATGGACTTTAAAAATCCACTTGAAAGAATTTGAAAGAGAAAAAAATATTGACCTTTATAATAAATTGATACTGTTATAAAAATATACTCTAGAGAACACTGGATATGGTCATTTAGAGTTGGACACTAGAAAAATAAGCTCTTTAATGTATCTCATAAATATTTTTATATGCCTTTCAAATGGTGAGAGAGTAGTACAGGGTATTTTTTTATCCATAATTATTTTCTTCTCATCGCAGGTATCTGTCCAGTATAACTTACACATGACATTTAGGTAGAAGTGGGAACATTCCATTTCCTGTTTCTAAATGCTGGGGTATTAACAGTGTCAATTAGTTCCTATTATAATAATGCTGATTCTAGTGGTGGTTACACAGAGGTAAGAATTTTGTGATACTCTATCTGAGGTTCTATCTCTGGAAAAGTGGTCAAATGTAGCTTGGCAAAGAGTTGGTCATTGTGAATGTAGTTTTTACACAGAAATAATGTGTTTTTTTTTTCCAAATATATAATGAAGGTTCTGGTTTGAAATCAGAGTTCTCTCTGGGAATGCTTAGGTGTAGAAGAGGAACCACACTTCCTAAAAAAATGTTCTCTACCTCTGCACACAGTGCCTTGGGGGCTCTCTCCTGGTCCTCCTGAGTCCCTTGGTTTCATCAAGGGGAGTCAAGTTCATACTCTGAGTACAGATGGCCCAGGAAATAAGGGAAGATCAAAGGATCAACTAGAAAGTAGGGATGGAATCTTAAGTAAAGAATAGACAAGCCAAGGAAATGGGTTCATTAGCAGACACTGGCAAGATCTTCTGATGTAAAAGGAGGTTTTGTTAGTGACCCTTTCGAGTCAGGCCTTGACAGGATCCTTCTGCCCAGTGTCGTTCAAGCCGATAGAATAAGACCAAGTTAGTTCATAAGCAAAGAAAAGCAGTATTCTTTGATCAAACAATGCAGACGTACGAGCTGCGCAGCTCTAGCGCACACGCTCTCTGTCCCCCGCAGCCTACACACGCAGATGGTTGGCGCAGCTGCTTTATAGGGATCTGGTCCGCAGGGAGAGGGCGGAGCTCTCGCGGGGCTGGCGCAGCTGCGCTATTCACGCTCCAGATAGCAGTGCCGGGCGCAGCGTCTCTGCGCACGGCCCGCCACCCGCCATCTTGCGCTGAGGTGCGTGCGCCGCGCTTCTGCGTGGAGCTGACGGAGCTGAGGTGTCGCGCAGCCCTTCACACTGGGAACACCGGTCCGAGGTGCGGGTGCGAGCCGTCTGCACACAGACCCCCTACAGGCAAGTGAAACGAGGCTAAGCACAAAGGAAGAGGTCAGACCTCATCACCTAGATTCCATCTGATTTTCCCCGGGGACCCCAGTGGGCTTTGCCGGTGACACTTTGATTGGATATAATGTTGTGAAAAATGAGTCCTCAAATCTTAATGACTTTACAAAGGTTTGTTCACTCAAAGTCCCACAGTGGTGGGGCTGGGCGCCACAATGTCCCTCTTCTACCCAGACACCAGGAAGCAAGAACATCTCAGTGTGTGTCCTCTGCAGTCACCGCGGCAGAGGTTGAGGAAGCTGGAGGGCTGTTCGTTAGCTCTTACATGCTTTGGCTGAGATGGGACACAAGTCCTTTCCATCACTGTCCATTGGCCAGAGTCGGCTAAGTGGTCCCCGTTTGCAAGGCGTGGGGGAAGGTGCATGGACGTTTCGTGAGCAGCACATGTCTGTGGCGACCAGTTTGAAGGACAGTTCCCCGTTAGAGGGGTTGCATGGCTGAGCCAGGAGTTCAGAGGAACTGCCTAGGGCCTTGAGCTGGTTATCCCACTGGCTGCTTACAAGGCTGTGACTCTGGACTTGGTTTAGCTTGTGCTTATACCCTTGGAATTGATGCCTTGGAATGTCCCCTTGATTCCCGATTCTGCCTTTGCGGGGGTGCTGCAGCCTTCTCATAACACAGCTGCTGTGGATCGGATGATGGGAAGAGACCACGCAGCAACGCGCTGTAAGTTCTTGTTTTATTTTGCCTGTAATACTGATGGAAGTAGGAGTCAAGGCAGTATATTTGTGTGCAGTGTTTCCTTTGTCTAGAGTCTCATCTGGGGTACATAGTTGCCTGTGATAATTTTAGTACAGGAAATGTACACCAGAATTCATAAAGAAGCCAAATTATTCTACATTCTGCCTGTGCTTCTATTCCAAAACATTGGTGCTAACAATTGTAAGGGAGAGCTTATGCTGATTTGGCTTTGCTGGTTCAGCATCTGCATGGCCACCTCCTACGGGGCGGGGGGGGGGGGAAGAAGACTCAATGCCAGGGAACCCTGAATGATACCTCCCTCCAGCTCTCTAGCAGCCCAGAAAGCCTTGCCAGTCCCCATCCTCAGGCCAAATCAGAAACCTGAGCCCCTGTTTACACTGGTTGGGCAAACCTCCAACTAAGGGGAAATGGAAGGGCACAGGCAGGTTTATCGGTTGTATGGGTGATTCTGTGGAAACATGGTTTCCTCCACTTAGACATCTTCTGACTAGCCTCACAGACTGGTGTCAAAAGCTTGCAGGAGAGGGCAGCAATGGAAAACAAAGAAAATATTAACAGGGTTGGACCACTGAGAAGGCAAAGCATCTACAACGTTCATGCCAAAAATTTCACAGCAACAAGACAATGCCAGCAGCTTTGGTTAGGAAAAGAGACAAGGAATTGAGCACAGATAACAAGACTGAGACATCAGACACAGTTGCCCTCTGCTCAAATGTCAGTCCTTGACGTAGGGCACTGGCAGCCTTGTGGAGATGTTGGCAGGCATGGGCACTCTGCAGTGTCTTAGTAGGGCAGGTGTGGAGGCTGTGCTTTTGGAGAGTGCCAGCAACAGACTTCCTGCTTTTGGTCTTGGCAGAGACGGGGGACTGGATCCATAGAGAGCAGGGCCAAGCAGGGCCATGAAATGGCCTATACTGTATGGCAGGCAAGAGGGCCAATTCACAGAACACACTGGAAGCTGTTCACAATTTCCAGAATCACCTGGGAGAGAACTGAAGAGGAGTGGAATTTCTCCAGAGGGGTTGAGTATGCAAAAATATTTTTTGGCCTTTGAATGTGACCTAGGACTCCACAGAGACATATGACCATCCAGGTGGTTCTTCTTTACTTTTGTTTCTTAAATATTTGTTTAGCACTTAGTGGGGGAAAATAAAAGTTGTAAACCCTCTTTATTTCAAAATAAGGGATTTTATATCATTTTATTTAGTTATTTATAATTTTTGTTTTATTTATGACGTGCATTTACTATGTGCAATTGTTTTGAGCCTAACAACTTTTGGGGAAGCATTTGACATCCAATCTGTAGGATAAAATGAATAATTTATTCCTGTTGGCAGCCCTGCACTGTACACTACTTGGTCTCAGAATTCCAGCTGGTTCAGTGACATCAGATGATAGTTTGAAGTCAGCTATGGTGGAAATATTCACACCATGGAAATCAGCTAATGTAAAAATTTGGGCTTTTTGTTTTTGAGAGCCACTTTACAACTACTGACCCCATTTACACCATTCTTCCCATCAATACAAAAAGTTGAATCCAGTTGAATTTTTCCCGTAGGCAACTGAGAGCTTTTGAAATGAGGAATAATGTTTTCAAAGACAGTTTTAGAGATATTAATCTGGCATTGATACATAGAAAATGCAAGAGTTGAGAGACAGCAAATTTATATGACCCACTTAAGAAAATTCTGGAAAAAGAAATTAAGTTCTTGAACTTAAGTGGTGGTGGTATAAATGAAAAGGAAGAAATGAGTCAAAGAACCTTTTAGTGAAGACTTGATTTTGGCAAAGATAGTCGAGGTGATTGGTCCTTAGTATATGCTCCTTAAATATTTGTTGAATTAAATCAAATTTGAATGAGACTTTTGTTTACAAATTTAATTCTCTTTTTCTTTTCCCCTGTTCTTTCTTAGATCATTGTCTATTTTGTTTGATTGTTCTTTGCATAAACCTATTTTTATTTTTTATGTCACTCTTTTTTCCCCATCATTTTATTTTTCTTTACTTCAGTCCTAGAGTAATTAGTAACCAATCTTACTAGCTGCTCAGAAACTAGGATAGCAAATCTCTTGGCCAGTGAGGTGATAGATCTTTTCCTCCCAGAGATTAGGTAGTCAGTATTCCCCAACACAGGTATTACAACATAGTCTATTTCTGGATTGAAAAATAGTTCATACTCTCAGCATGCTTATTTATCTTAGTAACATTTTATAGATGGGAACAAAAAAATGAATGAAATATGAGTCACCTTTAAAACTTGCAGCATGCCTGTCAAATTAATTGCACAATCTAACCACCAAATTCATTCCTTTAATTGAATGTCTTATAGGTGTCACCCTTTAGCATATGCTATAGTTAATGATCAATTGTTGCCATAAATGATTTAACATTTGTATACATGTGAGATGACATGCCATAATTCATGGAAATGCCAATGCTATGAAATAACCACAAACAGTGATAAATGTGCTGTCAGTTTCTGTATAATTACTCCAGATCTATCATCCCACTTTTGTATGTTGATGCATTAGTGCATTAACAAATGTGCATCACCCCCCAGTGATCAATATCCTATTTCAAATTATAGTGTGTTACTGTATAATTATCATGTTATTCTTTCCGATGATGTTTCTGTCCAGCTATTTCAATTTAAAAGTAAAACCACAGATTGTCTACCTGGATGGGAATGGTTGATATGTGCAATTTTAATTTAGACATTAATTAGGGCTTGTGACTTCACTTACATGTTAGATGATTTAATTTGTCCACTGGAAATAGTCTCTTCTGACTAGCTATATTGTGCCCCCAATAAATCTTACTCTCTGAGCCTTTGATCTGAGAACTTTTTTTTTAGTGTGCTGCTTTGGTCTTTGCTTCCTTCTCTTTTACTTTGCTTTCTCTTTCTTGATTCTGTTTATTTCATTTTGCTGAGGTAGTATTCTCTAGATTAAATATTGTGGTATTTTCTAGATTAAATACTGAGGTCAATTAGGTCAAAGCAATAATAGTCAATTTAAAACTACCTCTCTGACAGGCAAAAAAGACAGTTTCTGTACATTCAATATTTTAAGAATTTGTGATAATTTCTAGGAAGAATAGAGAGGACATAAATACCTCAGTTTTGCAGGCATCCTTAGCCTAGTCACATCCTTATAGAGGGGCAATAAGGTATCCATCTTTGGCCTTGCTCAGAACCGCTGAAGATGCACAACAAGAAGTCACCAGTAATTTGGCTGAAATGTGAGTCTGGCCTGCCCATGCTCCAAGACCCAGCTAGTGGTGGCACTGGATGACCCTCAGCAGCTACCTCTCAGGGCTGCTCTGTTTTCCTCTTGCAAAAGCAATGGTTTTTATTTATTTGTTATTTATTTTTTTTATTGGATAAATTGGACATATAACATTGTATAAATCTAAGGCTTTGTGTTACTTTGAAACATTTAAAAACTGTAATATGGTTGCCATTGTAACAATATTTATGATATAACATACAGTACAATATTGTCTATGTTCAATAAACTGTACATTAAATTTCTATGGCTATTTTAGTATTTTTTACAACTTCGTATCCCCTAATCTTACCCACCCCATCACCTCGTAACTACCATTTTGCTCTAAATTTTTTTTTTCTTTTTTTACATTTTTGCCTTTTTAAGATTCCACATATAAGTGTTATCATACAGTATTTGTCTTTCTATGTCTGGCTTATCTCATTCAGCATAATGCCCTCAAGGTCCATCCATGTTGTTGCAAATGGCAGGATATCCTCCTTTCTCATGGTTGAATAATATTCCATGGTGTATATCTACCACATCTTTTTTATCCATTCAACCTTTGATGAGCATTTGAGTTGTTTCCATATCTTGGCTATTGTGAATAGTGCTGCCATAAACATAGGGGTGCATATATGGTTGAATTCCAGTTATCATTTCCTTTGAATATGTTCACAGAAGTGGAATTGTGGATCGTAAGGTAGGTCTATTCTTGATTTTTTGAGGAACCTCCATATTGTGGTTGGACCAATTTACATTACCCACCAACAGTGGATAAGGGTTCATTTTCACTACCTCTTCACCAGCTCCTACTGTCTCTTGTCTTCTTGATGACAGCCATTCTAACAGATGTGAGGTGATAAGCTCACTGTGGTTTTTATTTGCATTTCCCTGATGGTTAGTGATGTTGAACATCTTTTCACGTGCCCAAGGGCCATTTTGATATCATCTTTGGAAAAATGTCCATTTAGTTCTGCCTATTTTGAAATCAGATTGGTTTTGGTTATTAAGTTGTGTTAGGTCTTTACATATTAACCCCTTATTAGATATATGATTTGTAAAAATGTTCTCTCATTCTGTAGGCTGTCTTTTCATTTTGTTTTTTCTTTTGCTATGCCAGAGCTTTTGAGCTTGATGTAGTCCCATTTGTTGATTTTTGTTGTTTGTGAAAAGCAATCATTTTTAGAAGGTATATAATATTAGTTTCTTTTTTAAAAAAAAATTGTCATTCACTGAGAGACAATATTCTAGTAAAGTTAAAAAAAAAAAGAATTAACTTGTGGTCTGAACGCCTAAGCAGGAAAAGTGTGACAATTGAAATAAACATAATTCAAGAGGAAGTGAGACACCTGAGAAACCACAGGACTTTCTCCAAACTTGTGGATTTAGGGATTAGGGACCTTCTCTGGATATAGTGTGTGCTGGTTCAAGGTCTACGACAAAGCAGTTGTTGCAGTAACAGGGCTTTTTTGCAGTCCTCTGACCTCTCTATGGCTCTAAAAACTCCTCCAGGCCAAGGGTATCCTATAGTGGTTTGACAATGTAAAGTAGGACAGAAACCCCCAGGCAGCCCCCCAGCTAACTCTCTTCTGCAGTGTTTCTGAGGGCTTCCTGATCTCCAGAACTCTAGCTCACCTTTCCGCACCTGCAAGTTCCAGTTCCTTTTTTTTGTCTCCTGGTTTCTCTGGATATAAGCCTGAAATTTTTTTTAACTTCAGTACTTTTCAAACCTACTCAACTGAATTCATTATCAGAATTCTTCCTTCAGTTACCAAAATGAAATTTTAAAAGGCGCTTAATGACCTCTCAACCTGATTTCATCCCCTCATTCAAGCTTTCTTCATTCCAAATCTACTGGCTGAATTTCTCTCTTGTGTACTGTCCATGCTCCATCCTCAGGTTTTTGACTGAGACTAAACAATTCTTCTCTCCAGGTTTTCCTTTGTTAATTTCTATTCATCTGTCAAATAAATCTTGGTTCCATTGTCCCTTTCCAAGAGAAGTTCTTCCTGAATCTCTCTGGCTAGGTGAAATCCTTGTATGTCATCACTGCATTGCAATTTTACATTTATTTGGTTATTTGGTTAACATCTTCCTTCTCCACTAGATTGTAAGCTGCTCAAGGGTAGGGATCATGTTTATTTTTGTTCATAATACTTGCTAATACTTTCTTTCCCTCTTATTGTGTGTGTGTGAATGTGTGTGTATGTGTATGTGTATATGTATTTAATGAATTGATGGATTAATGGATGAATAGATGAAACCTTTACAGAGACTTGCAACTGTGTTGGGAAATTATCTAATCTGTATATACAAGGAGAACAACAAATGGTAAATAAGGACATTAGAAACAAAAACTTTGCAAGATAATTTCAAAACTTCTATAAAATAAAATATCCTTAAAACTTTATAATAATGCATTTTTAAAAACAGAATGTACAGAAGACTTTCCTATACATTGTCTCATTTACTTCTCACTTATCTCCATTTCAGAGTCAAGGAAGGTGAGATCAGATAAGGCAAGGAACTTTTTCAGGGACAGTATTTTGAACCCAGATTGTCTGATTCCTAGGACAGATCTGTGGAAAACCACAACACCAAACTGCTACCATTTCTAGTATAAAGTGATTAATATTCTCAGTTTAATATTTGACTTAATGTTGTAAACCGGTGAATTTTGATTTTAATGATGTTTTGTAGTTGAGCTTTCTTTCTTTTTTTTTTTTTTTTTTGCGGTACGCGGGCTTCTCATTGTTGTGGCCTCTCCCATTGCAGAGCGCAGGCTCAGCGGTCATGGCTCACGGGCCCAGCCGCTCCACGGCATGTGGGATTTTCCCAGACTGGGGCACGAACCCATGTCCCCTGCATTGGCAGGCGGACTCTCAACCACTGTGCCACCAGGGAAGCCCTGTAGTTGAGCTTTCTTTTGTGGCTAGGTATTGATGGAAATTGTAGGGGTTTACATCAAGCCATGCCAAAATATGCTATTCTAATATATTGATTATTTTGAAAAATAGCAGATGCAAGAGGGGCACTTTGACCTTCCTTTTTCTTCTTAAAAGCAGGTACTCAGCCTGTACCAGGAGGAAGGAAAACATTCTCATCAGCAGAGACAGGGAGTCAGTTAGAGAAATCTATAGAAACAGACCTTATTAAACTAACCCTAATCTTCCTAGTTACTTTTCCACAACTAACTGCCCAGCCCGAACCCTTCTTCTTGTCACCTTTTCATTGTTTACCACTCTTTGTCTCACCTAGCATGTAAGTGTTCGGCTCTGTTTCTTTGGGTCTTCATCTTTCTTGTGAAGTCTCCCATGGACATGTAAAAATCACTAAATAAAATTTCTATGCTTTTCTCCTGTTAATCTGTCTTATGTCAGTTTAATTCTTAGGCCCAATCAGAGACCTAAAGAGGGTAGAGGAGAAATTTTTCCTTTGAAGGTCAATAAAAAGATGGGAATGTTTACCTGAAATATCAACTTATGTAACATTTTCCCATAACACTATATAAACTATAGTGTATAAACTAACAAATTACAGCTGTTTCTCCAGGGCATAAAATTGAAACATTTTGCTAGAGATTTTAAAACATCCATATGTTGAGCATTTTACCCCTGGCAAGCAGATTATGCTGTTCACGAGGACAGAAGGTATGAACCAGAGCCAGGCATTTATAAGGTGAATTTCATCAAATAGACATAATACTTGTCTGAATTCACTCTTTGTAGTCAAAGGAAATCCACAAATCAAGGAGAGCATTGTGATGGTTAATTTTAAGTGTTAACTTGACTGGGCCATGGGGTGCCCAGACATTTGGCCACCCATTATTCTGAGTATGTCTTTGTAGGGTGTATCTGGATGATACTAATATCTGAATTGGTAGACTGAGTAAAGCCTATTGCTCTCTCTAATGTGTGTGGGCCTCATCTAATCAGTTGATTACCTGAGTAGAACAAAAAGCCAGAATAAAAGTCTGCCTGACAGTGTAAGCTGGGACATTGGTCTTTTCCTGCTTTTGGACTTGAACTGAAAAATTGCTTCTTCTTGGATTTTGAGCCTGACAACTTTGAGACTGAGCACTGTTGACTTTCCCAGTTCTCAGGCATTTTGACTTGGACTAGGACTAGGACTTGAACTATAACTATACCATGAACTCGCCTGGGTCTCCATCTGGCTGACTTATACATATATAGATATAGATATAGATATCCTACAGGTTCTCTTTCTCTGGGAACCTTCACTAATACAGATTTTTGGTACTGGATCCGTGGGGGTGACACTGCCACCCCAGTGGGGCCAGAAGGCAAGACATGGAGCCAAAGAGGATTATATTCAAACCTTAAGATCTAATGGAATTTGCCTTGCTATGTTTGAACTTGCTTGGGGCCCATCACCTCTTTCTTCCTTCTGATTGCTCCCCCTTTAAAAAAAAAAAAATTATTTATTTTTGGCTGTATTTGGTCTTTGTTGCTGCACGCAGGCTTTCTCTAGTTGGGGCGAGCGGGGGCTACTCTTCATTGCGGTGCGTGGGCTTCTCATTGCGGTGGCTTCTCTTGTTGCAGAACACAGGCTCTAGGTGTGCGGGCTTCAGTAGTTGTGGCACGTGGACTCAGTAGTTGTGGCGCACGGGCTTAGTTGCTCTGCGGCATGTGGGATCTTCCCGGACCAGGGATCAAACCCGTGTCCCCTGCACTGGCAGGCAGATTCTTAACCACTGTACCACCAGGGAAGTCCCTGATAGCTCCCTTTTTGAGTGGAAATATCTATCATATGTTCGTTCCATCATTGTATTTTTTTTTTACATCTTTATTGGAGTATAATTGCTTTACAATGGTGTGTTAGTTTCTGCTTTATAACAAAGTGAATCAGTTATACATATACATATGTTCCCATATCTCTTCCCTCTTGCGTCTCCCTCCCTCCCTATCCCACCCCTCTAGGTGGTCACAAAGCACCGAGCTGATCTCCCTGTGCTATGCGGCTGCTTCCCACTAGCTGTCTATTTTACGTTTGGTAGTGTATATATGTCCATGCCACTCTCTCACTTTGTCACAGCTTCCCCTTCCCCCTCCCCATATCCTCAAGTCCATTCTCTAGTAGGTCTGTGTCTTTATTCCTGTCTTACCCCTAGGTTCTTCATGACATTTTTTTTTCTTAAATTCCATATATATGTGTTAGCATACGGTATTTGTCTTTCTCTTTCTGACTTAACTTCACTCTGTATGACAGACTCTAGGTCTATCCACCTCATTACAAATAGCTCAAATTCGTTTCTTTTTATGGCTGAGTAATATTCCATTGTATATATGTGCCACATCTTCTTTATCCATTCATCCGAAGATGGACGCTTAGGTTGTTTCCATCTCCTGGCTATTGTAAATAGAGCTGCAATGAACATTTTGGTACATGAGTCTTTTTGAATTATGGTTTTCTCAGGATATATGCCCAGTAGTGGGATTGCTGGGTCATATGGTAGTTCTATTTGTAGTTTTTTAAGGAACCTCCATACTGTTCTCCATAGTGGCTGTACCAGTTCACATTCCCACCAGCAGTGCAAGAGTGTTCCCTTTTCTCCACACGCTCTCCAGCAGTATCAAGTATCTTTTCCGACCACAACGCTATGAGACTAGATATCAATTACAGGAAAAGATCTGTAAAAAATACACACGGAGGCTAAACAATACACTACTTAATAACGAAGTGATCACTGAAGAAATCAAAGAGAAAATCAAAAAATACCTAGAAAATGACAATGGAGACACGACGACCCAAAACCTATGGGATGTAGCAAAAGCAGTTCTAAGAGGAAGTTTATAGCAATACAATCCTACCTTAAAAAACAGGAAACATCTCGAATAAACAACCTAACCTTGCACCTAAAGCAATTAGAGAAAGAAGAACAAAAAAACCCCAAAGTTAGCAGAAGGAAAGAAATAATAAAAATCAGGTCAGAAATAAATGAAAAAGAAATGAAGGAAACAATAGCAAAGATCAATAAAACTGAAAGCTGGTTCTTTGAGAGGATAAACAAAATTGATAAACCATTAGCCAGACTCATCAAGAAAAAAAGGGAGAAGACTCAAATCAATAGAATTAGAAATGAAAAAGGAGAAGTAACAACTGACACTGCAGAAATACAAAAGACCATGAGAGATTACTACAAGCAACTGTATGCCAATAAAATGGACAACCTGGAAGAAATGGACAAATTCTTAGAAATGCACAACCTGCCGTCATTGTATTTTGGAAGCACATAGCTTGTCTGCTTTTAGTAGTTCACAGCTAGAGATATATTTTGCCTCAGGATCAATTGTACCTTTAATCTCCACATGTTTGACTTAGATGATATTTAGATAAGATTTTAGACATTAGACTTGAGAGTTGATGTTGGAACAAATTAAGACTTTTGGGCTGTTGGGTTGGAGTAAATGTGTTATGCATGTGAGAAGGACATGAATTTTGGGAGATCAGGGTCCAGAATGCTATAGACTGAATTGTGTCCTCCCCTCTTCCCCAATTTGCTTGATAGATTTTGGAGAGCGAGGCTTTGGGAGATAATTAGGTTTGGATGAGGTCATGGGGTAGGGTCCTCATGATGGAATTGGTGCCCTTATAAGAGGAGATACCAGAGAATTTTCTCTCTCTCTCCTCACCATGTGAGGACAAAAAAGAGAAGTTGGCTGTTCACAAGTCAGGAAGAGAATCCTCACCAGAAACTGGCACCTTGGCACTGATCTTGGACTTCTAGCCTCCTAGAACTGTGAGAAAATAAATTTTTGTTGTTTAAGCCAACTGGTCTGTGGTATTTTGTTATGTTAGCTTAAACAAAGACAAAATTTAATCATTATTTCATAAACATCAAAACCACCTAAGACACCCTTTTTTTTTTTTTTTTTTGCTGTACGCGGCCCTCTCACTGTTGTGGCCTCTCCCGTTGCGGGGCACAGGCTCTGGACGCGCAGGCTCAGCGGCCATGGCTCACGGACCCAGCCGCTCCGCGGCATGTGGGATCTTCCCGGACCGGGGCACGAACCCGTGTCCCCTGCATCGGCAGGCGGACTCTCAACCACTGCGCCACCAGGGAAGCCCTAAGACACCCTTTTGAGATGATATAATTGAACTCAAACGAGCCATGTTCTTCCTTTTTCTCCGTAGAAATTGAAGTAATAAAAATACTGCATGGGAAAACAAGTCACGAGTTTGCTGTGTTTTGCTGAAGGCAGTCACCCTCCCTGTTACGGCCCACCTCTCCTCTGGCCACTGGGTGTTTGGATGCATTCGTTGTCTGAGGCTGGCCATAACTTTTAGCCTTTTATGGATGCATTCGTTGTCTGAGGCTGGCCATAAATTTTAACCTTTTAGTAAGGAGCCCTTCATTTGTTCATCAGCTTCCTTACAATGACTGAAAGCCAGGACCAAGTATTTTAACACTGAGAGAAAACCCCAGCAGATTTGTACATCTTTCAAAGAGTTTGTATTCATATCTTCTGGCTTCTTACCATCCACTCTTTTTTTTTTTTTTTTTTTTATGCGGGCCTCTCACTGTTGTGGCCTCTCCCATTGCGGAGCACAGGCTCCGGATGCGCAGGCTCAGTGGCCATGGCTCACAGGCCCAGCCGCTCTGCAGCATGTGGGATCTTCCCAGACCAGGGCACGAACTCGTGTCCCCTGCATTGGCAGGCAGACTCTCAACCACTGCGCCACCAGGGAAGCCCCCATCCACTCTTTTTAAAAAAGAAAAAGATCAGGACAACTTGAGAACTCTTGTCCATGATGTGTGAAGTTAATGATTTACTCTAAAAATATTTTATTAAAGCTTTTTCAAAAGGGTGATAAAAGATAAAAGTACAAAGATAAATTGTTCATAAATACCTTTTACTAATTTTTAATATTATATATTGGTGTCACAAAAACATTAAAATATGAAATAGCTTATAGGGACCATGGCCAGTTTCTTAAAGTAATAATTTAAAGTAAATTTAGATTGATAAGAGAACCATACAGTCTAAAAATACTCTTGTGCTAGAACTGAGAAAGCATTGCATAGCAAATGCGTATTTTCAAAGTGATATGTATAATTTTTAATGTACTCTTGGGGAAATACAAATACTCCTGTTAAGAAATGCAAACTTAAATAATTAGATATAATATTTGTAATACACATTATTGTAGAGAATATGGGACTAGAGTATTTTTCCTACACTATTTTCTGGGGTACAGAACTGGCATATCTATCCTCTTTGAAAGGTAGATTGGTAAAGTATTTCAAAATGTAAAAAATATAACACCTGTCCTTTCACCCAACTAGTCCGTATTTAAAATTTATGAATTTCTCACATATGTGCACAAAAATGAAAAAGAAACGACTCAATATCAACTAATAGAAATGTTTAATGAATTATAAAAATATTGCCAAGGCATAATACAACATGAAAAAATCAAAATGAAAACACTGTGTATGCAATATTTCCAAAATGTGTATATACATATATATGTATGTATATCTGTGTGCATGTGGGTTTGTGTGTATATAGACATCAGGCATTATGTAGAAAATTTGTGGTAAGATACCTAAAAATGCTTAATAATGGTCACATTTGTAGGTGAGATTGAGAAAAAAAAATGTTTTTTGTAGTTTGTATTTTTCAAATAAATTTGTGTATTACTTTCATGGTAAAAGACTTTAAATTTAAAAATAAAATATACTGAAGAGTCCCAGAGCAAGTATGTGTATTTTTCCCCATATTTTTGAGAAAAAAGTCACAGATATTAGCAATATCTAATGAAGAATCCTACAAAACTTCCTAAGAAATATAAGAGGTTTCCCAAACAGAGAAGAATATGTAATTCACAAACTGATTTATTTTTATGGATTTTCTTAGATCTTGAAAACGTAAATAAGTGTGGAATGAACATTTTTCCATAAGGTTGAACAGATAAGAACATGTGGAAATAAAAGTATTAAACAGGGAATAGATTCTTCAGATATTAAATTCTTTGTATGCTGTAATAATTTAAACTATAAAAATGGCATTATGCTAAACAAAAATGACAAAATAAATGGACCAAAAGAGACTCTTTTATATAAATGACAATTATATGATGATTAAACATCACAAATCAATGAGAGACATGTGTATCACTCAATAAATCATACTAAGACTGTTGATTAATCAATGTCAATTATTAAATAATTAACCAAGGCAAGTTTTTTTCAATAGCACTAGAATATATTCAACGGAAGTTTTAAAGTAATAGGGTTAATAAAACTCCAAACCATGAAAGACCAGAAAAATATAAATAAATATTTATCAACCCCCTGCGTGGACATCTTCTGTTTTGAAAAGCAATGAAAGAAATTACCTTGGCAATGGTAGTAGATTTCACTACAATTAAATGTTTTTAAAAAAATCTGTTGCTCAAAATTAAAAGACAAATTTGTTAAGCAGACTACACATTTGGAGAACATTTATAATACATATTACAGAGTCAGGATTAAAATGTTTGATAAGCAAACATACAAGGCACACGTAATAAATTGTGCACTTAAATTAAGACACACTAAGGTTCCAAAAAATAAGTAGTCACCAAACAACTTAAATAGTGAAAATACAAATGGCAAAATGCTATATACATATGAGAAAATATTAAGTAACAAGTCATAAAATGTCAATTGAAACAGCAAAATAACATGTTTGGACTATGAACTTACCTGAATTTTAAAAAATGTGAATAACGATACTTGCAAGAGTATGTTTTCATAAACTGCTGTGGGAATGTAAATCACACAGCCCTTTGGAAAGCAATTTTCTGAAGTGTATTAAAAACCTAAAAAGTATTAGTACTTTTCCACTCACTGATAGAAATTTATCTAAGGAAATAAGGTGAAATGCCTCATGCATAGAAATGATCCTGGAAACACACACATGCATTTATATGATTAACAGTAAGGCTTAAATGATTAAGGAGATGGTTAAATAATTGAGATGAGCAATTATGGAGACTTTTAAAATGATGTTTGCAAAGAGCATGCTATAATTTAAATGGAAAAGAAATATATAATAATGTATGCATATAGCTTGGTTTCATTTATACAAAGACAGCACATATACAAGATACAAGAATGAATAAAATATATTAACGGTAGACCAGTCAGTAGCCTTGCTTCAACGTAAACACAGTAGTAGGATCATATTGTTGCTATTAAAATTTAATAGGTTTACTTTGCAGGAGCAGGTGTTACTGCCCATCCATGATGATAAGAATTTGATTGAAAAATAATGTCTTTTCTGCCATTTGTTAATTGACTGGCTTTGGAAAGCAGCTACTCAACCTCTTTCCTTCTCAGGCTCTTTGGCTCTCATATGCTATTAGCAACAATGATACCTCAGTCTCAAGGTCATTTGAAAGATAGAATAAGGTATGAATGTGAAAGTGTGCTGTAAATGGCATTTAAATGTTACATGTTTTCATTAAATAATTATCAAGTATCCTAGTCCTGCCTGGGTCTGTGGCTGAATTCTACCGACACAGAATCAATCGCATGGGAAACTTCATGGCTACCTTTGAGTGATATTCCTGTTATGAAGTACATTGGGAAATTCACCAATGGTACAGATTTGTCCTTCAACATCAAATCAAAATTATATTCATGTCAGCGAGATAGTACACAAAGAAAGAGCTGTCAGGTTGTTAATATGTAAAGCTCTGACTAATTTATAAAAGTATTCAGTTGAAAAACAATGGAAAGGCAAGCTGCCAATGTGAAAAACAATGTGCAAATGAGAATTGGAGCATAAGACCTAGAAATTTTATCAGAGAAAAACTTGAAAGATGTTAGTATAAAAGACAAAAATGACAGACACAAAACTGAAAGGTGATAGACACTTGAGCAGGATATTTTGATTGAATAATTATTTTTAGTCATCTTTATTTTATTTTTTAAACTTTTTTATTGGAGTATAATTGTTTTACAATGTTGTGTTAGTTTCTGCTGTACAATGAAGTGAATCAGCTATATGTACACCTATATCCCCTCCCTCTTGGACCTCCCTCCCATTCCCACCCCATCCCACCCATCTAGGTCATCACAGAGCAGAGCTGAGCTCCCTGTGCTACACAGCAGGTTCCCACTAGCTATCTATTTTTCACACGGTGGTGTATGTATGTTAAACCTAATCTCCCAATTAGTCCCACCCTCCCCTTCCCCTACTTTGTCCACATGTCTGTTCTGTATGTCTACGTCTCTATTCCTGCCCTGCAAATAGGTTCATCTGTACCATTTTTCTAGATTCCACATATATGAATTAATATACAATATTTGTTTTTTTCTTTCTGGCTTACTTCACTCTGTATGACAGACTCTAGATCCATCCACATCTCTACAAATGACCCAATTTCGTTCCTTTTGATGGCTAATATTCCACTGTATGTATGTACCACATCTTCTTTATCCATTCTTCTGCCATTGGACGCCATCTTTAAATGGAATGATTTTCATTGCATAGGTGCAACCTGCTCTAAAGGCAATAAAACCCAGAGAGGACAAAAGAAAAAGGAGTGGACTCAAATGAATTGTGAGAAACTCCCTCTGTCTGGTAAGTCTTTCCTGCATCACCATTTCCCTTGCCATGATTAATTGCCCTTCAAAGATAAATATGACTGCAAAACAGAACAGAAATATGAAGCTTACATTAGATAATTATAAAGTGTAAGGGTGGGAAAGGAAGAAGAAGAGTAAGAGTATGTTTACGTATTTGGGGAAGAAAATGTAAATGTGAAGACTTGACATCACTCTTCCGCCTACAATCAAATGGACACAACCAGGCACCCATTGTAACTGTTGCTCTGGTTTCTAGAGTAAAAGAATCACCTTCTACAGCCTTGCTCTGCAGCTGAGCATATGAATGCCCAAAATATCTGGTTAGTATGACTAATTCTGTTGCAGCTCTTGCCAAGTAATTTTGAAAAAAATAAGCCCAACTAATTAACTGACAATTAACTGCATATATCATTTGTCAACAATTGGTTGCACTTCTTTTGCTTAAATCTAAAATTAAAGTAACTTCAGAGTGTTGGAGTAGTTTATGCTTGGCCTCCTTATTGATACCAAATTTTACTGTTTACTTTCTAGTATAAAAGCAATATATTCATTCAACAAATTTTACTGTTTACTTTCAACAAATTTTGAAATTTGCATTCAACAAATTTTACTGCATTCAACAAATTTTACTGTTTACTTTCTAGTATAAAAGCAATATATTCTCATTAAAGAAAAGTTTTAAAATACAGAGAAGTACAAAAAAATATTAAACATTATAGTTCTATTAGTTAAAGCTAAAGCTACATGATTTTTCATATGTTGTTTTTCTATATGTACTTTTACATATTTATGCTTAACAATATAATTTATATTTTTTATTTAATAATCTCACTATATATTTCTTAAATGTATGTCTTAATGACTGTCATATTCCCTCTAGTTGGTGACACAATTAACACTGGTTCACTGAATCATACCTCTAGTTCATGGCACTAGATTGTCCTACTATGATATGCACAGGGCTAAAAATCTTTATATACAACTTTTATACAGCTGACTTTATTTTCTTAGAGTTCATTTCAAGAAGCAGATTATTTTCCAATTGTTTTTGCTAATAGTTGCTATCTATGAATTATTCTAAACCACATTACAGGCCTATACCTTAGGAACTACTAGATTACTGGGTATGAAAGGTTTTTAAACCCTTTAAGATAAAATATCCTTATCTTAAAGCCAGCAAGTTTTTTTTTTTTTTTTTTGCGGTACGCAGGCCTCTCACTGTTGTGGCCTCTCCCATTGCGGAGCACAGGCTCCGGACGCGCAGGCTCAGCGGCCATGGCTCACGGGCCCAGCCGCTCCGCGGCATGTGGGATCTTCCCGGACCGGGGCACAAACCCGTGTCCCCTGCATCGGCAGGCGGACCCTCAACCACTGCGCCACCAGGGAAGCGCAGCAAGTTTTTAATTAAATATTAGAAGCATTTTCATTAAAGTAAGCAATAAAGCAAATGTGTCCACTAACACCACTATTATTTAACTATGTTTTGGGGTTAGTAGTTTACACAATTAAACTACAGGATATGATATTGGATTTGAGGTAAAAAGTTGGCAAGGAGATGTAAAATTGTTCTCTGATCATATGAGCATATGCTTGGAAAAATCCATACTGAAAAATCACTCAAACAATAAGAGAATTTAGTAGTATAGATAGGCACGAATTAATATTCAGAAATCAGTGAAAGGATAAAATGCTTAGAAATATACCTTACAATAAAAGTGCAGAAGAGAAGTAAGCGAAGATTAGGAATACAAGCCTATTAAAAAAAAAAAACACCAAACAATCTCCAAAGAAAACAAAACAGCCTGTGTGGTGAAATCTGAAACATTGTTTTTTTGTTTTATTAATTAAATCAATTAAATTAATTAATTAATTTTTGGCTGTGTTGGGTCTTTCTTGCTGCATGCGGGCTTTCTTTTCTCTAGTTGTGGAGAGCAGGGGCTACTCTTCATTGTGGTGTGCAGGATTCTCATTGCAGTGGTTTCTGTTGTTGCGGAGCATGGTCTCTAGGACATGTGGGCTTCAGTAGTTGTGGCATGCAGGCTCTGTAGTTGTGGCTCGTGGGCTTTAGAGCGCAGGCTCAGTAGTTTTGTCTCGCGGGCTTAGTTGCTCCGCAGCATGTAGGAACTTCCTGGACCAGGGCTCGAACTCATGTCTTTTGCATTGGCAGGCGGATTCTTAACCACTGCGCCATCAGGGAAGTCCCAATTCTGATACATTGTTGAGGTAAAGGTAAATTGTTTCCAGTCTTTTGGAAAGCAGTTTGGTGAATGAGTAACATGGCTGATTGAAGGGGCAGTGGTCCTGGCCCACTCCAGTGGTCAGAGCGGTTCCCTTTTGACTCTGGCCACACGATTTACCATGGGACCTGCAGTTCTTGTCAGTAAAGTGACTCCCCCATCCCTGAATCTGGGCTGGCCTTGTAATTGTCACAGGCTAACAGAAGGCTTTGTAATTCAGTATAAACATCTCTTTATGCTGTCATAAATGTCAATGTATGTTAATACATTCTCATATCACAAATACTTTTGATCTTAGTTTTGTCTTATTAAGTTATTCTGTTTTTTTAAAAAAATTATTTATTTTTGGCTGTGTTGGGTCTTCGTTGCTGTGCCTGGGCTTTGTCTAGTTGAAGCCAGTGGGGGCTACTCTTCATTGCAGTGCACAGGCTTCTCATTGCGGTGGCTTCTCTTGTTGCGGAGCACAGGCTCTAGGTGTGTGGACTTCAGTAGTTGTGGCTCGTGGGCTCTAGAGCACAGGCTCAGTAATTGTGGCGCACGGGCTTAGTTGCTCTGCGGCACGTGGGATCTTTCCGGACCAGGGGTCGAATCCGTGTCCCCTGCATTGGCAGGCGGATTCTTAACCACTGCACTACCAGGGAGGTCCCTATTCTTTCTGTTTTAAAAACTTCACTGAATTGCCTGTTTGACCAGTCTTGTTTTTTGTATCGTTTTTTGTTGTTAAAGAAATGATCGTTACAAGTATAACTTTATAAAAGAGCTGTAATGCTTGGTTTTAGATGGTCTCCATTGACTGCTTACTGGAAGCAATGATAAGATTAGGGTATTTCTTCATTTCCTATCCTTCCTCTCTATCTTCTCTACCCATCTTTTAGTTAAATGTATCATTTTTCTTAGTGTTTACCTTTGTGCTGTTGAATAAAGCCTGTGCTTCTTTAACTTGGTTAATGAGAAGAGTTTAATGAAGGGGCTCTTTATTAATGAAGATGAACAGGCAGGGTTGAGAGATTGAACAGGGAATGAGGAAGCATCTAGGACTAGCAAAATTAGAAGCTCCTTTACTTCCCTTAGGCTTGAGGGGGCAACTGGAAGAAATGGTTACCACAACACGTGGAGAGCTGTAGCCATGGAGAGGGGCTGCCGTGGCCATAGGCAGAGGAATATGGCATAGCCAAGTCATCACTAAGACAGGGAAAAAATAGCTATCTAATAGTGTGGTTGCAGTTAATACATGAAAATGAGATTTATAACTACATTAGCTTAGTAACAGTCAAATCACAGTTACCACTGGGTGATTGGACATGCAGATTATGGATGAGGGGCACTGTACACATGTAGATGTACAGAGTGAGGAAAGAGAGAGAGAAAGAGAATAGGAATGTCCATGAAGGCACTACAGGATGATGATATTCTTTACAGTGATGAAGTTTCGTTTGGTTCTTAAGGTGAGTTCCCATGCTTTATGTTGATTTAGTCAACTGGAATCAATAATTCCTTTCTGTAGTCATTCAACTCACTCTAATCTCCCACTTCTACAGACTTATCACAGGTCTGTGTGTGTGTGAGTGTGTGTGTGTGTGTGTTTCTGTGTATGTGTGCACATGAGCAAGTTCCTTTTTATATTTTACATAGAAATGTGCAGGCTGTGGTTCCACATGCATAACCACACAGTGATGTTTCATTGCTGGGGAGAGAAAATAAAGAAATCAGTACAGGAAATCTGATTCATGTATTATTGTACATGTCACTTTTAGGTAGACATGTTTAAATATGCTTGAGGATTCAAATAGCAGTCAGTGCACTGGAGCATGCTATGCCATGCCACGATGTGAAGACCGAAAAAATACCTAATTTGTGTTAGTGAAGAACTTTTACTTTCGGAACTTCACATTCACTAAACTATGACAGTCCAGATGGAGTGATTGTTATTCAGCAAGAGTAAAACAATAGAAAGAATGTAAATGATCTGGAAAAATTAGAATTAATTGAATGAGTACAGAGTAGAGCAATTCTGGAGGTGCAGCCTATGGTGTTAAAACAAGTATCATGTTCTTAAATCAGACTTATGATAGAACTCACAAATGACATCCATCTTTGTGTGTATATGTGGTGTGGGGGGTGAAGAGAGCTACAGATAGAGACAAACACTGCAAAAGAGATTAAGATGTTGAGAACAGAGAGTCAGTGAGAAGAATACATACATGGGTATTGAGAGAAACAGGAAAGGGGAAGAATGAGATAAATCAAGTGTCTAAATATCTAATGTCTAAAATGAAATTGAAGAAAAAAGTGGTGGGGTTGGTTCGTTAAGGAAGAGACTAGATTATGGCCTGATACTGATTTCGTCACACAGCTGGAACTATTGCTTCTTAAATTTGGGATTCAGAATTCTAAAGTTGGGGATTTATGGGCCTCAAGGAAGTTTGCGAACACTCTGAATCGAGTATCATATTGAGTGTGTGTGTGTGTGTGTGTGTGTGCGCGCGCACGCGCGTGTGTGCATAACTACAGATATCTTATGAGGACAGGATCTACAGCTTTCATCAGATTCTCTAAGGATCCATGATCTCTAATGGGTTAAACTATGAGCAAGAGGTTTAACCTAGCACCATCATGCTGCCATTTTGATGAATGGAAACCTTGGCAGTGCACCCAGATCTAGTCTTTTGTGGCCATAAATAACTCCAGTCATGTCATGCTATATGAAAAAGTCCATGCAAGTGTGCATGGGTGTGTATATATATAAAACTTCTGGGTGGAAGGATGTTGATTTGGTTTGGAGAGCTGTGAATGGGAAGAGGTCAAGGAGAGGGAGCCGTACTTTTGCCTCCATGATACTAAAATGTGGAAGGGGCCCTGTACTACATGGGTTTGAACTGTTCAACCAGTCTCTATGGGTCACCTGAAAAGACATCAGAATGACATTTTACTTTTGTTTACACATTGAGATTCTTCAATTTAGGAAGGGTAACAAAGGCCTATTTTTGGAGGATGAACTAAGACCAAATGCAGTTTTGAATCTGGGGACTCATTTGCCTACTGTTTATAAGGTCTGGGGAGAGACAGAGAGAAATAGTTTCTAGCTGTTCAATAATTAGTTGTTCAACTTGAAGACCATGTGATATCAAATGCCACATAGTGTAAATCCTCCTTCATCATTCAGAAACCAATTGTCCATTTGTTAGATTATTTATCCTTTGGCTTTTTCTTTCTCTCTATTGCCTAATGTTTGGTAATAGCCATGATCCCTAAAATGGAGGGAAAGGGAAAAGCTAAGTAAGTTTTTTCAGTCTTGCTTCTTTTTGGCAGTTCTGAGAAAATTAGAGAGAGGAGGTTGACACTGCTACTTAAAATGAGGTTTCTGAATTGTTCATGTATAGATAAAATCCTATTAGTGATATAAAGAGACAAGCTAAAATCTTATTCAATGTCCCATTCTATGTTGGATTTTGTAGCTATAAAAATCTACCTTTCTTAGGGGTGGGATAGGGAGGGTGGGAGGGAGACGCAAGAGGGAGGAGATATGGGGATATATGTATATGTATAGCTGACTCACTTTGTTATGAAGCAGAAACTAACACACCATTGTAAAGCAATCATACTCCAATAAAGATGTTAAAACAAATCTATCTTTCTTTATACTAAAGCCAGGCAAGCATGTTACATGATTAAAGGAAGATACAAGATGCAGAATTTCAGAAGCTAATTTCTTCTCTTTCAAGAAGTGAAGTTTCTTTAGAAATATAGCAAAAGCAGGAAAACCTCAAATAAGGCATTGTGAATTGCATAAGGGGAAGTAGAGAGAGGTGACACTAGGGCTTTAAAGTTGATTGAAAGTTACCGTATGTTTTTGCTTATAAAATATATGTAGAATATTTAAAAAATGCAGATAATAAAAAAGAGTAATATAAAACTATACATTTTCCTGAGAGACATTTTAAAAAACATTTGGATAATTTATATACATATATCATAGCTATTTTGTGACCATTTTAAGTACAAATTGTGACTTTTCCAGATTAAATCTTGAGAAAGTTGTAGAAAACCACATTGGGGAGGTGGGAGAGACAATGAACCTAGAGAATCACGTGGATGACTTCTTAGCTGGTCAGGGAAAATGAAACATGGAAGATAAAATTTGGGGGTCTGGGACATAGCACTGAAGGAATTTTAGGCAAAGTCAGGTAAGACCTAGGAAGCACTTGAGTCCAGGTATAGAAAAGGTAAAAATGTAAAAATTAGTTGTAAGGATAGAGATTTATGTCAAACATTTTTTTTTATTTTTTTAAGTTTAAATTGCTGTGGACTTTTTGAAAATTGCTTGTATGTGTACTCTCATTCTATGGCATTACCTCTATAGCTACCACATTTAAAGCTGGCTGGGGCAAATAAAGCAGCCCCACCCACGGAGCCCGGCAGAGAGCATATACTCTAGAGCATGAGCACATGCCTCTCCATTCTTTGATCAAAAAACAAAGGTTTCCTTTGCTTCTGAACTGAACTCAGTCTCATTCTATTGGCTCCAGTGACACCAGGCAGGTGGACCCTTGGTGGGGCACGACTTGGGGGGGTCGGTAACATTTCTACAGTGGGAGCTATTTTCTTGGATGCAGCCTTGAGAGAACAACGTGTGCTAAGACCATCTGTACAGTATATGCTAGTGAACCCAGTTCAGACCTCTACATAAGCTAAGATCCTGGCAGTTGTGGAGATCTACTCATCTTGCTGCCACACAAGACAAGTCCTGAACAAAGACCTACTGCCTCCTTCTTCAGACAGCAATGGAATTTGCATTACACTGAAGAATTTTATGCAGAAAAATCCTGACTCTACATTCTAAGAACTGCACCAGTTATATTCTAGAGTAGCAGTAATTTCCCACCAATTTCCATGTCATGAATTAGCTGTGTGACTGACAGGGTCTTGGTGCTCCAGCTGGGTGTCAGTCCTGAGCCTCCAAGGTGGGAGAGCCAAGTGCAGGACATTAGACCACCAGAGACCTCCCGGGCCCACGTAATGTCAATCGGCAGGAACTCTCCAAGAGATCTCTGTCTCAAGGCTAAGACCCAGCTCCACTCAACAACTAGCAAGCTCTAGTGCTGGACACCCCATGCCAAACAACTAGCAAAACAGGAACACAGCCCCAACCATTACCAGAGAGGCTCCCTAAAGTCACACTAACTTCATAGACACCCCAAAACACACCACTGGACATGGTCCTTCCCACCAGACAAGATCCAGCCTCATCCACCAGAACACAGACACCAGTCCCCTCCACCCGGAAGCCTACACAACCCACTGAACCAACATTACCCACTGGGGGCAGACACCAAAAACAACAGGAACTAGGAACCTGCAGCCTGCAAAAAGAGACCCCAAACACAGTAAGTTAAGGAAAATGAGAAGACAGAGAAATACGCAGCAGATGAAGGAGTAAGGTAAAAACCCACCAGACCAAACAAATGCAGAGGAAATAGGCAGTCTACCTGAAAAAGAATCCAGAGTAATGATAATAAAGATGATCCAAAATCTTGGAAATAGAATGGAGAAAATACAAGAAACGTTTAACAAAGAACAGGAAAAACTAAAGAGCAAACAAACAATGATGAACAACACAATAAACGAAATTAAAAATTCTCTAGAAGGAATCAATAGCAAAATAATTGAGGTAGAAGAACAGATAAGTGACCTGGAAGATAAAATAATGGAAATAACTACCACACAGCAGAATAAAGAAAAAAGAATAAAAAGAATTGAGGACAGTCTCAGAGACCTCCTGAGACAACATTAAATGCACCAATATTCCAATTATAGGGGTCCCAGAAGAAGAGAGAAAGAAAGGGACTGAGAAAATATTCGAAAAGATTATAGTTGAAAACTTCCCTAATATGGGAAAGGAAATAGTCAATCAAGTCCAGGAAGCGCAGAGTCCCATACAGGATAAATCCAAGGAGAAACATGCCAAGACACATATTAATCAAACTATCAAAAATTAAACAAAGAAAAAATACTAAAAGCAGCAAGGGAAAAGCAACAAATAACATACAAGGGAATCCCTATAATATTAAAAGCTGATCTTTCAGCAGAAACTCTGCAAGCCATAAGGGACTGGCAGGACATATTTAAAGTGATGAAAGGGAAAAAACAGCAACCAAGATTACTTTACCCAGCAAGGATCTCATTCAGATTCGACGGAGAAATTAAAACCTTTACAAATAAGCAAAAGCTAAGAGAATTCAGCACCACCAAACCAGCTTTACAACAAATGCTAAAGGAACTTCTCTAGGCAGGAAACAGCGAAGGAAAAGACCTACAATAACAAACCCAAAACAATTAAGAAAATGGTAATAGTAACATACATATTGATAATTACTTTAAATGTAAATGGATTAAATGCTCCCACCAAAAGACATAGACTGGCTGAATGTAAACAAAAACAAGACCCGTATATATGCTGTCTACAAGAGACCCACTTCAGACCTAGGGACACATACAGACTGAAAATGAGGGGATGGAAAAAGATATTCCATGCAAATGGAAATCAAAAGAAAGCTGGAGTAGCAATTCTCATATCAGACAAAATAGACTTTAAAACAAACACTATTACAAGAGACAAAGAAGGACACTACATAATGATCAAGCGATCGATCCAAGAAGAAGATATAACATTTGTAATATTTATGCACCCAACATAGGAGCACCTTAATACATAAGGCAAATACTAACAGCCATAAAAGGGGAAGTCGACAGTAACACAATAGTGTAGGGGACTTTAACACCCCACTTTCACCAATGGACAGAGCATCCAAAATGAAAGTAAATAAGGAAACACAAGCTTTAAATGATATCTTAAACAAGATGGACTTAATTGATATTTTTAGGAGAATGCATCCAAAAACAATAGAATACACTTTTTTCTCAAGTGCTCATGGAACATTCTCCAGGATAGATCATACCTTGGGTCACAAATCAAGCCTTGGTAAATTTAAGTAAATTGAAATCATATCACGTATCTTTTCTGACCACCACAATGCTACGAGACTAGATATCAATTATAGGAATAAAACTGTAAAAAATACAAACACATGGAGGTTAAACAATACGCTACTAAAAAACCAAGACGTCACTGAAGAAATCAAAGAGGAAATCAAAAAATACCTAGACACGAATGACAATGAAAACACGACATCCCAAAACCTATGGGATGCAGCAAAAGCAGTTGTAAAAGGGAAGTTTATAGCAATACAATACTATCTCAAGAAACAAGAAACATCTCAAATAAACAACCTAAACTTAAACCTAAAGCAATTAGAGAAAGAAAAACAAAAACCCCCAGAGTTAGCAGAAGGAAAGAAATCATAAAGATCAGATCAGAAATAAATGAAAAACAAATGAAGGAAATGATTGCAAAGATCAATAAAACTAAAAGCTGTTTCTTTGAAAAGATAAACAAAATTGATAAACCATTAGCCAGACTCATCAAGAAAAAAAGGGAGAAAACTCAATAGAATTAGAAATGAAAAAGGAGAAGTAACAACTGATGCTGCAGAAATACAAAGGATCATGAGAGATTACTACAAGCAACTATATGCCAATAAAATGGACAACCTGGAAAAAATGGCTAAATTCTTAGAAAAGCACAAGCTTCTGAGACTGAACCAGGAAAAAATAGAAAATATAAACAGACCAATCACAGGCATTGAAATTGAAAATGTGATTAGAAATCTTCCAGCAAACCAAAGCTCAGGACCAGATGGATTCACAGGCGAATTCTATCATTTAGAGAAGAGCTAACACCTATCCTTCTCAAACTCTTCCAAAATATAGCAGAGGGAGGAACACTCCCAAACTCATTCTATGGGGCCACCATCATCCTGATACCAAAACCAGACAAAGATGTCACAAAGAAAGAAAACTACAGGCCAATATCACTGATGAGCATAGATGCAAAAATCCTCAACAAAATACTAGCAAACAGAATCCAACAGCACATTAAAAGGATCATACACCATGATCAAGTGGGGTTTTTTCCAGGAGTGCACGGATTCTTCAATATACACAAATCAATCGATGAGATACACAATATTAACAAATTGAAGAATAATAACCATATGATCATCACAGATGGAGAAAAAGCTTTTAACAAAATTCAACATCCATTTATGATAAAAACTCTCCAGAAAGTAGGCATGGAGGGAACTTACCTCAACATAATAAAGGCCATATATGACAAGCCCACAGCCAACATCATTCTCAGTGGTGAAAAACTGAAAACATTTCCTCTAAGATCAGGAACAAGACAAGGTCGTCCACTCTCACCACTCTTATTCAACATAGTTTTGGAAGGTTTAGCCACAGCCATCAGAGCCGAAAAAGAAATGAAAGGAATTCAAATCGGAAAAGAAGAAGTAAAGCTGTCACTGTTTGCAGATGACATGATACTATACATAGAGAATCCTAAAGATGCTACCAGAAATATATTAGAGCTAATCAATGAATCTGGTAAAGTAGCAGGATACAAAATGAATGCACAGAAATCTCTTGCATTCCTATGCACTAGTGATGAAAAATCTGAAAGAGAAATTAAGGAAACACTCCCATTTACCATTGCAACAAAAAGAATAAAATACCTAGGAATAAACTACCTAAGGAAATAAAAGACCTGTATGCAGAAAACTTTAAGACACTGATGAAAGAAATTAAAGATGATACAAAGAGATGGAGAGATATACCATGCCCTTGGATTGGAAGAATCAACATTGTGAAAATGACTATACTACCCAAAGCAATCTACAGATTCAATGCAATCCCTATGAAACTACCACTGGCATTTTTCAGAGAACTAGAACAAAAAATTTCACAATTTGCATGGAAACACCAAAGACCACGAATAGCCAAAGGAATCTTGAGAAAGAAAAACGGAGCTGGAGGAATCAGGCTCCCTGACTTCAGACTATACTACAAAGCTACAGTAATCAAGCCAGTATGGTACTGGCACAAAAACAGAAATATAGATCAATGGAACATGATAGAAAGCCCAGAGATATACCCACACACATATGGTCACCTTATCTTTAATAAAGGAGGGAAGAATATACAATGGAGAAAAGCCAGCCTCTTCAATAAGTGGTGCTGGGAAAACTGGACTGCTATATGTAAAAGAGTGAAATTAGAACACTCTCTAACACCATACACAAAGATAAACTCAAAATGAATTAAAGACAGAAATGTAAGGCCAGACATTATAAAACTCTTAGAGGAAAACATACGCAGAACATTCTATGACATAAATCACAGCAAGATCCTTTTTGACCCATCTCCTAGAGAAATGGAAATAAAAATAAACAAATGGGATCTAATGAAACTTAAAAGCCTTTGCACAGCAAAGGAAACCATAAACAAGAGCGAAAGACAACCCTCAGAATGGGAGAAAATATTTGCAAATGAAACAAATGACAAAGGATTAATCTCCAAAGTATACAAGCAGCTTAATATCAAAAAAAAACCCAATCCAAAAATGGGCAGACCTAAACAGACTTTTCTCCAAAGAAGATATGCAGATTGCCAACAAATACATGTAAGAATGCTCAACATCACTAATCATTAGGGAAATGCAAATCAAAACTACAATGAGGTATCACCTCACTCCAGTCAGAATGGCCATCATCAAAAAATCTACAACAGTATATGCTGGAGAGGGTGTGGAGAAAAGAGAACCCTCTTGCACTGTTGATGGGAATGTAAATTGATACAGCCACTATGGAGAACAGTACAGAGGTTCCTTAAAAAACTACAAATAGAACTAGTGTATGACCACCCATCAAACCCACTACTGGTCATATACCCTGAGAAAACCATAATTCAAAAAGAGTCATGTACCACAATGTTCACTGCAGCATTATTTACAATAGCCAGGACATGGAAGCAACCTAAGTGTCCATTGACAGATGAATGGATGAAGATATGGCACATATATACAAGAGAATATTCTTCATCCATAAAAAGAGAGGAAATTGAGTTATTTGTAGTGAGGTGACTGGACCTAGAGTCTGTCATGCAGAGTGACGTAAGAAAGAGGAAAACAAATACAATATGCTGACACATATATATCGAATCCAAAAAAAAAAAAAAAAAACCTTTCTGAAGAACCTAGGGGCAGGACTGGAATAAAGCCACAGATGTAGAGAATGGACGTGAGGACGTGGGGAGGGGGAGGTGTAACCTGGGATGAAGGGAGAGAGCAGCATGGACATATATGCACTACCAAATGTAAAATAGATAGCTAGTGGGAAGCAGCCACATAGCACAGGGAGATCAGCTTAGTGCTTTATTACCACCTCGAGGGGTAGGATAGGGAGGGTGAGAGGGAGAGACAAGAGGGAGAGCATATGGGGATATATATATATATGTATAGCTGATTCACTTTGTTATACAGCAGCAACTGACACAACAATGTAAAGCAATTATACTCCAATAAAGATGTTAAAAATAAGCTGGCTGGCAGGTGAAAGTGGAGATGCTGTAGTTTATAAATGGGAACTCTGGCAGAGGTGGTTAGCCGTCCAGCAGTAATCTATGCTCCCATTCCAGTAGGGTAGTTCTCACTTGGGAGGGTCGGCCCAGGCAGCAAGTACATTCCCAGAAATCCTTGCATGTAGGTGTAGCAGTATGCCTGAATTCAAGTCAATAAAATATGAACAGAGGTGACATGTGCCTACAAGTTTATTCCCCCAAATATCCACTGGAATTTATTATTATTTTTTAATACTCTTTATCGTCAGGCTGGCTCAAGTAGAGAGACCTCAGGACAACCTGGAAAGCCACCTATTTAAGATGGCAGAGATTCTGCTATCCTGGGCTTCTGAATGACCAGATGAAGGGGACTGTAAAGCTGTCTCTGCTCAGTTTTGTATATGAGCAAAAATATACTTTTACTGTGTCAGAACCATTTGGGGGCCATTTGTTACAACAGTTAAGAAACACCAAGTATACAGCATAATTCCATTTTAAGAAAAAAAATGGGCTCTTAAAAACACAAAATATCGAAGAATAGTTTATTCATGTATTCCATTCATATTGAGTGCCTATTAAATGTCAAGCACTGTTCTAGGTGCTGGGGATACAGAGATGAATGAGATAAAATCATTGCTATTACAGAACTCACAATATATTGGAATTGACAGACAATAAACACGTGAATGGATACATAGGTAGTATCATCCCAAATGCTGATAAGTTTTCGGAAGAAATATAAAAGTGCAATAGTTTGTGAAATGATGAGGGGAAGGATATGTGGTCAGAGAAGGCCTCTTCAAGGAGGTGATATTTGAAGTGAGACATAAATGTTGAACAAGAAGCAGCCACATGATGCTCTGTAAAGGAGGCATTCCAGTCAGAGGGTCTGATAAATGCAGACACCTTGAGACAGGAATGAGCTTAGTGTGTTCAAGACACAGAAAGACAACTTGGAGCATTGAAAGTGAGAGGAAGAGTGACTTGGGCTCAAGTTGGAGAGAGGGCAGATCATGGAGGGCCTGAGAGGCCGTGGTAAGGGGTCCCAGAAGCCATGAAGGGTTTTAATTTTTAAGCAGGCATTGAAATCATCTGATTCCTTCATTCAGGAAATCTTTCTGGCTGCTGGGTAGAGAATAGATTGCAACAGGGCAAAAACTAAAGCATGCTGTAGTAATCCAAGCAAGAGATGTTAGGGCTTGCACTGGAGTGGAAGCAGTGGATCGAGAAAAGACTGGACTTACTTAGGATATAAGAATAGACAGCATTAGATCTCATTGTTAGTCACTGTTAGGCTAAAGGAAAGCGAGCGTTAAATGTGAAGCAGATGAATATGACTTACTAACTCTATATTATTATCTGATTCTATTAAGATGCTTATATTAAGATCCTTATATTAATATCTAGGATTGGCAAACTCTAGCCTGTGAGACAAATGCTGCCTATTGCCTGGTTTGTAAATAAAGTTTTTGAGACTGCCCCCCCCAATCCCCCAACTCATTTCTATATTCCATGTGGTCACTTTTGCATCACAACGGCAGACTTGAGAAGTTGCAACAAAGACTTTATGGGCAACAAAGCCTAAAATATTTTCTATCTGGCCCTTTACTAAAAAAGTTTTTAGACCTCTGCTAAAGAGATTATTCTCTACATTTTGTAATTTATCTTGTAGTAAAAAGAGTCTGGAATTGAAATAATGGAATTGCCTAATTCTCAGGCAGCTTTTTGGATCTCTCGGGATTCTGGATTGGTACAATTTTTTTTTTTTACCCTTTAGTAGCATGTGTTTGCTTCACGGCAGTCACTAAAATCAAAATTAATGCAAATCAACCATCACAAAGATTACGTCTTAGATTTGGAAGAAATCTTCGTGACCATCTGGTCTGACTCCTTTATTATTTTAGAGAAGGAGACAGAAGTGCATGGTCCTTACGTTCACTAGTTCAGGGTCACAATGTCAGTTAGTGGCAAAGAGAAACCTAGAATGCCTGCTTCTGCTCTCCCAGCCCAGTGCCTTTTCCATGACTAAAATGCTTAAAAATAGGCATGGAAATCCTTGATTATCACAAATATGAATGGATGGAGATTTTCTTTAAAAGTCATTGTTTTTACATCAGATTTGAACATTTATTTTGAACTAGGATGTTTTTCATTTCAGAAAATGATCCAGCTTATTCTATCTTTAAAATTTTAAAATGGAAAATTTCAAATATGTATAAAAGCAAAGATAATAGCAAACTGAACCTCTGTGTACCTGTCACTCAGTTTCTACAATTAACGCGTGACTCAGAACATTTCATGTATTTCCTCCTACTGAGTCATATCCTTGTTCCTCTAAAACTCTTCTTTCCCAGGAGCTTGACACCGGTTGTTCTCTTTTCCTGGAAAGTTAATCTCCCAGGTAGGCCCAGGGATCATCCCTCTTTTCCCAGATTGCCCATGACTCATTCCCTCATCTCCTCCAGGTCTTTGTCAAATGTCATCTTCTCTGTGAAGCCTTCTAGAACCAGTTTTATTTAAATGACCATCTCTGCCCGCCTTCCCCATCTACCCTCTCTGCATTATTTTTCTCCATAGAACTTATCTCACCTGGCACTTTTAAACTTTTACTTATTTAGTTGATTGCCAGGCTGCTTGCATTGCAGTGTGAGCTCAGTGGAGACAGGGCTTTTGTATATTTTGCCCATTCTGTATTCTCAGTGACTAGGACAGTGCCTGGTTCAGAGCAGGCATTTAGTATTTGTTGAAGGCATAAATGAATATATGTAGACTATTTCTTTAGTAGAATTTTCTTAAAATGAATAATATTTACTATAGCTCAGAATACCACCTCTGAAATTTTGCCTGTTTTCCTATTCAAGTTAACTAGGCAGGCCAACCTAAAAGAAAACCTACAAGTTCTCTTAATTTTATCCTTTGAGCCTAAGACCTGGAAGAATGCAGAGTAAGTCCTAGTACACTGTTACTTGTTTCTTTTCCCTTTTTCTGGACTCCAATCTGGACCAATCTATGTTCTGTAGAGATCTAGTTTCCGCATGAACCAAATCCCCTTTGAAAAAGAAAGAGAAAGTGAGCATTAGAGAGCAAAACACTCCAAAGCTCCCTCTCCCATGAATCTTCATAGTCATATGATAACTTTACTTCCTAGCGGTAGAGAAGGAAGAGAGTATTCATCAACTGTCTGCTTCATTTTGGAGCATGATTCAAATTTACCTTATCCCAGCTATGTTTCCTATGTATAACATATACTTTGTTAATATCCTGGTATCATCAAATGTACCTTCTCTTCTCTTGCCTATCTCTGTGTCCCTTCTCCTGTAACATCTCCGGTGTGTGATGCTTTTCAGGGTGTCCTAGATACGTGTTCACAGTGAGGTGGGGGAAGAGGGGTGAAGTCAACAGCAGACTAAGGAATTATCTTTTCAATTTCTAGATAAAAAACAACTGAGGTTCAGGGGTCATGAATTCAGGCTTTCAGATCTTACTCCAATAACCTAACTTTGTTGTTCACTGTCAATCTTTGTAATGCTATTTGTTGAAATTAGATCTCCATAGATATTTCACTTCCTTGTGCTACCTCTGATTCTTTTGACATGAATAAATTCTCTTCAAGCTTGAGAGTGTGACTGATCATCACAGGTGATATTAACCTGATTGGTGAGAATATCTTTCATTGTCTGCTTCTTTATGGAACCCCAAAGACCCTAGTACATGTACCATGTGGCACTGAATACATATTGATTAGACTGATGAAAAGAAAGATTTTAAGAACATAAAATATTCAAAAAGAATCAAACCAGTAGCTTCATTTGAGACAGAGAACAGGGCATTCAACTTATAATTAAATTTTAAAAGATGCTTTAAGCAGAAAAATATAGAGGGAAAAAGACTCCCAATCTAATTCTATTGAAGCATATTAAACATTCATTAATTTATTTAGTAGTTTATTCCACAAATACATGTTGAGAGCCTATTGTGTCAATTATTTTGGGGGCTAAGTATACAAGATGATTTAAGTATATTCCTTGTTCTTAAGGGATCCTGCCTAGTTGGGGAATGACTAAGCCAACAATTACAAGGTGTATGATAAGTACTGCAATAGAAAACAGGAAGTTTTGTAGCACAGATAAGTAGTACCAGCTTAATTTAACAGAGGGTGGTCAGGGAGTGATTCTTAAGCTGAATTTTAAATGTTGATTAGGAGTTAGATAGAATGATGGGTAGGGGAATAGGAGGGAATGAGAAATTGTTCTTTAGGTACAGGACGCAGTAGGTACAAAGCACAGATGTGCCTTCTGGGAAAAGCGAGTATCTTGGCTAGAACCATTGAGCCGTGTTTTGAGATGAGCCTGGAAAAGGCAAGAACGTGCCATGGAGACTTCGTACACTATAAAATTTGGATTTCATCCTCAAGCTATGGGCCACCTTTAAGGATTTTAATGGTGGGGGTGGGTGAAGGCAGAGAGATGGCATAACTATAGGGACTGATCTTATGAGAGTAGAAGCTAAGAGCAAGCCTGAATGAAGGTGACAGTGAATAGAAGAGAAAAATTTCAGAGGCATGCTTAATAGGATTGATGATTAATTCATTGTAGGGGTGGGCAAGCAAAGAGAAGGAGAATGAGAAGAGGCAAGTGATGTATAAAGACCCAGGGAAGGATGAAAATTAAAATAAAAGGGCAGTTTTAAGAAGGAGAGGTTGGTTAACTGCAACAAAATCACAAAGAGGTCAGACAGACTAGGAGTTACCTGTAGATTTATCAATTAGGGATTAAATTGTGATCTTTGTCATAGTAATTTCAGAGGAATGGTTAGATTAGAAGCTAGTTTTTAATGTCCTGAGTCAGGAACGGATCCAAATTATGGGTGGCCTTCTGCTGTACAATTTGGGGGTTCTTTATAAGAAAAAGAACACACAATTATGAATTCAAAACCATGTATAAGGCCTTGGAATGGGTTCATGCAATGAGGGTGCCTGACATACAGCTTCATTTGCTGTTTAACAAATCCACCTTTGGGCTGAAGAAGGAATGAGCGATGATGAAATAGCAAGTGCTGTACCCTCCTTCAAGAACCTTGGCTTTGAAAGAAAGAAGAAAAAATGAAAAATCACAGTGTGGAGGTAGAGAACAGAGGGCATAGGAGGAGTGTGTGCGTGTGTGTGTGAGTGTGTATGTGTGTTTATGGAGTGACATGAGCATGTTGGTGATACGACTTGAGGTGATGGAGGGAGATGTGGAAGATACATAAGAGAGAGCATGAAAAGCAGATCAAAGTACCTGAGGGTATGAGAGAGGATGGAATCAAGAGGAATAGGACAAAGGAAAGAAAATTTGGGGAGTAACTCAAATAAGAGGATTCATGAGAGGATACTTCTGGGTGTGCTGGCACAGACATAGAAATTATGCCAAGAGGATGGTGTCACAGAACCTCGGGGAGGAAATTCATGGAAATCTTGGGAATACAGTGCTGAAGTGTTCAGTGTAGCTGGGAGGTCCAAGATGGAGATCCCACATGGCCCATACTATTTGACCATCAGAAAGCCATTGATGACTGTTATCAAGGAAATTTCAGTGGAGTGATGGGGATAGAAACCCAGTGATGTTGGGTGGAAAAGTGAAGGGAAGGTGTGGAAGGACAGCCGTGGGAATGGCCTCAAAATTGGATGTGTTTACGAGGGGAAGGAGGGAGGCAGGGCAAAAGCCAGAGGAGCATGTAAGTCAAGGAAGGGTTTTATTATTTACTTGTTTAGAGTTTGTGGTAAGATAGAACATGCTTAATATGATGGGGAGCTCAAAGCAGAAGAGAGGGAGAGAGGAGACAAAGGAACTATATTTGGGGAAAGAAAAGCATTGGTTAAAAAAAATTATTGCCCTTTTTCTAATTTGAAAAACAATATGTACAGGTAAAGCATACAAATAATATAGAAATAATAGCATTTACTTTCTAAAAGTAAATACTGATAAAACTTTGGTTTTATACTTGCAGACATTTTCTGCTAAAAACATGAATATACATACATACATACAGATATACAAGTAGAAAGATACTTTCTAAAATAAGAATAAAAAATAAGAATTAAAGAGGACATTCAGCATACTGCTTAATTTCACTTGAAATTGTGCAGTGATGTTCATATAGGTAGTTAGAGATCTAGCTTATTCTTTTTGACAACAAATCATTATCTTAAAAAAAAATCAGTCCTCTATTGATGGGTGTAATTGTTTTCAGTTTACCAGTATCACAAATAAGGCTACAGTTGTCCTCTTTGCATGTTTGTGTGAGTAGTTATATAGAATTTATTGCTTAAATTACATTGCCAGAAATGTATGTAAATTTATATTATTACCAGATGTTTCCAAATTTCCTCCTCAAAACGTTATTATTCTAATTTATACCCCTGACCACAATCCACTGGGTGCTTGGAAATCATATTTCAGTGTTAAATTTAACTCAGTGAAGAACTGGAGTGATCATATTCTGAAGTTAGCAAGAAATCCTTTGCGGAAGTGCCTCAAATATCTTAACCACTGGCTTATCTTTCTCTGAAATTTTTATTGGAGAAGTGGATAGCAAACTATTTCATACTGAATTTTGTTATATGATTTTCTAATTATCCTTTTGCTACAAATATGTGAGTATTTTGGCTATATTACAGGTTAAATATATGGTTTGCTAGAACTTAAGAGGTAGAAGGAATTTAGAGAGGTTTTAAATCAGCTTTCTCATTGTATAACTGAAAAAAAAGTATTGATGGTCAGAGAGGCTGGATTTCCCCATATACTCCCAATGATCTTTTCTGCACAACTCTTTTCTGGTGTTGATTTGACCTGGGATGCTTTCCTCTGATGCCTGGCCGGTGTCTCTTGTTCTATAAGACAGCCTCACGCTATAGACTTATCTGGTATTGGCAGAGCCTGCCTGGCGTTATAACAGCTGGTTTCTATGCCTGTTTCTTATTTCCCACACCTTAAATTATAAGATTTTACAGAGCAAGACCACGTCTTATTCATCTTTGAGTCCTCAGTTCTTATTTCGAGGATATACAGGTTAGAACTTGCCTAAATCTTTTAGAGTTCCCCCCAATGAATTAAAAAAATGTAGGTAATGATTACAGTGCATTGTACCATCACAAAATAGAGACAGTCAGCCATTAAGTGCCTTCTAATAAAGGTACATAAACTACTTCTAAGGTATTCTTGCCAAAAAAAAAAAGAACCTGAATCTAATCAATATACATGGGATGGAGAATCATGCTAAATGACTACAGGGATAAAATTAGCAAAATCTAGACTGGGCCAAAAACACAGGACAAATATTCTCATTCTTTCCACAAACACATTATAATGAAAAAATATGGAGTGGAGAACTTGTGATTCAAGAAGTCTTAAGAGATGTATCAGCCAAGTGCAGTACATTTTGATCCTAATTTGAGCAAACACATTGTAAAAAAAATTATGAGACAGTCGGAGAAATTTGAAGACTAATTGGATATTTGATGGTACTAACAAATTATTGCTAATGTTTTATATAATGTTATTGTAGATACGTTTTAAACAGTCATGATGTTATGTTGTTTTTAGAGGTACATACTGACATATTTATGCATGAAATGATATAACAATTGGAATTTGTTTCAAAACAATTTGAGCTTGATAATTGTTGAAACTGGGCGATGGGTGTATAAGGATTATTATACTATTCTCTCAACTTTTGTATGTATTCAGAATTGTCTAAGGTAAAAATAAAAATGTTTTTGGATGTGGATAAATGAATATTACAATTTACTTTATTTATTTACTTTTTTTTTTTTGCGGTACACGGGCCTCTCACTGTCGTGGCCTCTCCCGTTACGGAGCACAGGCTCCGGACACGCAGGCCCAGTGGCCATGGCTCACGGGCCCAGCCGCTCCGCGGCACGTGGGATCTTCCCGGACGAGGGCACGAACCCGTGTCCCCTGCATCGTCAGGCGGACTCTCATCCACTGCGCCACCTGGGAAGCCCACAATTTACTTTTTAACTTATGTTGGAATGACTCTCCTCATTCCCACTTCTATTTCTATTCTCTTCCAGAAGCCTGGCTATGCTAGTGTTTTTTAAGTGAGCTTTAAGCTAGGACAGATACAGACAGTATTCAGTATAAAAAATAGGAAATATGTTGGTAATAGAGTCACCTTTGTAGTACATAAATTCTTACTGGTTTTCAGTAAGAAATCTGAAGCCCAGACAACTGTGAGGATTTTTTCCATCCCCTTCGTACTCTAGCTTTAGTATCTAAAGCTCCCCCTCCCTGTGTGCCACGTGATACCAAATGGAGGCGTGAATGGCTGATAACCCTGCACTGGAGCCTGGACTTCAAAGGAGCTGGGACTTTGGCATGGGAGGAAGAAGAGGGGAATGAAAGCCCCTGAGCATGAAGAGAGCACTGAGGCTTTGTAATTGGAGAATCACTGTATCCCTGGCTTGATCTTTCTCAGGATGATAGATTTCTTAAGAGGCTTGTAAGACATTCAGCATATAAGCATTATCTGATCCCTGAACAATCTCAGGCACTTTTGAGTAACAGGTTACTTGCTAGGAGGGATCATTGCTCGCACCAAATTTTCCCATGTTGTTGGCATTGTACATTCCCCGATTGCAAGGATCTTCTATGAATTCAGGGAACTGTTGATTAGAGTTTGCTATGTTACTTAGCTGTGTGTCAGTGAAAAGACCTTGTTCAAAACAAATGGACGAGTAGGTCTTCAAGGAATAACTCTCAAATACCAAGTATATTTATGTGACACGCAGTTTCCTTGGTAATTCATGGAATAAGGAGCAGGAAGGGCTTATGAGTTTCCTCATAAGGGGGTGGTAGTCGTGGGAGTTTATGGTTTCTTCTCCACGTGGTTGAAATTCACGGAAGGGTTGCTACAAGCCTACTTTTGTACCTGTGGGATACTGAAGATCAGTAGGAGATAAGACTCTTTCAACTGTGTATTTCTACATTAGAATATTAAGAAGAATAAGTTGTATTAATATTCACTAGTCAGAAACTAGTTAGACTCTTATGGGCTCCACTAGCTTATATATATGTAGACATTTTTAAGATTCTCTAAGAGACCAACCAATGTATTTAGAAAATAATATTCTCTGTGAAAAATGTTATTGGGTTGGGGATTATTTAACCTACAAAAAATGGAAGCAGATTTTTCTCAGTGTCTGAAGACGTATTTGGTTGTTTCTAGTTACTTGATAAGGTTTGAAATATCATACACATTAAGATGTTAAGTTAGGGTCACATGGTATATACATAACTAAAGTGTGGGGAAGGAATATTGATAATAAAGGCAAAAAAGGTAAGGATTTCTGAAGACCCAAAGAACCATAGAAAATGTGTCATACTGATTAGCCAGGAATAGAATGTCAGAATTGGTACCTTGAAGATTTTCTTTTACATCTGTAGTTTCCTTTTAATCCAAGTGGAGAACTGTTAGATTTATCCCTTACCTGATGGAGTTAACATCTCAATTCTGGCTTCCAATGGTCCTTCAGACTTTGGATTATATAAGAATCCCTTAGTTCGCTCTGTTTCATGTGGGAAGAAAGATTGAGAATGGATCTTTTGTTTGAGAAATTGACTGGAACTAGCTTGGGGGCCAGTTCTTGTTTGTCAATCATGTTCTTGTCTTTTCAAGATAATGCATGTTTTTTTCCTTCTTAGCCCCCAGCTAATAAGTGATCCTAAAATTGAAAAACAACAAAAATTATGTATAGCAGCAAGCTTAGTGATATTAGGCATATATTGAGCTGAAATGTTCCAACTTCCAAAGACTAAGTATTGGGTGTTTATGTGGTAGTTTGAAGTTGCAGGTTATTCTGAATGAATTGAGGTCATCCATGAAAAAAAAAGTGAAATGGCCAGAAAAATGTTTCCCAGTATTTTTTTTTTTTTCAGTAAAAAGCACATCTCTTCTTTAGAAGGAGAGGGCCAATGTTATTTTCAATAATTTGAGAACTAGAGAAAAAAGAAAACTCTAACCTGGAGAGTTCCATGAAGTATAGATACATGAGGCTTTTGCACTCAGTCTCACCTATAAATCACTGTTCATCAGTATCATGCCTGCCTCAACTGGCTGGTCACTGCAGCACTACTAAAACCTAAGTGGTATTTCTTATAAAATGTCCATTTGTCGAGTATAATGCTGCTGCCTGTACTGACACTTGCTAGGTTGTGCAACACTTCAGAACTAATTTCGTGCCCTCTCCTGTCTGCCTTCCTTCCCACTCCCCCTGAATTACATTCCTTCTTTGGCTAACCAAATAGGTATATTAAAAGGCAGAAAGAAGAAATATGAACTATAGAGAAAGAATATTTCATGAAAACGGTGCCTGATTTAAGACATCCATAAATGAAAGTTATTTTCACAATGAAGGGACATAATCAAAGGATGTGATGGATCTGAAGACTCCTGAAGCAATTTATTTGGAAGCACTGAAGCAGAGACCCTTGTAAAAGCTTGACAAATGCTGCTTCACCTACCATGCTACTTAACGGAGCACAACAGAAATCTTTCTCCCAGTGACATAAAATTCCCTTATTACAAGATGGTTTTACATATGGATTGAGTGGAAACTTTTATTAGAGACTGAAAAGCAGGGGGAAATGAGATCAGAATATGATACCATAGGCAGAATGACTATTAAATATTTTTAAAAGTGAGGATCTGAGAGGATAATGAAATCTGTCATCTTGGTTTTGGGAGAAACAGTATAACACTATTACAAAGATATGGACATTTTTGAAGAAAATTCTCTACCCTCATTGTTTATTTAGCATCTTTTTCTTTTTTTTTTTTTTTGGTAGAAAAAAATAAAAGAGTTTCACTGCGGTGTTATCAATGTAGGAATTTTAAATTACTCCCAGTATGTGCTAACAGGAGCATGTAAATGGGAGACCACCATTTTCGCTCCAAACTCTAGAATAGAACAGTAATAGATGTTTGGGTACTTGAGTTGAAAATTGAGAACCATGAATAAGGAAGGAGAAGAATATGTTTTCAGAATTCTGTAAAAGGTTGGGGATTATTAGATTAATTATTCCTTGATTTAGGCAAGCTAGGCAAGGGATGGCAGCCATTTGGGGCCAGATAGGAAATTGGGAGAAAAGGCCTCTTCAGTGGAGAGGAGGGCTGAGAAAGAGTTGGCCTGAGAACAAGATAAGAAGTGGGTAGAATTAGCAAGAGAATGTTTATTTTCTTAGAGAAGCACTTGATTGGGAATGGAACAAATTTAGGGAAGTAGAGAAAGATAAGCAGAGTTTAAAGATGATTAAATGCTACGGTTTAGAGATTGTTTAGAGTTTAGAGATTGTTAAGTGCTGTGGTAAACCCTATGTCTGCATTAAACCCTCATAGCTGATTCTCTGCTTATTGTATAATATGGTGAAAAAAATATCATTACCTAAACAGCTGGCATTAGAATTGCTCTTATACAGTGAACTGTCTTTGGCTGGAATTTTATCTAAGTGTGTGCAGAAGGCATACTGGTGCCAAGGCATCTGAGAAAAGAGCAAATATGCTAGTGGAAAAGATTTTTTTGCTCTTCATGAAGTGCAAAGAGAGCTGAGCAGGCAGAGAAGGGAGAAAGGTGAAAGAGGAAGAAGGCGTAACGTGATGTGTACTGGACGCCATGTTGACGGGAAAGGTCCGGGACACACATTTGATAGCAGGCTGACCAGAAAGTTCTTTTGTGTAAAGAAATTTCTTGGATCCAAATGCCTTCCTGATCCCTCAAAGAAAAACACAATCTAAGCCAAAATAGTGAGCTCATATGCAAAATCTTCTTCAAAACATGTCCCCTACGTACCTCTTCTTCCAACCTGATTGCTGAATGTGCATAATCTGTTTCTAGTTAGAAATTTGAAGCTGCAACAGACTCCAGGTTTTCAACAAGATCTACTATACACCCAAATTATTTGTGTGGGTTGGGTTTGGGAGTAAGTGATGTAGGACTAAGTTCCATGTTTAGTTTGATGTTGTGCAGAAAAAAGTCATTCATTAAGTCACTAACTCCAGTTAAACTTATTATTTTTTTAAATAGTGGCACTGAAATAGCTTTGTTTCAGAAATATGCCAGAGACATCCTTATAGCAGGCCCAATCTTGCAGTTTATCTAACACACTTCCTAAATGGTATATTGCCTGATTGTCTTTTAAGAGTTTGAAAATGTCAAGCAAAAACCAATGTGGGTTAAACATATACCTCCCACCCCAGTGGGTTGACATCCTTGGTCAGGGAAAACTTAATATTTTTCTGAAGTCCAAATACAAATGTCTATCTGAATTTAAAAAATGTATTATTTGTCATAATTCCTTTTCCCAATTTGGAAAAATTTGTATGGTGGCAAAAAGGTTATAAATCAGTAGAAAAAGAGCCAGGATATTTGGGTTCTAACCCTAGATTTACCAATAACTTTCTCTGTAATATTGGTAAATCAGCCTTCCTTTCTGGATATTATTTGCCAGATTTACAAAATAGGAGTGCTGGATTTGACTCTCTCTCTCTCTCCTCCAATTATATCTCTAAGTGTTTTTAGCCACAACTGAGTCATATGACTATTTCGAAGTCTTATAAAAATATCCTAAGGCTGCAGTTATACCCCCAAAAGAGCTGATGCCATTATTCAGGTACTTCAAATTATTCAGTTTATTTAGTTTAATCCCTAGGTAATTAAAACAAATTAGTTAGAAACAATAAAAGAATTTGAACAGCAAGGCAATAGGAATTGGACCTAATCACTTTTGAAAAGAATCACTTCCTAGAATTCATTCAAAAAGATTATATGAAAATGGGTAGTTAATTATTAAAGTAACCATAAACTGGCCTAAGTCTGAAAAATAAGGTACGTTGGAAAGGAGAGTGATTTTGTGCTAGAATAACTTAGTCAACTCTTCTGAGAACACAGATAAAATATTCAACAGCCCTAGTCATAAAAATGTAAGTTAAAACAAGAATCATTTTTTGCCTACCAGGTTTGAAAAGCCTAAATAGAACAATAATAACTAATGCCAGTGAAGTGTAATGAGGAGGGGAGATACAAATTAGAGCAACCAGATGCAGAATTACTTGAAAACAAAGAAAAATAATTATGACCCAAGCATATTTAATATCTTATGCTATATATATATACGTACAGGTATATTTACTTAATGTCTTACGTTATATGTATATATGGAGAAAGAGAGAGAGAGAGATCTTTTACTATGTTCCAAGGAACAACAAAGACTTATTCCTCTACAAGTGACATGCTTTACACTTTTAGGTAGGAAGCTAAACAAAATGGCACAGAGATTTAGAATCTTGAAAGATACAGAAAAAATAAATGATCAGTCAGTATGAATACTATAGTATGTAAGAGGAAACACAGGATTCTGAGACCTTTGAAGGCATGGAGCTTCAAGAGTTGTCTGTGCTGTTCATATGAATTCTGTTTCACTAAAGACAAGGTTGTGTATATCCCTTTCAAAACAGGAAGCAGCAATAGATGTTTAAAAGCCGAGCACTGGTTTCCCATATTTAAAATTTTGAATTTTGCCATTAGGAAAGAGGGTTTCAGGCTAGATGATGTATAAGAGGTATAAAGTCTCACTAGGGGAAATTGCTCTTCAAGGGGAAGAATCCATCTTGAATATAAATCTGAAGGTCAGAATTTTTAATAAATTATGGTAGATCTTTCTCCCAACCCATCTTAAGTAAGAGTTGGAAAATTCTGGACGAGATATCTTTTTCTAGCAGAATAATGGATTACATAATCTGAGGGATCCTTTTGCTAAAATATAATATGATACTTGATAAATTATCAGAAATATATTTAATGTGTTATTGGATTTGCTGCAAAGTAAGAAATATCCAAGGGGGTGGGAACTAACAAAAATAAAACCCAGTGAGCTGAAAACACACTAGAGAAAGGTAAGTTGTGAAAAGGAAAGCAAACCAGGGAATGGTAAAGTGTGGTTACATGAAGGAAAACACCTACAAAGACACTGGGTATCTAGAGATTTCGGCTCCTGGCAAAGCATTGAGGCTAAACCTGTGAATCCTGCATTAAGCTCTACCAAAGAGATTTTACACTGTTTTTTCCTCTATAGAAATCTGGTGAGCTTATAGGCTCCTTCCTATAATTGTGATCCCTAATGCATAAAATAAAATATATAAAATTATAATAAAACCAATTTCATAAAAATAGAGTTAGCAAAGTCTTTTGTTGTTGTTGTTGTTGCGGTACGCAACTAAAATGTTTTTAAGAACATTATTAGTGACGAAGCATTTTCTGTAACATTAGGAATAAGACAAGAATAACGAACAAAACTGCCTCTATTCAACATTATTTTCTATGTTTTAGTATATTAAGGGTAGCCAAGATAGTACAAAAGAAAAAATATAAAATATATAAAGAAGGAAGGAAGAAAATTATTATTTGCAGAAAATTATTGCCCAAATAAAAAAATCCAAAGTGTTTTCAGACTTAGAATTAATTAGCAACATTTCTGGCTATAAGACAAAAATTAACTGAATTTTTATACACTATCAACAAACAGAAATGTAACTCAAAAATAATAATCTTTACAATAGCAAAAAAGTATAAGGGTACACAGACATATGTCTAACAAACTGTTTAAGACTTTTATAGAGAAAATTATAAAACCTCTTCAAAGACATTAAGGAAGAATTGAATAAATGAAGATATCTAATTAGTCAATTAGAAAATTTAGTTTCATAAGGTGCCTGTTTTCTGCAAATTAGGCTAGAGATTCAACACAATTTTAATAAAAATACCAATAGAAAGTTTTGAGAAACTTGACAAGCTGATTCTAAAAATTTTGAGGGGAAGAAAAATGGCCAAAACTTTCCTGAAGAAGAATCTGGTGTGGGAACCTACTCTGTAAGATACTGACTTGCTTTACATTTACAGCATTTAGTGCAGTGTTATTTATGCTTCACAGAGAAATTGACTCAAGAGCCCAGGAGTAGAATCTACTTTTGTGACACCTTGATATGCAACATAAATGGCATTATCGATCAGTGGGAAAATAGGTGCTAACAGCTTGTTATCATGTTGAGAAAAATGGAATTTGATTCTTACCTCACATGATACACATAAAATAATTTTGGCTTATTTCTGAAAGGCAAAGCTGTAAACCTTTTAGGAGAAAATATCAAACTATTTTAAACCTTATGATGGGAAATATTTCTTTGACAAAATATGTAAGAAACAAAATGTACAAGAAAAAATTAATAAAACTGACTGCATCAAATTAAGTACTTTTTTTTTCAGGTAAATTTACCAAGAAAGAAAGTGAAGAGACAAGACATTAATTGGAAGATACTTTAATAATATATAACTGTATAAAGATTAATAGCTGTGTCATGGGCACAAATAGGGAAAATGAGGACAGGTAGCTTCCAGAACATTATTTTAAGAGCCCTAGAAACCACAGATACACTTACTATTGGAGATCCTATACCACATTAAATCAATATTTTAAAATGCCCAATTTCCACAGCAAATATATGTTTTCTATAAAAATTGAAATAATTTATTTTGAGCTTGAAATAATTGGTCCATAATAAATTCATTTGATTTATGATGATAATATATCTTCTTCACAGATTCAAGCATTTCAGAGCAATTCTATAAAGACAAGTGGTTTGTTCTTCCTTTAAGAGGACAGAAAGTCCAAAAGACTAGAAAGGTGGTTTGCCTTTTTTTATATAGGTTTCTGCTCCTTGTTTTGGCCACATTAGCCCCACAAATTTTGGGTTGTCGGTGAAACCGTGTGGTTTTTGACTGCTGACGTGGACACTCACTATTTTTGACTTGGTCTGCCAGTGGGCAGGACCCACCAACTGCTCACACACCAGCTAAACACAGCAGCTGCCTCTCAGGAGAGGTGCCAAATGTGATATTTCACTGCTTGAAATAATCAGATACTTGCGAGTCACGAGTGGTGCTTGGGACACCAGCCTGTTGGGTGTTTGTTGGTGCTGAGGATTACTAAGGAGAGAGCAGAACATGACAGTGAGAGTTAATAGCAGGGATCTTTCACGTTGTTACGTGTGGACTTGAGACGGGGAGAGAGAAAAATTCCAAGTCACGTTTTTACCATTCTCCCTATGAGCCAAAATCCTTAGAGACTGGTTAAATTTCACCAGTTACTTAAGCAGAGACTACTGGTCATTTGTTGGGGTTCTATAGCATGAATTCCCCAGTGAATCAGAGATTTGACCAGAATGACCTCCAATGTGTTTTCCAACTGTAAATTCCCTCATTCTAAGAAAATTGTATTTGCAGAAATGTGGTGAGAGGCAGGGTGATTTTTTATATATAAAAAAAGTTTTCAGATTAAAAATAGCTATTGCCTTTGAAAAGAGATAGAAACACATTTAATACTCTACTGGGAGCTGTAAAATATCAACTCCAATTTGTGCTCTCAAAACTCTCTAGACTGACCTTACAGGTAAATGTGTTCTACCTATGCAGTCAAAATATCTGGTCATCTCGGTGGGAAGATCAATCAACTGATTATTAGAAGGGATGGGTCTTTCCTTTCCTTTCCAGAGGGCTGCATCAGCATCTTTGAATGCATGAAATGCCTAGTCAGTGTGGCATTTTCATTAGCAAGATGAAAAAGGCTTGAATTGCACCATTATGAACCAGTTTGAAATTTGGAAAGTTATAGTCCTACTTCAGCTTTACAGGGTTTTTTTGTTTGTTTGTTTGTTTGTTTTGTTTTTTTGCGGTACGCGGGCCTCTCACTGTCGTGGTCTCTCCCGTTGCAGAGCACAGGCTCCGGACATGCAGGCCTAGCGGCCATGGCTCACGGGCCCAAGCCACTCCGCGGCACGTGGGATCCTCCCGGACCGGGGCGCGAACCCATGTCCCCTGCATCGGCAGGCGGACTCTCAACCACTGCGCCACGAGGGAAGCCCCTACAGTTTTTTTTCTAAATAAAAGATATTTGAAGTTATTTTGAGCTAACATTGTTCACTTTGGGTGTCACAGAGCTTTTGCAATTCAAGGTAAATAAGAACTATTTATTGCCCATAAAAAAAACCAGATTGTTTTTCCTTGTAATGTTCATTGTTCCTGAGCCCCTCTCATTCTTTTTGGAAGAAGGGGATAGTAAGGCCCAGTAGCAGTAAACAGCTTCCTCAGACTCAGTAGCCTGAGGACAATTATAGAGATAGCAAATTGGGGGCCTGTAGACATGTTTTGGTTGGCCTATATAGAATTTTTTAAAACTTAAAAAATTGTGTTGGTAACATAACGGTTTGATTTCTTCACACAAAAATTTTTTAGCTTTTCTTGAAAAATCAGACAGTATGGCAATACTGGGCCCAAATTCCTTGGAGGCAACTATTAGCTAAGCCAGCATGGCTCCTCCTGTCTTTAGATGGGAGAACACCCTTTAGTGCCTCATCTTACCCATCACTCTGTATCATCTGGTTGGCTGCAGTTGTTGACATTATGTGTTTGGTTCTATAAGATTGTCAACAAAAAAATTAATCAATAGTCAATCTAAGAAAGAAATGGAAAAACTTATTTGTGCCAACCTGAGGATTATAACCCAGAGAGCTCTGAAAACTGTTCCAAAGAGATAAGGGGGGAGGTCAGTATATATGTGATATTGGCCAAGGGGTACATGCAATTCAAGCACACATCTTGTTATAAGGTTACTGCTGTTTGCAGGAAATAGTATTTCTAAGTTAATGGTTTTAGTGCTTTTCTGAGTGTAGGAAGATGCAAGAAACTGGGTTCATAAAATTTTCTCCTGAAAAGATCTAACTAGCTGAAGGCCAGTTCTCCCAGTTTTCCCAGAGCACAAAGTGCCTCATTCTGATCCTTGCCCTGAATTCCTTTCAGGGTGTCCTGTAGGTCAGTGACTGCAGTGGCTAATGTCTTGATTCTTGTAGAACTGGATAATGGGCCACGTTCTTTATTTTATAATCGCTTCCCTTTCGGTCTTAATTTTGACCAAGGTTTGGGAGGCATTTCATCACCAGTCTGTCCCACGGCACTAGGAATGCTCGTTCCAAGGTCAGGTGAGGATTTCGTTGATAGGCCACTTATTGGGCTATTACTGGACTAGCCCTGTTAACAGTAGCCAGAAGCCTCTGGGCCACCTGTGTTACTAGTCCGTTATGGTCCTGGAAATGGTTCCCTCTTATTGCTTCTTCCCATATCTAGAGTTACACTATTACAATCATTGACCTTATATAACTGTATATTTGATCAATTGTTTCAAGCTGCCTAGTCATCAGTACTTTTACTGGAGGCTCAGTCACACATTTGGTAATGCAAGAAAAAATGATCTTGTAAAACAGGCAGGGTACAAGTAATATAGCTAGTAACATTAATAAGGTCCTGAGTATTTAAGCTCAGAACTTCCATTAGGTGCGGCCCAGTATCTCCTCAGTTCCTCTGACCCAGTCTATTCTTCACCAATTGCTATCTTTAAGGAAAAATATGTACTGGCATTGTTCATAAAGTTTACCAAAGATATCTGCACATACAAGGCGAGTGGTGGGTTATCGTGACCCCTTACACAATTGAGAAAGGAATATTATCTTCTAAGGAGTTGCATGGCTAGCTCCAAAAGAAGAAAAATTGATCTTTATGGTTGAGCAGGTTTTTCTGCCTTTGGGGTCGTCTGGTTGATACATAACACAGATGCACAATACATAGTAGAGGGGAGGCAGGAGGCCCAAACTGGCAGAAAAAAGTTTATGTTTTTCTTGTCTTGCCTTAAAATATGAATTTTTATTTCATTAAGATATTTGAGTTTACTGATTAAGGCATAGAGTCTTTATCTCTAGAATCTCCACCTGCCAGAATTATTCTCTCCATCCAATGGAGCTCTGCTTACAGCCTGTTTTCTCATAGTGTCTATCTTCCACCCCACCACATCTCTTGTCCCTTTGATTTTACATGTTGTGAAGCTCAGATGGGGTATGTTACACAGTTGCTTTCGTATCTTAATATTCTATAAGATGGCTCCTCAGATAGTTTTCTGGGATCTTGGGTACTAATTGTCTCTATGGGCCAAGGATCTCTGTTCTATTAAATCTGTCTTTGATAAATAGTAGCTCCTTTATCTTTATACCAGCTGTTCTCTCAGACACTGGCTGACATGTTTATAATCTGTCACTGGGTATGTATTGTAGTTCCCTATGTACAAACTAGGTTCATTATTTGTTTCCCTGGTCAGAATCAAAACATTGACTAGTCATTTCTATTTCCTCCAGGGCTTCCTGTACAAATGGCTTTATGTGGAATCCTCCAGAGTAAATTCCTCTATGCTGTATGTTTTCTGAGGCATATACCTTCAGGGGAAATTATTTGAAGTCTTTATGATTGTCTAGAGGAAGGAAGACAATCCCAGGTCCCTTTCCTTCTTGAATTTCTACTCTTGACTCAGATAACTTTATCCCTGCTGGTGGCTTCTCAATGAGAACAGTGTAGAACACATTACTTTTATCTCAGCAAACTGAAACTTCAGGTTTCTAAGAAACTTGGCAATAGTTTCAAAGTTTTCTACATTTGTACCATGTGCAAAAGGGCATATATAAAACAGGGAAAGACTTGTCCTTAAAACCCAAAGTAAATATTTACATTACACTGTAGTAACTACTTAAATTGAAGCAATCTCTATGGATAAAATTTATTTGTATAACACCTTCAATCAAAACTTTCATTTATTCTGTTTGACAGAGCAAACTGATCTCCATGTTATAGGTATAAGAACTCAATGCCATTTTTCCATAGTGGAGACTATATTCATATATTAGAATAGTTTTTACTTCTATTTTTAATTCAACTTTCTGATATCTGTAAGTTTTAGATTTGAAAAAACTCTATATTCAGGATGACAGAATGATGTTACTGAATAGTCAAATTGGGAATTACTATCAGGATTATTATATGTCATAGGCTGTCAAATAGGACCCAAATCAATGGAGATAAAACATTAAATAAGTGCAAAAAATTTAAACAGGAAATTCTACTTCTAGAAGCTTATTCTATAAAATAATTTAGGATCTGTATAGAGTTTGCTAAAGAATTATTGCTAGAGCATTTTTTTTGTAATGGCAAAATGTTGGAAATAAATGTTTGGGAATATATTAGCTAAATCAGTTATGTTATATTCATATAATCTACCCATTAAAAATTATGTTTTAACCCATTAGCTTAGAAATGTTTCAGATATCAATTAATAGGGATCTGGTTGAATTTAAAATAGTCCATTCACACAGTGGAATAGTTTGTAGTCATAAAAAGGAATGAGGACACTCTCCATCAGCTGATATGGAGTGATCTCCAGGATGTATTGTTCAGTGAAAAAAGCAAGGTTCAGAAGAGTATATTTGATATGCAACCATTTGTGTATGTCTATGCAAATGTATTTAATAAATAAAACACTCCCAAAAGGGAACAGATATAAAAGCAAGCTTTCTCTGAAAATACCTTTTTAAATAATGTTGGCTTTTGAAACTTATGAATTGCTTACATTTTCAAAATTAAATTGAATTGAAAAGATACAGTAGAGTACCTACAAACTGAAAAACAAAATGAATGAACTTAACTATATATCAAGTTGATGATATGAACCGCGGCGAGAATAAATTATTTCAAGTGACTTTAGAAACAACCTTTGACTGCATATATTTAATATAATATATTCTAAGAACAAATAGAATTGCAAACACATTTTCAAGGTTATTCAGTCCTCTGGTTGTTAGTAATAAAATTGGTATTATTTTAAAACTCTTTTACATCTATTGTAGAACAATTTAAATATGTAGTTATTTTAACATGGTCAGTAACTGCAATTTTCAATGTCATAGAAATCTCTATGACAGATGAACTCACTTCCACAGCAGCCTCCTTTCTTTATAACATCTGAATCTCACTCAAGCAGCTTCCCTTTTTCCTGTGTAAACATATTTGATCTGCAAAGTTGACCTTGTTTCCCAAATTGCCGCCTCTCGGTTTTCTCCTTCTCTGTTTTCTGTGCACAAGCTGTAGCTTTCTCTGCCCTGTAAATGTGGCTGCTCCCTGCCCAGTCCCACCTCAAGCACAGTTCTCTGAGCTGTAGGCCCTCCCTTCCTCTCCTGGTCTTTCTAAAGCCAGCGCTCTTCCTATTACCATGGGTCTCTGGGTATGGTGCATGTTATGCAACTATTTTAAAATAAATGAATCAAGGAACATAATGATGTATAAATGGGATTTTTAAAATATTACAGCATTTTAGATCCAATGTTAAAATCATTGGTTAAGCCTGTTCTAGTGCTATCAATTGCCTTTCCTTTAAAAAACCCAGAAAAATATAGTAGAATTTTAAAATAGACAAACTACAGAATAATCCTTTTCAAGAGGGGCCTAATGTTTCAGAAATAAGTTCATTCAATATGTTTAAATTGGAACTTGACCAAATGTTGTTTAGTGTAGTAGAAATTGAGGGGAAGAGCCATACACAGAGTTAAATATCCAAGCTAGAATGGATTAATGGGCAAAGAATATCAAAGGCTGGTGAGTTAACAAATACATTGCCAGACACTTATTATATTCAAAAATCAGTGTTATGCGCTATTTTGAGGCTAGTACCAAAAAACTAAAGGTTGTATTTCTTGTTTTGGGAGGAATCAATTTACTGGAAAATAGAGAAGGATATATATACATGTTAGGGTGCCCTATATATGCTCAGCCACACATACACAAACATATACTTTCTGGGAGGATGCAGGAGAAATAATTAAAAGTGGTTAAAACTCAGACGAGGTACTGAAAATGGGGTGAACTGAGTCAAATTAATAGCCATTTATATTATTCAAAATGTTAATATGTGTATGTTTCATTCTTCTAATAAGAAAACAATGTATTAAAACCAGTGCCTAACATAAAGCTAAGCATGTAAGAGGTACCTAATGAATTTTCGATATCTTGCTACACATGTGAAGTAACTTTTAAAATGTTAAATAAGATAAAGATAAGCTCAAATTCAAAGTGTACAAAATAAGAATAGAGTGAAAAATGAGTAGGAGAATCTGATTAAATGGGAAGAGTTGCTTTAGTTGCAGGATCATAGTGATCTTTGTTGTTTTGGTGAGGAGGGTATTGCACATAAACAAATTTGTAAACCCATTTTGTAAATGCTTCCCTAGGGGCTTTGGTGTGCTTGTCAGCAAGAGGTGGATCCCGCCGAGAACTCCAGAGAAGAAAGCTAAACAGCAATTCACTTTAATCTTGTGCTTTGCATTCAGATGAATATGCAAATAGGTTCAGTGAAGTGAACCTGGTTACAATATCACTTTGAAACTCAAGCTAAATTATTTTAAGTGGGCAGAATACAGACCAGCTCATGAGTTTAATTTATCTCTTTTTTGAATCATGTGGTTTTGCCTTCATTTTGAAATGCTCCTGATTAGTCCATTCGAAGGACATGCATAAGGGATAAAAATATTTGCTTCCTTACGCATATTTCTTATGATATGTACATATCTATCTTTTATGTACATTTTATACAAATTTAAGTCTAAATATATGAGATACTGAACAGTAAGAAATATGTTTGTGTGTATATATATGCATATGTATGTGTATTTATGTTTGTCTCTCCCTCTGCTGGTTTTCATAGAGGAGAGTAACATTACTCAATCTTTGGATCTAACATGGGAATCTCGTTTACTTACCTATACCTTTATTCATTCTTTTACCCTTTCTTCTGTGTACGAGGTACCAAGGGGTTTATGAAAAATAAGAAGAAAGAAAAACAAAAAGTTACAAAAGCACCAGGCTGGTGGCCCCATAGCTGTTTCTCAAGTCAACCGTAGCTGCCATCTACTAAATTATAGCGATGTAGGTCTGGGAAAGACAGTGAATTGATTGGTGAGTTGTGATTCACGTCAAAGTCCAGGATCCTTCTACGTACTTTCCCAGAGTTCGCTTCTATAATTGTACGGTGAGTTCTAATCCTTCAGAATAAAATCTGAATTTGTAAAGAGAAAGACGAGAGAAGAAAGACAGTGTCCCTTTTGCAAAAAAAGAAAAAAAGCAACTTAATTCAAACCCCAGGGACAGTCTCTTCTCTATGATTCCATAGCCTATTTGAGCCTTAATTTTCTAATACACAAAATGATGAGTATACACAAGAATATTTCAGGAGATTGCTATGAGGATTGATGGACTGATGGGGAGGTGGGAGGTGAGAGATGGAAAATACCACCATATCACGAAGTATATTCCTCAAAACATGCTTGTTACTCAGAGTGCAGTCCCCATTTCAGCAGCAGGAGCTTGTTAAAAATGCAGAAACTTGGGTTCCCTTGCAAACAGGGTAAGTCAGAATCTGCATTTTAACAAAATCTTTCAGATGTTTCATATGCCTATAAAAGTTACAGAAGCACCAGGTTAAAAACAGAGCTCTATCTGGGAAAGAGGCTTTTTTGGGGAAGTTGACCAGCCAAAGTTCAGTAAGAAGAGGCATGCTGCCCCGTATCACAGAGATGCCTTTGGGAGTCTGGGAGAAGCTACACAATTTTGGATTGGCTTGTGTTGGCAGGGTTGGGGGGGTACCCTGCCTCTTTAGCTACCAGCATATAATGCAAATATGAGAAACAGTTTTCATTCAGGGAGTAAAGGATCAGGTCTTGGGCGACAGCTTCAGGGAGTTGTCTGAGAATCAGCTGCTAGTGCCTGGTGACTTTCTGAGAAATTGACTTCAGGCTGTTGGAGGATATGGTGCCCTGGTATTGTGCTAGGTACACAATAGCTAGACACAACCAGCTCATACTGGGAATGGGAAATCCCCTTTCCATTATTATGAGTGTCCAGAGGACTTCTCCAGCTAATCCTGTTTGTTTCTCTTCATACTCTAAATGATATAATGTGTGAACAGGTCCACGTGTGTTATACTGTAAAAGTGTGCTATCTGTAGTATAGTGCCTGCCACATGGTAAACTTCAATAAATAATCACTATTATTTTTATGTATCTTGACATACAATCACATTTTAGCAGTCATTATTGACTTATACTTTGTCTAGACTGAACCAAAACACCTTGCCGTAGACAAAAACATCCTTCCCTCCTATTCCCCAAATTCATATGTTTAAGTCCTAATCCCCAAAGTGATTATATTTGTGAGGAGGTGATATAGGTTAAGTGAGATCATAAGGGTGGGGCCCTAATCTGATAGGTCTGGTGGCTCTTATAAGAAGAGAAAGAGACACCAGAACCCTCTCCCCTTCTCTCCCCCTCCCCCTCCCTCTTTCCCTCCCTCTCCCCCTTCACCTCCTCTTTCCCCTCCCCCTCCCTCTCTCTGTCTCTGTCTCTGTCTCTTTCCCTCTCTCTCCTTGCACACACCAAGAAAACACTATGTGAGCACACAGAGAGAAGGCAGCCACCTACAAGCCAGGAAGAGAGCTCTCACCAAAAACTGGCCATGCTAGCATCCTGATCTGGGACCTCTAGCCTCTAGAACTATAAGACAATATATTTCTGTTGTTTAAGCCACACCGGCTATGGTATTTTGGTATGGCAGCCCGAGCCGACCGATATGCACCTAAATTTTCTCAACTTTAATTATTCATGTTTAGTCCTCTCTCTCTCATCCCATATATATATGTTGGGGTTTTTTACCTAATTTCAGAACTTGATCTTTTTTCCCATTAAGGTTGTCCATTAAGATCAATACAATTCCAATCAAAGCAGTTTGTCCTTCTATAATAAATCATCTGGCACAAGACTTTTGTTCCTACTGCTACAACCCATTGAGTTTGCTGCGCACGAGCCCAACTTTTTTTTTTTTTAGCTCTTGACTCCCTTAGCCCTTCCTTGCTTCTGTTTGGGCTCTGTGCTCTTTGGTTGATCAGGAGATTCCTGTTGTCAAAAGACAACAGGAGAGTCATGAGGGTCATTGAAAGAGTAGTGGACATAGCAATGGCTCTCAACCTTTATTGCACATTCACTGCTGTCTGGTTCCCACCCAGAGAAATTCTGGTTTAGTTTGACACGAGTGCTGTCTGAGCACTGCAAGTTTTCACAGCTTCCCAGGAGAGTCTAATTAGTAGCCCACATTGAGAACCACTGAGCTGGATACAGGATAACCTGTGTACAGTATACCAAGAATGAATCATGACCCAAAGGGATGTGAGGTGGAATATAATACCTAAATTCTACTCTTTACCAATATTCTCTCTAGTTTTGAATTAAGAAGCTCTGATATAAGGGAAAACAGGGAGTAAAATACCAATCAAAAAAAATAAATGGCCAAATGCCCACTATCTGAACTAAATGTGTTGCTTTGCCTTTAGAAGATGTTGGAAAATCCTTTCAGTAAGTTAGGTATGGAAATCTAAACAAAGTCTCCTTTGAGTAGTTGTCATGACTCTGACATATCTAAAAATAGCTGGTCTGAAGATCACCAGTCTACTTACCCAGCCAGCGTTAGGGTCAAGATCTATATAGCTTGCTTTGCTAATCCAAATAAGAGCATAAATGTAGGATTGGAGAGAGGATGCTGTCTGGGCCTGGGCAAGGGGAGCATGAAGACAGACCAAGAGAGGGCAAGAGAGCCCAATGTTAATGGGCCTAGTAAGTCAAAGAGAGAGAACGTACAAGTCTCTAAGCCTTTTAAGATATAGTACCCCGGCGCTCTCTCTTTCTCTCTCTCTGTATATATAAAGACTGAATTATGGTCTCAGATTCTGCCCATCAGATGAAGAACTCTTCCTATCTAGGAGAAAAGCTCAACGAGACTGGACAGAAAGTGTTCCTTTATAGGGAAGTGGGGGAGGGTTGAACATTCCTACCCTCTTAAAAACACCAGCAATGGTGGTAACCTGTATCAGAAATACGACTAAGTATAAATAATTTGCTTCACTTCGTGCCACCCTAATGAGTTTTCAGAAAAAGATGCATTAAACAAATCATTATTATTTATTACAGAAAGGAAGTGAGGTAGCTTATAGAAGAAAGAAAGAATTTTGTGGTATCTCACAGATGCTGGGAAAAAGATGAAGAGCTCTGCTTTGAGATGAATGGAAACTTGGAATACTTTACGGGTTTCTGCAGTAGAAGTTTGGGGACCTCTCTTCTGGAGTGTGAACATTACAGTGATTCCACTCCCACCATAATCCATCACAGCCCAGAGACTGGGACATCTCTCAGAGCCCAGCCGAGATTTCTGAAGGTGAGCACTTAATTGGTCCAGCTTCATTGAGATGCCAACTGCTGGCCAATCAGTTACAGCCACATCACAGCACTATGATGCTGACATCATCACAGGGGTAAAAAACAAAAAAGATACTCTCAGGGGAATGTCCCAAATAAAGGAGGATCGTTCTGAGCAAACAGACCCTAAAGTGCATATACTACAGACAGCTTTTAGTCTGGTTTTTTTTGGTCAGTAATAACAAGGGTAGTTGTTTTTGTTTCCCCAGGATGTAAAGATTTTAGTGAAATGGGGATTATCTCTATCAAGAAACTTTTTCATCATAAGGTTTCAACATCATGACCTACTTAATGGTATTGATCCCTTTATTACTTAACAGTGGGGATGAGGATGAACAGTTGGAGAGGGAATAAAATGCCTGTGGGGAGAACCTTTCAACAAACAGGTGGTTAAGCTTCCCTATGAAATGAGGTAGAGTAAACAAGGGGTTGTACACAAAGCCCGCTAACTCCTTCAGGGAGACCTCCCTACTGTACCAAGAGAGGGCAAGAGAGCCCAATGTTAATGGGCCTAGTAAGTCAAAGAGAGAGAACGTACAAGTCTCTAAGCCTTTTAAGATATAGTACCCCGGCGCTCTCTCTTTCTCTCTCTCTGTATATATAAAGACTGAATTATGGTCTCAGATTCTATTGACAATGATGACAATAGAAAAAAAAATCAATGCTCCATGATAAACATTTTGTGTAAGGAAACTCCTTTGGGGTAAAGATTTCTTTTTATTATTATTATTTTAAAGATTTACTTCTTTAAGAGCACTTTTAGGTTTATAGCAAAATTGAGAGGGAGGTACAGAGGTTTCCTATATACCCCCAGCCCCCTCACATGCACAGCTTCCCCTATTATCAACATCCCCCATCAGAGTGGTGCATTTGGTGCAACTGGCGAACCTACCTTGACACATCATAATCACCCAAGGTCCATGCTTTACATTAAGGTTCACTCTTGGTGTACATTCTCTGGGTTTGGACAAATGTATAAGGACATGTAACCACCATTATAATATCATACAGAGTCCTTTTTATCTTATTTTATTTATTTACTTTTTTATTGAAGTATAGTTGACTTACAATATCATATTAGTTTCAGGTGTACAGCATAGTGATTAGATATTTTTATGTGTTGTGTACCATACACATTATTATTGATTATATTCCCTGTGCTGTACATTATATTCCTGTGACTTATTTATTTTATATGTAGTAGTGTGAACCTCTTAACTTCCTTCATCTACTTTGCCCAAGCCCCTTCCCTCTGACAACCATCAGTTTGTTCTCTATATCTGTTAATCTGTTTCTGTGTTGCTAGGTTTGTTCATTTGTTTTTTTGGATTCCCAATACTGTATATTTTCACTCAAACAGTGTTCTTTTTAAAAGGCATACATGCTGTATAGCACAGGGAACTCTATTCAGTGCTCTGAGGTGACCTAAATGGGAAGGAAATCCAAAAAAGAGGGGATATATGTATACATAGAGCTGATTCACTTAGCTGTACAGTAGAAACTAACACAATATCGTAAAACAACTATACCCCAATTAAAAAAATAAATAAAACCCATACATGACTTAAATTTTCATCTAAGAGAAGGAGCATAACTTCCTTTGGTTTCTAGGACCCAGAATACTTGACAAGGAGGAAAGTCTTTGGAAAACAGAAGAGGGCTACGAAGGCAAACTAGACCAAAGGAGCAATTCCTCAGAGCCTCATATACACAATTCTGGTAGGAGCACCATCAAAGTTCCTTTTGGGGGATGGATAAGCAAAATTCAAAAGTTCATTTTGATATCTTTAGAGAGAAATCATATTTTCTACGCTTCTAAGAGGTTAACTGAATTTTTTACAATCATCTCTTCGTTCTATCTTTTTTCTTTAACTTGTAGTTAGATTGGTTGGGAGGGTGCTGTGCAGCTGCTGTTTTGATTGCTGGGAGCTGAACTCAGATGGGCCATCAGGAGGGAAGCTCAGATGTCTGGGGAGGGAGACCAAATGGAGAAGGAGCACACGGTTTTAGGGCTCCTGTTGCTTTATGGTTCTCGGTGTGGGTGAGGTTGTGTGCCGAGTAGATTAGTTGGTTAATGCTGTGAGGGTTCAGGGTTAAAGTAGATGCATTGGTAGTTACATAATTAGTTTCCAGTCCACAGATTATGCAGAGCAGAAAGAATAATGTGGATTGAGCAGTGCAAGTCCACTGCTACAAGTAATTTCATTTTTTATTCATTATGGAGTTGCTCTAGATCCATAATTAAAGGTATTCAATAAAGGGAAATATAAATGCGTTCTCTCTTTTGCTCTGTTTTGCTTCTTGTCATTCAGGGCACTAATTAGAAAATCTATTATAAAAGTTAAAGAGTTTGATGAGATGATTTACAATAATTCTGAACCTGAATGATAATAACTCAGACTTGTGAGGTTTTACACATACTTGTAAGAAGTCTGGGACTGACTTTATGGAGAGGTTTGGAAATGCTAACCAGGCTAGCAGTTTTGGGGGTCTGTCCATAGAGTCCTGAGTTTTTTGATCATGTATAAATTGGGACCATTTTAACCCTTCTCTCAGAATCCCATTGATTACAAGGTTCACTATTCACATAAATAAATTTATACTTAAATTGTAGTAAGTCCCGTGAAGGAAAGTTCAGGGTGTTGTGAGAAAGTAGAAGAAGGGGCCTTGATTTGTCTGGTAGGGGATTCAGGAAGACAATCCGGTGTCTCTGGGAGGCTAGAGCTTTCCCGCGGCTCAGAGTGCAGGAGTTCTGTAGTCCTAGGGTTTCTCGGAGGTTTAAGTTGGCATCAAAACCTACACGTGAAGACAGAGGGCACTTGGAGGGGCTGGGCTGAACACTAATTCCTCCCTATCCTTCCTACGTGTACTTTGCTTCAGCCATCTGTTTCAGACCCTCAAGTCTGCCCCAGTTCAACCCCACCTTCCCATCCTCAGTGTCACTGCGCTGCTCCTGACATTCCCTCCTCATCCATTTTCCTTGCTAATCTTGAACATGGCTTTTCTCTCCGATTCTGTAGTATTACTATAGAGGCAGACCTGGAAAGATCAGTTACTTTGCTTGGTTATAGTGGAATGTTAATCGGTTATTTTCAAACAGAAAAATGTTATATTACATAATTACTGACTATTCTTTTAATTTTAAAAGTTCTTAATCTCAAAAACGTGTGATGGAGAGCAGGAGGAAGGGTAGGTGCTGTGTGTGGACTGGGATGATACATAAACACATCTGGGGAAACAGGAGGAATGCTTTGCAAGTACAGTCTGCTACTGTCTTGTATGTAACAAGGTGTGTGTGCTTCCCGGAGAGTACTGGGGACAGAGGAGGGGAGGTTTATACCTAGTTAGGTAGTTAAAATGACAAACATCTATGTCCATTTCCACCATTTTTCCACTTCACACAGAATTACCCATTACTTTGAATTGGTTTGAGATAATGCTTTTAACTTAATAATGTTGGTGATATATTGTTAACATAGAACAATAAAAAGAATAAAAACAATGATGGATAATCTCACCATCCATAGATAGTCATTCATACATTTTAGGTGCTTTTTCTGTAGAAAAGTAACTTGTAGAGAATCTCTTTGGGAAGGAATTTCATCTTCAATTGGACTAACGTTAAAATGTCATATTTTTTACCATACCTTTACTTTATATATTCTTATTTAAAGTGGGCTTCCTATAGGTGGCAATTTTTAATTAAATTATTTGATTTTGTTAACTATTGTAAGTTTTGTTTTTATTTAAGTCCAGGAACTTGGCAGATCTCTTACTAACTCTTCAGTTGAATTCATATAATTCTTAAGTAAATTATTCAAGTTTCATTTAAGATTTTTTACTTGATAATGCAGTTGTGAGTTCAGAGAAGATGCTGAATAAGTGTGAGAGGAGATTGACAAAGAGGAGAAATACGAAAAAAGCTTTCAAAAAATTCAAATATATGCTGACTCACCTAGTATTCAGAGATGTACTTTCTTAATATTGGTTTAGGCTTTCAAGGGACTAAATATTTTTTTAACTTTACTTATAATAAAAATAGTTTATATTTTAAAAAGCACATGTGGATGTATCACTTCGTTTAATTAACACAACAGCGCAACATGGAAGGTAAAACTCACGTAATTGATGGAAGCACTGGGACTTTCAGAGATTAACTCCCAAATTTACATAGTTACATGATGGCCAGCCTAGGACTCAGACTTGGGACTCTTTAACTCCAAGTCTTGAGTGCTCTTTATGCTGTATCACAGATAAGTATCAGACCATGAAAGACATAAATCATTTGAAACGGTGCCCTGTCACACAAAAATCCCAAGTGGTTGAAGACCTGATTCTCCTTCCCAGTAAAAGAAACTTGCAATCAGAGTGTTTCTCCACTAGAGGGCACAATTCTGAATTCACCGTTCTGCGGTAGAGCCGAAGGAGATAAAACGTAAACTGTCATCCAACGCTAAGCTCTCTTTCATCAGCTATACAGCACCTGGTTGAAACTCTAAAGCCGTAGGCAGAAAATGCAATGAAAAACACTTTTAATTCCAAGTGGAAAAAATTAAAGTTTTGCTTTTCTCTGCTTGGCAATGCTTTCCCCGTGATGTATGTTGTACATTGTGGCACCAGTTAGAACATGCTGTTTCAGTCTTAAGCAAAGCCTTTCCTTGTCTCTGACGTTTGTTGAATTGGCAAGAAGAAGGAAAATACCAATTCTGTTTTTTAACCACATTATTTCTCTTGACATTACAGACTAGAGGCAAATTAATATCCCTTGAATAAGTCAGTGGTTCCCATTTACTAGATTTGATGCGAATTAAAGCAGGAAACAACAATGGCACAGAAAATCAAACCTGGAAAGGACAAATTCCTCACTTTATAGATAATAAAACTGAATCTCAGAGTGGGAAATGACATGCCCTTAATTACCCAGCTAACCTGAACCAGAGGCTGACCTGCAAGCCAGGTCTTATGTTTGCAGGGTCCCACCCTATTCATGAACCTGTGCATAAGTGTTTTGGTGACACTGGTCACAAAATCTTTGGTGCCCTGACTCTGTCAGAATATGTCCTCCTCCTCTTCCCCTTCTCATTTGCTTTCCCACCCGGGAAACTCCCTCTCTGGCTTTTCCTTGCTGAAATGAAATTTCTTTGTGGTAAAAGAGCCTGGACAAGAAGAAGGGTAGAAACTTCCTTTTCACTTTATATTCCTGTATGCTGTTTTGACTTTTGTGTGTGTGCTTTTAATGCTTAAAAAAAAAAAAAAAAAAGAAAAAAGAGCCTGGAAGCCGAGGAAGGATTTCAGGAAGTAACTTAGCCTTAGCTTCCTGAAACAAAAAGAGGTATGGTATTTTGTTATAGCAGCAGAGGCCTGCACAACATAGTGAATCAAAAAGATCCAAAAAGTTTACACTTCCAAGAAAAGAACAGTATACATATATACATACATATATGCGTATGTATCGGCTGAACAGCCGCTGGGCTCCTTATGTGACTTGCCTTAAATTCCTCGTCCCTTGGGGAACCAGGCAAGTGTTGTGCAACCTCCTTTCTCCCCTCTGCTTGCCATGCTGTGTTGTCTCTGAACATTTATATTCCACCTCCATCTTTTATTTGTGGTAATTTTATACGTGACAGCTACTAACAAACTAAGGAAAAATGATAGAGGGTCCTATTTAAATGACAAATGCGAGGCTGTTAGTACAAGCAAGTTCCCTGTAAGTAATATAGCATTCTCAGCTAAAAATTTAAAGTAGGAGATATTCAATAATAAGCATTTTTAAAGCATAAGAAACTTGGACTTCATCTCCTCTTGGATTCCTCATGAGCACAGCTTGGAGATTCATTCAGTTACATTTCTGAACTCATGTACCAGACCTTCCCGGCACCCCGCACCATATATAAGAGATGGCAAGAGGATTTCTCTGATTTTCCCACAGTGCAGAAATTTGCAGCAAATTTGAGGTAATTTGTTAATACACTCATTCAACATGGATGTATTACATAGCTCCCAAAGGACAACACCTTGCTAGGTTTTGTGGCTGGAGATACACAGATGGTTAATAATACAGTCTTGTCCTCCATCATCTTGCATTGAGGGGAGGGTGGTTTTCTGGGAAACTGACATGCAAACAAATATGCCCATGGTGTGTTGTATGCTGTAAGTTAGGAGTACATGTAAAGTACTAGGGGACTAGAGTGAGAGAAAACCTAACACTGCATACGGCAAGTGAAGCAGACTTCCTGGAGGGGATAAGCCTAGCACTGGCAGAGACTCCAGTGTGAAGGAGGCAGGCGATGTCATTCAGGAAGAGAGGCAGCATAGGCAAGGGTACTGGGCTTCTTTAAGTGTGGCATTTGCAGCCACGTGGAGTCGCTGAGGTGCAGGGTTCTGATGGGCCATGGTTCCTTAATGGGGAATTTTTGGAACCACTGATGCACTTCAGGAAGCTGACCAGGCAGGCAAACAAAAATTCACTTTATCGTTTCCTTGGTCACATTCCCTTTGTAAGTTATCTATTAGCCTCTTTTAATTAAGATGTTGCTATTATTATATTATTTTACTTTATTTTAATTATAAATAAGTATATAGCGGCAGGGGATCAGTTGATCTGGTCAGGTAATCTATCACTGTTATATCCATGCTATGACATCCAGAGCAATTTCCAGTTGACAGAAAATCAACCTTAATATTATGCTGGATGTCTGCCTTATGTAACATCAGGACTGGTTGAAGGTAGAAATGTGAAAGAAAAGAAAGCCCCGCAAAACTTAAATGTCCCTTGAATGTGCTTGGCATCATCAGTTGTGATGGAACACTAAAACTAAAATGCTCCTCATGTGATAAAGATCTTGACCACAGAAGTATGAGGTCAAGAAAACACAGAACACTCTTTGTATCAGTCAATTCTAAAGGCATGTCTGTGTTGAAGCTCCCTAAAGGTTATTTCCTGTCCAAGAAGAGGAAGACACACACTTTTGGAAAACCTTTGGTGAAATACCATGACCTTAATCTCAGTTTGTGACTTTCAACCCAGGAAGTAGAAGTGTATTTGGATGCCTGTTAAATAGACGTCTGCTTACCGGTTTTCTGTTTTGTTTCGTTTGTTTTCTGTTTACTAAGGGTAGTTTACCACATGCTGGAGAGTTTTTGATGACACAACAGCACTAACACGAGAGCTGTTTCTTGACATAATCGTATTGATCGAAGAGGAAGTAACTTTTTCTATGGGGGTTGATGCTATTTAATGTCTATATGCCATTTGAGGAACCTCCGAGAGCATGCATTGTGCTCTTTGGGAAGCATTGGGCCTGCTTACATGCTTGCATTTTACACCAGTCCAATCTGGGAATCTTACAGATTCCAAATATCTATGCAGCATCTTTGTCTTAGAGCTGCCCCAAAATGCATGCCATAGGATAATTTTATAATGAGGTATTTTTGTTTTTTAGAAAAATGTGTGTAAGGATGTTTAACACGATTTTTTTAAAAACATCTTTATTGGAGTATAATTGCTTTACATTGTTGTGTTAGTTTCTGCTGTATAACAAAGTGACTCAGCTATATGTATACTTTTATGAGGTCTCTTTCAGATGTCACTATCAGATTAATCTTTTCATAAAGAGTTGTGAAATGCCTTATGCTGATTCTTGTTCAGCTCTATCTATCTATCTGTCTATCTATCAGTAAATCATACAGTTTGTTATCTGGTATGTGAATTGACTTGCAAGATTTCCATTGTCTTTCTATATGCTTTTGGGAGCCACTCACCCTTCCTTCCACCTCCTACTCATTGTATTCCTTGCCTTGACACTTAAGGCTAGACCTATGAGTCTTTAAAAAGTTTTAGCTGGTTTCTTATTTCTTTGTTTAAAATATGACATTGGGGGCTTCCCTGGTGGGGCAGTGGTTGAGAGTCTGCCTGCCGATGCAGGGGACACGGGTTCATGCCCCGGCCCGGGAGGATCCCACATGCCGCGGAGCGGCTGGGCCCGTGAGCCATGGCCGGCTGAGCCTGCGCGTCCGGAGCCTGTGCTCCGCAACGGGAGAGGCCACAGCAGTGAGAGACCCGCGTACCGCAAAAAAACAAACAAACAAAAAACACATCGTATAGATGTTTGCTTCTAGACAGATTTAAAATATTAGACATTTAATGTAGTCAAAGCACGTTAAAAACTATAGTCTTATACCATTGCAAAGTGGATTTATTAATGCTTTTCCAGCAAGAAAAAAAAAACAAGTATAAATATGACTGTTTAATTAAATCTTTAAATACCTCTAAATGACTTCCCCTTATTTCACTATTTGCACCCTCATATTCCTGTCACTACTGATAATTTTTGTAGTAAAACTATGAAATTAGGTGTTTGACATTAGAAGACGTAACATTTAAATAATTAAAATAATAGAATTCACAAAATAAATTTAATAAGAGTTTTAAGTCATTATAAAAGGTTTAGGGCTTCCCTGGTGGCGCAGTGGTTGGGAGTCCGCCTGCCGATACAGGGGACATGGGTTGGTGCCCCGGTCCGGGAAGATCCCACATGCCGCGGAGCGGCTGGGCCCGTGAGCCATGGCTGTTAAGCCTGCGCATCCGGAGCCTGTGCTCCGCAACGGGAGAGGCCACAACAGTGAGAGGCCCGCATAACGGAAAAAAAAAAAAAAAAAAAAAAAAAAGGTTTATATTACATAGTGCATCCTGATTTTGTCTCTTCTCAGGGGCCAACAATTGGTTATTGCCCTGTAAATGACTGTGACTACACATTTTTCAGGATGGAAGCAGCTTACAGTTGCCAACTGGTTCATTTTGGGGGTGGACATCATGTTATACTTTGACTGTTGTTATTCTAGTTTATGTGCACTGTACAAAATTGTAGGTAGATGTGAAATGCATTGAAAAATTAATGAAAAAAGCTTAAGGGGCTGGATACTTGCCCATACTTTGTATCATGGAAGCATAATGCACACTTTATATTTTTCAGTGGGGCCTTGCAAAAATGAAAGCATTTATTTATTTATTTATTTATTTGCATATATGCAAGACAACATTGCTTGAGAAAAAAAATCTCTCTCTGTCTTTCTCTTTCTCTCCCATGGTGGAATGTTTTGTAAGCCGGTGAAATGGTTGGTTTGTAGAGACTTTTGCCAGCAAATTGATCCATTGTTTATAAAAGTTGGAAAAATAACATATGTCCATGGCAGATACATTCAGGCTTTATTTATATAGCACGCCTAAATCAACTGTTCTGTCATGAATTTTTGTTTCAGCTATCATGATAGACAGTGGGCAAATAATGAAGCAGATAACTGGCCAGTTTATCTGAATCTGCTTTTACAATGACAGGAGTAATTCTCTCAGATATGTCATGATGTAGCTTTTTCAGTAACCTCCAAGAACAAAACAAGTCCTCCATATTTCAGTCCAAGTGATGTTGCAAGAATCAGTGATTACTTCAGTTATGAAAATGAATTGACTATGACTCAGGGATGTCACTCTTTGCCTATCATTTTAGCATAATTCAGCTGTCCCTCCATGGACTGTCATGAAATCAAAGAGAAGACAAATAAAATTAAGTGTAGAAGATTTGGAAAATGATCCTAGACAGGTTCAGTTACTTTGGATCATGCTGATAGCACTTGGCCCCCTACTGGACACACAGGGTAGTGATTTTGATTTGCTCCTCCAAGAATTTGAGGAATTTTAGAGAATGCTAAGATGTCTATCCATTTTGAATGATGAAATCCAAGTGAATGCTAAGGAAGTGCAGTAGAGTGAAGAAGTCTCTGCAAGGTTGTCTTGTTCATGCCCCTGAGTCAGGGCTTCTGGCATTTCAGAGCTCTCCAGCCAAACTCATCCGTAAGGAGCCCTTTTTGTTGCTGAAGAAGGGCATTTTTGTCCAAGTGGGCTACCAACTGATCTAGAATAATTGAGTTACCATTCCCCTATTGAATATGCAATGAAAAACTGATAACCTAAGGATATTTTTCCTTTCCTCCCTTTTAATTTCTAATAGTGCTCTCCTGAGACAGATATTGATTTGAAAAAGATGAAGGTATCTCAAATGAGGGTGCTTGGCAGTATCTTCAATAATTCAATTTAAAGTAATATAGAAGCACTTATATAGACACTGTGTCTCTCCAAAGGGAGGAGCACAAAAAAAGTAAATAGTATAGTAAAAAATAATACGCCTACCAGTTTAACTGAGACTCCTACCCAGTTTCCTGGTTAAACTACCATTCTAGGCTGTGCTCTGACTTCTCATAAGTTAATTTCCACATCCATATCCAGGGGAAGGAATGCCCAAACTGATTTTATTTTTAAACTAATGGTGGGTAGCGGTGGGCACGGGTGATTTTATTTTTAAACTAATGGTGGGTAGCGGTGGGACTGTGAATCACCTGGGGGAGCTTGTTAAATTGCAGGTTGTGATTCAGTAAGTTTAAGATTTCATCTTTCAAGCAAGCTCCCAGGTGATGCCAAGGCTGATGGTCCCTGGACCACACTCTGAGTAGCAAGAGTCTAGAGGGTGATAAAGTCATACACCTAATCTGGTCTCTCTAGCTTTTAGGATATATTCATGCCTTGACATTTCCATCTCTATGTATTCAGTGTTTCGGAATCTTCAAAATTGTCATTCATTTTTTCACTCACCCCTGTATCCTGCCAGGCAGCCCTTATAATAGAAACCTTATTATCATCACTATCCTTAGTTACCATCCAGAAGACTAGACCCACACAAGCTATCTGATCATGAACTTTTATCTCCATTTTATTATCTGCTTTTTCTTCCCTTATTTTTTCATTTAGTCAAGACCTTTCACCTTGTGTTTTCTATAAGCATTATTATTGAAGAACTGATCCAGTAACTGGCGTGTAGTAGAGGCTCAATAAATCTTTATATGAATGAAACATCTTCCCTGGATGGCCCTTCTGACTAGGTCTCCTCAGGGAACAGGGCCTCCATAGTTGCCCTGTCCTCAGAGGCCACTCAGCACAGAGCAGCAGGGTCTAGAGTGGTGTGGACATTCTTCCAGTTCCCTGCTGCTCCTTCCTGACTTTCCTTTTCCATCCTCATGCCAAAGGCCTTAGTCATTTAAGATTCATGCCACCCCAATACTGCCCTATGGCCTTTCTTATTGTCTATCACTTTCTGCATTGTTTATTAAAGTCATAATATGATTCACTCTCTTTCTTTACACTCGGTCTCTTGCCATCATAATGCATGTGGATGACACATCCAATTATCTATCCTCAAAGATGATTAAACTCCTCAACTCCAGTGATTTCACCTACGTTCACCTACGTTCATACATCCACCTGTATGGCTACAGCGTCACTTAAGAGATGTCAGAGTCTACTATATTGAATCGCTTAATTGATTTTGCAGATTACCAAATAATACACGCTCAAAATTTTAAAGTTGAAAGCCTATCTTTATAGATTAGAAAGTGAAAACTTCTGTATAATTCTAGCTAGACGTAATTAACAGTTAAAAACACATCCTTCTAGACTTTTTCACAGATTATTTATTTACCTAAATTAAAACATATCAAATATGTAGTATAGCGTGTTTTGTTCGTTTTGGCTGCACGGTGCGGCTTGCAGGAACTTAGTTCCCTGACCTGGGATCAAATCCTGGCCCACGGCAGTGAAAGCACCGAGTCCTAACCACTGGACTGCCAGGGAATTCCCTGCATAGAATTTTGTATATATATTTCAATCTTATTTTCACTTAATAATATATAATGGCATATTAATGCCTAATGATAAATGCATCCTTTTAAGCAGTTACCTAGTATTTCACTTTATGAATAAACTATAATTTATTTACTCCAATTCCCCCTTAGTAGGCATTTAAATTGTCCGTAGTATACTAACAGTCAATGCTTCCTCAGACATTTTCATACTTACTTCTTTATACTCTTTCCTCATCTCCTTAGAATATTTTTCTGGAAGTGAAATTACTGGGCCAAAAAATACATACACTATATTCGACTGTATTGAGAACTTTATTCTCCTTTATTGTGCCCATTCCACCACCCCCTTCATCATTAAATATGATTCATCTTAATTTTTACCAATCCATTAGATAGATAATATCATTAATTTAATTTACACTCATTTGACTAGATCTGAAGTTTTACCGATTTTCATACATCTGTCGGCCATTTGAATATACAGGTGTTTGACTAAAACCTCCACATCTTCCTTTATATAAATAACAAGAGCTTTGGCTCTTTGACCTCTTGCCTCAGGCTTTAGGGGTATAAAAATTCTTTGGCCTCTGTAGGTAAGTCCAGCTTCTGGAATTTTAAATGCATAGGTGTAATATGCAGGCTAAAGTAAAACTGTTATGTCTATGGCTTTATGACATCTAACCCATTATAAAGATATTTAAAAGCCACATTTCTGTATATATAAATATTTAATGAATCTCTTACCCCTCACTTCCTGATTCTCTCTCTCATTGCTGTATTTAGATTTATATTTTAATCAGACCGAGTCAACATTTAATTTTCATTCACTTTAGCTATTATGCTCAATGAAGCAGAGAATCCATCCATCTTATCAAATACAGAGAAACACAAAGAGAGCGAATAAAAGAGCCTCAGACGTGCTTGTGTGCTGTCTTTCTCTCAGAACAAACATCAGCTTGGAGTTTCTCAAGTGCCTAGAGTCTATTCTATGGGCTAGTTGGACGCAGAGGATCACCTCAAAAGATCAGCCTTTCCTCATAAGATCATTTCTTTTTCGCTTCCGGTTGTTGCTACAATTGTTGATGTTATTCTGTTGTCCACAAATTCTTTATTATCCCGTCCATTACCTCCTCCTCTTAATTTCCCCCTGAACATACAAATTAGAGTTCAACATTGAATTTAGCAAACTCAAGCTAGAATTTGGGTTTGATGATAACTCTACTTTATCTTTTTGGTCTTTTTCTCTCAATACTCTCCCCACTTTCCCTTTCTTCCTTCTTCTGTTTTCCTTCTTAATCTCATGAGCAAAATCTGTGGATGTCTGCCCATGAATTACCTCCCTTTATTAATGATGTGAACAAGGAAGCAAGGCATTCGACTCTAAAATGTATTTGAAAGTAACACCTTCTAGCTTTTGGCTCAGAATAGTCAAGTATCAAACCACCTGTCCTAATATTAAGGCTTTTCTTACCAGACTAATTAGGGTAATATTCCTTAACAAAGAACACTGCTTTTAGGCAGGTTGGTGTCTTGTGGCATGCTACACTATTTGATTCTTTTATTTTTATTTTTTGACTTTGGCATCATTGCATCAATACATGTGCTATCTTTTCCCCTTACTTCCTCCTACTTCCACCTGCCCTTTTTCTTTGCCTCTCCAGATATTTTCCATCATTAAAGTTGGGTTGAATTCCACCTACTCCATTTTCCAATCAGTGACATGCAGTCTTACTTCTCACCTAATGGTAGGATTCCTATTCTAATATCTCTATAATTTGCATGCATCCCTTGCACAATTACTTCCAATAACAAGTTACATGGTACATCAAGAGACAGTTGAGACCTTATGAACTAGCTGCCATATTTGACTTCTTTCTTACTTTAAAGGCATTTCTACCTCTCTGAAACTTACATTGATCTTAAATTTTTAAGACAGTACATTTTCTATTCCTCTTCCTCTTGTATGTTGCAATGCTTCAAATATTTGGAAACTACTATAACTCTCTTCACTTTAGTCTTCTAATCCATGACATGTTTTGGAGAATTTCTCGTCAGATTGTCTGTCTTTCTTAGGTATCCTCTTTATAATCTGATACTCATAATTGAATATATTTCAGATATGGTTTGACCAGTACAAAACTCAATGAGGCTGTGATTTACAATGTTCTGGATGTTTACTTCTCTTCATGTAGTTTAATATTGCATGAAATTTTTAATAGTTATTTGACAATCTGGCTTGATCATTTTGCAATAAATTATATATATATATTATATCCTACCTCCGAAGTTCCCCAATGCTCATTTCCTGTCAATAGCCTCTCTACCTTTGACCCCAGGAAACCACTGATCTTTATGCCACTATAGATTAGTTTGCATTTTCTAAAATTTTATATTAATGAAATCATACACACCTGTATAATCCATTACAAAGGATTTTTTCTCCTTTGGAGAGTATGTTGTTGTTGTTGTTGTTTTCCTTCAAAGGAAGCCAGATTATCCCAAATCTGTGTATGCAGAGTTGAATTTTTAAACCTAACTTCAAGATATTTGTCCTTTTAAATTTCATCTTGTTGATTACAGTGCAGTGTTCCTCTATGTCAAAAGGATTTTGAATCCTGAAGCTGTCATCCAAAGTATTAGCTAGCTATCCTTTCTAGCTTTAAGGTTTCTGTAGGCTTGACAAATAAATTTCAGTACATTATTGCAGAACACAGAATCATAAGACAGTAGAGCTGAAAGAATGTAAAGTCATGGATAAAATAGTTGATCAGAACGACCAAGGACAAGAGCTTGTGGTGACGCACTGGAGATGTTGTGCCCACTTGATTCAGAGCCGAAGGGCTGACTTCCACCTTTCCTTCCTACCTAAAGTGCTATGGCAGTTACTGCACTACCACTAACTGACATGTTTTCAAAAACAACACTTATTCTGTTTTTCAGAGGCAAATAAAGCTTGTTCTAATTCCCTCACCATCTTCTTCATTCTTCCTAAGTCCCTTCTGTGTGTGTATACGTGTTTAAAACCTTACACATTTTTTGAGGTATAATTCATATTCAACAAAATTCACCCATTTTAAGTGATGAGTTTTGGTAAATGTAAACATTTATGTAACTATTATATCAGCCACTATGCAGAATATTTTCATCACTCCAGAAGTTCCCTAATGCTCCTTTGCATTCAACTCTTCTTTACCACTGACTCCAGGCAACCACCAATCTACTTCATAACTCTATAGACTAGTTTGCATTTTCTAGAGTGTCATGTGAATGGAATCATGCAGTATGTACTCTTTGTATCTGGCTTCCAGAATCTTTTTGAGTTACATCCATGATGTTGCCTGTACCACTAGTTCATTGCTTTTTATTAATGTGTATTTTGTGTATTCATTCATCTGTTCATGGCCATTTGAGTAGTTCCTATTCTAAGCTATTATGAATACAATGCTATGGACATTAGTGTACAAGTCTTTCCATGGAGGTATATTTTCATTTCTCTTAGGTACATACCTAGCAGTGGAATTACTGAGTCTAATGTTTAATTTCATACGAAACTGGCAAAGTATTTTTGAGTGACTGCACCATTCTACATTCCCATCAGCAGTGTATGAGACATCTAGTTCCATATCCCATCCTCACCAGTGCTTCATTTTCCTTTAAGCCACTCTGTGGATGTGTAGTAGTAACTCATTGTGGTCTATATTAGCACTCGCCTGATGACTAAAGATGGTGAGCATCTTCTGGTGTGTGTGTGTGTTTGTGTGTGTGTGTGTGTATGTGTGTTTTGCTATCCATATATCTTCTTTTGTGAAGTATCTGTTGAAATTCTCCCCAGGAGAATCAATAACTTCTCTTCTTTCTCTCTCCCTCCCTTCTTTTCTCTCTTTCAAGTTGCTATTTCATCTTAGTCCCAAATCCTATTTTTGTTTTTGTTTCTTTAGAATGGCACCTACCTACTCAAAAATTGCTGGATGTGAGAATAGTCCTAGCTGTTTCCTCAGCAATAACTCCAAGTCAGAGATGCTACCAGGTGAATATATTTACTGTTGGGAGAGAAGAAGCGCTCTATGAAAATGTGTGCAAAAATCTTACTCACTGAACTATCTTCATAGCATAGTCTCTCATATAAAATCAAATAAACCAATTTTTAAGAGGCAATTGGAAATTTCTGCCACATGAGTATTGGTGCTTTGAATCAAAGGGAGTCAATAAAGCTGAATTAAGGGAAAAAAATCTCTCCTGTGATTTCCTGAGCTGATTTTCATTGAACTTATTAATAAAATGCAGTGTTCGATGTAGAAGATTTTCAGCCTCTTTTTATGAACTCTTCCTTTAGTTCCTAAAAGCTGAAACTCATCTTGACAGTAAACCATATTCAACATTTTCTTTGATCAGAAGTTTAAATTTCTTAGAGACTTGTTTTGCCAACTATCTCAACTACTTGGAACAATTTGGAAAATATTTTTCTTGGGATTTGCAATATTAAAGCATAGAAGAAAGATAGGGAGGTTGGGTAGTGAGGAAAATGGTTAACCAGTTCAAAGTCAGAGCACAGCATTCCACATCATAAGCTTGCCAGACCACAGGATAGGAATCTGCCCACCGAGTAATATGATGTGATGATTGCACATTATGTAAGAGTTGCAGAAAGTCTGTATTGAGCATGTTCCCTTCTTCCTCCCCACATCTGGAGCCCTATTGCCTCCCTGGTGATCTTTTGCCTTCATACTTCCCCCTAGATACTTGGATCTCACAAAAATGTCATTCCATCCAGGGCTGCTCTTTCAGTGATTCTGGTCTGAATAATCACATTTGTAGATTTAGGGGTAAGGAGACGAATACCAGCCCCTCTTTCACTAGACTTCAAATTTATTAAAATACATAAGCTCAACTTTTCTCAGTTTCTCTTTGTTTCTTATTTTAAATAGAAGCAACTTATGCTCCTTTTGATTCCATTTGTTACATTCCATATATACAACATTAAACTGTCTCAGTATCTGTATTAGTTTGGTTTGGCAGTTTGTATCTTTGTATTTTTGTCTATTTTATTAATTCTTTTTTTCCCTAAATCCCTGTTTCAGTCCATGCAGACTGCTATAATACCATGGACTGGGTGGCTAATAAACAACAGAAATTTATTTCTTACCGTGCTAGAGGCTGGAAGTTCAGGATCAAGCCACCAGCATGGTAGCCTTCTGATGAAGGCCGTCTTCTTGGTTCATAGCTGGGGCCTTGTTGCTGTGTCCTCACATGGTAGAGGAAGCAGGGGATCTCTCTGGAGCCTCTTTTATGAAGACGCTAATCCCATTCATGAGGGTGAAACCCTCATGGCCAAATCTCCACTCAAAGATCTTACTTACTAATACCATCACCTTTGGGAGTTAGGATTTCAACATATGAATTTGGTGAGGGGGGAGTCAGACACAAACATTCAGACTAGAGCAATCCCTTTCCTCCCACTATATTTGGTGTTTATTTTGTTATTTTAACTTTTTGAATTGGATTCATAGCTCACTATTTTTCAGTTTTTTGTTTTTTTTTAAATTTCAAATATAGGTTTGAACACTAAATTTTTCCTTTAAGGACAATTTTAACTACCTTAATATATATATATTTTTAATTTATGTTTTATTTATTTTATTTTTGACTGCATTGGGTCTTTGTTGCTGTGGGCAGGCTTTCTCTAGTTGTGGCGAGCGGGGCCTACTCTTCATTGCAGTGTGCGGGCTTCTCAGGTGGTGGCTTCTCTTGTTACGGAGCACAGGCTCTAGGCGCGCAGGCTTCAGTAGTTGTGGCATGCGGACTCTAGAGCACAGGCTCAGTAGTTGTGGCACATGGGCTTAGTTGTTCCGTGACATGTGGGATCTTCCTGGACCAGGGCTCGAACCCGTGTCCCCTGCGTTGGCAGGTGGGTTCTTGACCACTGCACCACCAGGGAAGCCCGTTAATACATTTTTAATATTCAGTATTTTAATTGTTATTCACTTTTAAGTTTTTTATAGTTTCTATTATGATTTCTTCCTTGAATTTTTTTTTCTGGTATATTTTAAATTAATTACATGTGCTTAGAAAATCATGGTTTATATTTTTTTCCAGTTCTTTTGCTCTGTGTGTGTGTGTGTGTGTGTGTGTGTGTGTGTGTGACTTGTTTGATAGCTTAGTGTATTGGCAATTTCCATAGATGCCCCTTTATGCTAAAGAAAAATGTAGTCTATGACACTGAATGCATGGCTCTACACCAACCCATTGATCAAGGTGCTAATGTGTGGTTCAGATTTTCTCTATATTAAATGATCTCTTTTTTATTTGGTTTATCTACTAATTACTGAGATCTGTCTACCATGGTGATAGATTTATCAATTTCCTCCTATATTTCTTTCAGTTTTTGCTTTATTGATTTTGAAGCTATATTATTCAGTACTGACAGATTTCAAATTGATGTATCTTTTTGGTGAATTGTATTCTTCATCTTTATTAATGCCTTTGGCCTTTGGTTTTATTTGTATGAAAGAAACGTAGCTTCATTTGGATAGTATTTGCCTGGTACATAATTTCTCATCCTTTCTGTTTTTATGATATGTGTATGTATTTTGTAAGTAATACAGTACCAGAAATTTAATAATTTTTGAGAATGTTTTCCTTTTAATGAATAAGCTTTATTCATTTAAATTATTTGGATTGCTAAATTTAATTTAATTTTACCCATATTACCATATTTGTGTTCTCCGTTGGCAGTACATTTTTTTGTTTCATCTTCCTTGTTCAATTTAAGATTAAAAAATTGTTGTATTTTTCCTTTTTTCATTTCTACTTATTTGGAAGTTTTATACTCTATTTTCAGGTTGTTAGTAGCACTCTTGAAATTTTAATGTACACAATTAATTATAAAACTAGTCAATGTCTTTACCCCATTTTCTATCGAAACAAGTAACTTAGAAGGCTTTAATGCAAATAACCCATTTCCCAAATATCATTGTATTATCTGGTATTTTAATCTGATTTTATTTTGATAATCCTATAAATTACACATTATTTTTATATATATCTGTGTTGACACATTCTTCCACGTGTTTACAATTAATTTTGGTTGTCAGTGTAACTTTCATAGTAGACCTTTCTTCTGGGACCATTTTCTTTTCTCCCAAAGTACTCTTTTAGGCTTTCCTTTGATGAGGGTCAATTGACGGTGAAATTCCGAAGGATCATTCTTTATTTTAAGCCTGAACGCATTTTTATTTTGCCTTCATTTTGGAAGAACAGCTTTTTCTGGGTATACAACTTTAGGTTGACAGTTATTTTCTGTCAGCTCTTTGAATACAGTTTGCTTTTAGTTTCTGCTGTTGCTATTGAGAAAGCAGGTGTCAGCATAAATGTAGCCCTTTTGCAGGCCTTTTCTTTCGGTCTCCTTTGAAATCTTTGTCTTTAGTGTCTGCAATTTTACCATGATGTATCTAGAAAGGACTTCTTTTAATTAAACTATGTGGTATTTGTGTACCAACTCTGATGATTCATATCTTTCATCCATTTTGAATATTCTCAGCCATTAACTCTCCCAAGTATAGTTTTCCCCAAAACTCTTATTGTCTTCTTCTGTAACTCTCATCACAAATGTAATTTTCCCATCTTTTCTCTATGTTTTTTATCCATTCTCTCATCTTTTTCATTTCTTTGGCTTCTTGTTGCATTCCATAACATTTTACAGATTTATGTTCCAATTCACTAGTTCTGTCTTCAGAAATATTTGCCTATTTTTTAACTTACACATTGATTTTTAATTTTTTTTTATTTCTACAATTTGTATTTTATTCTTTATCAAAACAGCCTTGTTGAAAAAATGTAAAAGACACGTGTGCTTTTCACTGAAGCTTTCACTAAAGCATTGTTGTAATGGGAAAAGAGTGAAAACAGACCAAATGCCATCACCAGAGCACTGGTTGTCTAGCATGCTAAGTCCATATAATAGAGTACTATGCAGCTTTATAAAAGAATGTCAAACAGCTCTATATATTGCTATGCAGTGGTATCTAAATAATAGTAAAAATTTTAAAAAAACATGATCAACTTGAGTATAATATATTGAAGATCATATGTTGCTTCATTAAAAAAAACAAAATTTAGTGTCTTAAACCAATAATTATTCATTATTTTCTCATGTTCCAGTGGGTTGGCTGGGTGATTCTTTTACCCTCTTTGTCTAGAAAGAGTTATATGGCAATGGACAATTTTCAGAGCGGCTACACTTACTCACATGTGTGAGCCTCAGCTGGGATGGCTAAAAGCAAGGAAGCTTTACTTTAAAAAGTGAAAAAAAAAGAAAAAAGTAAAAGGTGATTTTCTTTTTATTAAGAAGCAAGAAAGATTTACATGATTATTAGTACCAAAAAGACTCAGGAGTCAACTTGAAAAAGCTATCACTGGCCAAAATTAGGACAATTTGATATAAGAAAATTAAATACAGTAGATTAAAATACATCAAATATGTTTACATCTATAAGCTAATAATAATAATTTAAAAAATAATGGTGTCATTGGATACCTTTGGAGATCCAATGCATTGTTTTGAAAACTGGTGAATAAAGGAATAGAATCAAACTTTTATCCTGTATTTCCTTTCTGGATTATACCTTAAGATAATCACATGTTGATAAGAGAAAGTTCTCTTTATAGATGCATCTTAGCAAATAAATGAAGAAAGAATGTTACGATTTGAGTATTACCATGTTTCAACCTCTACTGAAATAAAGGATCTAGACAGTAATTATAAATTGTTCACATCAAGAAAGAGAGACAAAGATATTACACATCTCTTAATAGAAGTGTGCAATACCACCCATAAAACATTACTGCCAAAACAAAAACAAACTTTTGAATCAAGATTTTAGATCTAACTACTGATCTACAGCATATACAAGAGATAGAGGAGCATATTAAGGGACACCACAGAGAGGCAATCAAGAAAATTTAGTCTGTAGTAAACTATATAAGATAAATGGCTCAGTTGCTTCGATAAATAGCTTACAAGGAGGGCTTCCCTGGTGGCACAGTGGTTGAGAGTCCGCTTGCCGATGCAGGGGACACAGATTCGTGCCCCGGTCCGGGAAGATCCCACATGCCGCGGAGTGGCTGGGCCCGTGAGCCATGGCCGCTGAGCCTGCGCGTCCGGAGCTTGTGCTCCGCGATGGGAGGGGCCACGACAGTGAGAGGCCCGCGAACCGCAAAAAAAAAAAAAAAAATAGATTGCAAGGAAAGGGGAAAAACGATGAAGGAGCAACCTGTCGATTAAAATAGACTTAACAGACATAAAAAGAAGTGCAGTGTATGGATCTCATTTGAATCCTGATAAAAACAAATTGTAAAATAACATTATAAGACAATTTAAGAAATAGGAATCATTTTTAACGGTGATAATGGTACTGTGGTTATGTATTTTAAGGACTATCTTTTAGAAATAAATACAGAAATGTTTACAGATTAAATAAAATGATATCTAGAATGTACTTCAAAATCCAGTAGGGATAGTGGGGGCTGAGGGGAGGAGCTGTAGGTAAACAAGAGTGGCCATGAGTTGACCACTGCTGAATATTGTTACTGGGCCAGTGGAAATTTGTTATATTTGTCTGTACTTTTGTATATGTTTGAAGATTTTGATTTTAAAAAAAAGTGATGCTGAGGAGAAAATAGTTTTCCATGGTGAGGTTGGGCTTTGAACAGAGATATGAATAAAACTACTGTAGAGCAGAAAAGGAAAAAAAAATAAGCTGATAAATTTTTATGGTTTCATCTCTCTGTTACCAGCTCATATTTTTGATTGCCTATTTCATTTTCTTAAACATATTAAATCTTTTTAAAAATTATATTCTGAACTTGATAATTATAATAAATTTGGTGTTTGGGGGTCTAATTCTACTCTTCTTTCTGTACCTTACTGTATTCAAAAACTTACTTGTTTTCAAAAATCACTTAAATCAGGAAAAAACATTAAAATTATACCATTTTATACCAAAATATTGAAAACAAAATAAGATGGCTTTCAAGTCAGAAAAATAAATGAGGCTACAAGTTCATCACTTACACTTAATTTTTTTACATCCAAGTTTCCTCATCTACAAAACATAGACGGTAATACCTAGTTCAGAGAATTCCTGTGAGAGTTAATGAATAATTCATGGAAAATAGCACAATACCTGACATGCTGAAGCACTCTAAAAATGGTAGCTTTATATATATATATATATATATATCTCCATACTTCCTAAATTGGGGAGTAGCATAGATAAATATAATATTTGGTATCATGGATATCATAAATATCATTCATCATCAAAGAACTTTATGTTCATTTACACCAACCTCACATGTAACCCATGGACTAGGAAATCAGATAATAATGCTACATTTAAAGCTGGGCTTGGATTGTACAACTGACAACAAATACTCTTAAAAACCATATTTAACATTTTGGACCAAAAACATTGAGTAGCAGAAATGGAATACACTTGTACTTCTCATTAACCTTTCTTAAGTAGATTACTTATCTTCGGGGAGAGAAATAGAAATTGAGGGTTTGCAAAATGGTTAATGAATTTGCATTGAGTGTTTTAATACTTGCCACAAATGATTTAATTCAGGGCATGGGTAGAGTGTACTGTTGGTTTCTGAATGATGGTCTTACTTATGGTCTAAGAATCAGAAATTAAATCATTGTTTAGTTTTATTTATTTAAAAGTAGAGCTTTCTTTTCACACCAAAGGGCTACAGAGCAAAATGACTCAGTTATTAACTCTTTCAGTACACCACAGTTGGTGCCCCAATGCTGCCTTGGCATCCAAAGAAACATTTCTGCATACATTATTCCACCAAAACAGCACAGGAAGAATTTCCTACTCGGAAGTCTTTGTATGATGCATACCACTGACTCCAAGGACTATTTTTCAGACTTTCAAGGGCAGGTCTCTTATTTTTGGTTAAATCAAAGGTTTCATCTACAAAATGAAAGTACGAAGAATGGCAGTGTCTTTCCATTTGTCATGCCCAGTAGCAATTGTGCTGAAGGACTCATGCAACAGAATCTAGCAAATCATAAATCAGTTTTTTGTCTGAAGGCTTGCAAGAGATCTTACTCTTGTGAGTTAATATGGAAACTGGAATGGGTCTAAGTAAAACAGTAATTCAAGTTCATACACATTGTTGAATGTGTTATTAACATGAAATTCATTCTGGCCACCATCTATTTTGCCCCTTCCTCCTTTAGAAGGCTAAGATTCTATTTGGACCCAAATAGTTTTCCCATGTCTCCTTTATTTGTCTGTGCTGAGACAGACCAGAAAATCAAATAGTTTAAATGTATTTTTCTTGTTATTCATTCATTTCGCAATATTCAGTGTATGTGTTAACAGTGCATAGGACCCAATCTACAGCTCACCAGAGAATATCCTAACAAAATGCACTGGTCCTCCAATGGTATCCAAGTACACACCTGTGAAAAACTTAAGAGGTCATGAGTGCATGCACATGGCATTCCAGGTGTATATGCAGCATCTTGTCTCTCCCTCCACTAATCCTGATAAGCCAGTTAAAATCATGACTGATTCTTTTTTAATCTTCCACATATTTACAATAACCCGCAAGGCTGACCTTTATGTTAATGTTTATTGGATTTTGCCTCTTTGGGAGACAGACAAATCAGGAAGATCACATTTGAGGGTATTGGTAGCTGCACAGTGATTCATGGATGTGGCCTCAGAAAGAGAGAGTTTCATCACCCGGGTCTTTAATGAAATTTGAGGTTAAAAAACCAAAACAAAATGCAATATATGCGTGTATATGTGTGTGTATAAGAGTGACCCTCTATTCTTTATCCCACCAAGAAGAACTAAGGCAAAATTGTCAAACTTCTCTCCCCTACAATACACATCACTTTGAATTGCATCCTTTTTATGACATTTCTCTCTTTTAAAGCTATCCTGTTTGAAAATAAAAAATTTACTTGTAAACATGTTGAGGATGGGATTAGAAGAACATTGGTTTTTCCTGGGTTCTTTACTTATTGAAGAATTTGTGTGAAGGTGGACTTTTGAGTCCCTGTTAAAGGAATTAAAAATCGGTGAAGTTTGGATAGACACTTTAGCTGGGGAGTGATGGACTCAGCCCACAGCACTGTGTTGGCAAGGCTTGTCTTCTGTGACTGTTGATTTTCTCCTGGATACTTCTGCCTTCTCCTAGTTATATGGAATTATTCAGATATTTTTAAGATATTAAGGACCATGTTTTTACATGATGATAAATTTAGATTCTACATTGAGAGCTTATTCCTGGTTACTCAGCGATAACACCTCTTCAATATTGGGAACTCATTGCTTGCCTATGGAGTTCAGGGCAAAGGCATCCAGAAGCCAGGCAATAGGACACACCAGCTGTCTGTCTGAATTTTTCTATCTAACAAGCCATTTGGATTGAAAAGCACACTAGCTAGGAGAGAGTGGGACTAAGGAAAAATTTGATGAAATATTTCATTGATTTGGTCCGGCATTATATCAAGACTCCACTGCCCGGATTCAATACATGGGATTTCCCTTCTCTAAGTAATTTTTGCTCAACATTTAGACTGAGTTAAATGTATTTAAAGTTTCTTCTTGGCGATATAATTACATATATTTAAGCAAATTCAACCCCTTGAAACTGATAATAAATTTAAAAATTGAGCAATAAAATATAGTAAAACATGAGCCTGTCAAGTTATATCACATGTATTTATTGAATCATGAAGGGGAAGAATTGAAAAAACCTGGGCACACAGCCTTCCTAGCAAGAATTGTCTGTCTTTGTTGGTGTTAGAAGGTGCATTCATAGTCCAACTGACGTAATAAACAGCAATCAGCTAAACACGTGTCACGAAATCAAATTTTAGATATTAGAAACAGTACTCTACCATCACAGGTTTATGGTCTTTAGAGAAGCAAGGACATAATATAATTTTAAAGATAAGTTTAGTCCATAGTTTACCTTAGTGTTTGGCCAAGAAAATAAATATAATTGTAATCATTATGTAATTTTTTAGTGCACTTATTCTTTGCAGAATATTGGAGAAAATCTGAGACTATGAAAAGCAATATATTTGTTGCCTTGCTCCCAAGATACTACCTGTCTTTGAGGAAACCAAAGTAAAAAGCACTGAAAAATAAGTATCAGAGAGCAAGCCATCACAAAGCTGTATAGAGCCCATATGCTGTGGCAGACCTTGTCTAGAAACCTTCCATCCTTCATGGGGAAGCAAATAAGCATTCTAGTTACGACCTCCATCAACCGTGCCTCTCAGCTTTTGGCTTTGGTCTCGGTAAAGCACAGGTCACCTTGACTTACCCTTTTATTATGTTAAAGATAATGGAGCTTGACAGCACGATTGTTTATAATAATGAAAATTTGGATTTAACTGATGTCCAAAAATATGTTATTAATAAAAAATTATGGAACATCTATCCAGAAGAATATAATGTAGCTATTAAAATGATTTTGTAGCTCTACATTTATTGACGTGAAAAGTTAAGACGTGAAGTGAAAAAAGCAGGTTCTGGAATTTTGGTGAAACTTCATATGAGTAAGATTTTTTTCCACCACATTTTGGATGTAAGAAAGGCCACATTTTAAAATTTCACTATGATATATATTTAGGTAGCAGGTGTTCTGATCTTATCACCTAAGGGTTTGTTTTGGCATAGGATCTTTGCTGAGTCTGATTTAGACCTTCTGAGAGGTCATTACAGCCATTCCCTTTGGATGCCCTGCCTCATCCTCTGCTGCCTGGGATAGTCCCTGTCACAAGGACCTAAGTGAACCTCTTCTTCTCTCTTTAGGCAGGGGGAAGAGAAGTCCTGGTATGTGGCAAATTCAGTCTGTGCAACTCAATTTCTAGTTTCCCTGGGGAGAATAAAGTTCTCATTCTTTCTGGTGTCTTAATAGCAATGAAAAAGAGAAAAATCATCAATACATTTCCCTGCCGTATTATATATGCACATTGTTTATTACATGTGCATTATATGCTTCAAAAATTGAATATCTGGAAAGATTTACACCAGAGTAGTAACAGGAATTATTCTAAAATGTCAAATTATGCCTTTATCTTTTTTATTTCTTTTTTAAAAAATTAATCTCATCTGGTTTTTCTCATATTTGTTTTACAATAAATGTAGATTGCTTCTGCAATAACAAAATGATGAATTTAGGTAATAGAGTCTTATCGTTCTGTAACTTTAAAAATTATTTTAAAATCTCTTATAATTGAGAGATTCACTTAAAAAATAATTTTTAATCCTCGCAATGTTATAAGGGATTAAAAATGTGTCCAAAGTCATATAAACTAGTAAATGGCAGAGTGAGAATTTGGAGTCATTTTTTCTCAGTGAAAATGTGTGCTTGTTTCTTTTATCAATCTGATTTTAGGGGAAAATACTAATTTAAATAATTTGTTCTTGGCTAATTTGAATTTGTAGGACACATCTGCAAAGCATAGATTTTTCTCCTGCAGATTTTTTGAAAACTGCTTTTGCTCCTGTAGAGGGGGAGGGAATAGAGGAAATAGATGAAGATAAGGAATTATTTTAAAGTACTAGATTAGTGTTGTGTTGCTGCCATAATAAATTCTCACAAATTTAGCAGCTTAAAACCACACAGATTTATTATCTCACTGTTCTGTAGGTCAGGAATCCAGAGGGTCCAGGAGCTCTGCTCTGGATCCCACAGGGCTAAGGGGCACCCGAGGCTTTCATCAGGAGGCTTTGAGAGAAAATCTGTTTCCAGACTCATTCAGGTTGTTGGTAGAATTTACTTCTACGTGGTTGTAGGACAGAGGTCTCCGTTGCCTTGCTGGCTGTTGGTTGGGGGTCATCCTCAGCTTTTAGAGGATGATTGCAACTCCCTTTGAGTCTCTGACTCACCTCTTCTGTCTCATCTCTCCTCTGACTCAAGCTGGAGAAATTTCGCTGCTTTTAAGGGGTCAAGTAATTAGAATGGGCCCATCTGGATCATACAGGCTACTTTCCCTAATTTAGGGTCCATAACCTCAGTTACACCTACGAAATCCTTTCACAGACCTACCTAGATAGTGTTTGATCGAATAACCAGGAGACAGAATCTTGGGGGAACAGCTATAGAATTCTTTCCACTGTATTTTTTTCCCTCAAAATTTGGGGATAAAAGTATTCACACTCTTTTTAAAAGGTTAATACAGTCATGATAACCTTCAGTGCTTATGCCTGAACATTTGACATGTTTCAGATATTCAGAGAGATAGTTTCCCCAAATCCACACCTTGAATACTTTTTTCTATAGATATTTCAGAATGGATTTTTTTAAGCCTCACAGGTGTGTCTATATTCATCCTGACTGGGAAAATGCAACACAAATACACTATTCCCAAATAATACACTATTTCACTGAGAGTATAGCTTGTAGAGGATGCAGGGATAAACTCCAAGGTCATAGGACCTTGTTAATATACAAGTGACCTAGTTATTACACAGCCTTATATTCCCATAATCTAGTTCCCAGTTCCAAGTACCGCTGAACTGTTATCTATTACGTCTCAGTCCTATGCATTTGTCTTAACCTAAACTATGTTCATCACCTCTACTCTGGCTAGGATGTACAGTTTTACTATGCATTTGGTTTTAATGGACGTAAACTAGGTTCAAAGAGATAAACTCCTAAGACTAGATAAACATTAAGTTCTCTAGCCCTCTTCCTGGCAGTATGAAGAAAAATATTTCCATATTTTTCTTGTTCTTCTTTTTTATGAAGTAATTTAATTTGACTTCATAATCTTTATCCTGACCTGACATAGACCACTTCCAAAAAAGTATTGCTTTCTTTAAGGATAGATATATTCCCACAAATTAGCTAAAAAGTGTCCCCAGTTTTGCCATTAGAAATTATATCTACATTCCTCTAACAAGTTGGTCTGTTCCTTAGGAAAAATAACAAAATAGAGAGGCAACACCTGGTAATAAACCAGAAGATGATAGATAGGTAGATAGATAGATAGATAGACAGATAGATAGAAAAGGGGCAGGAGGTAATAGAGAAGCTAAGAGGCTGGAGAATACATTTTGACAGGAAGCCTGAATAAATTCTGAAAGAGACGTAAGATAAGTGAATATTATGAAGGTAGATATATATTTTGGGGAAATTAGTAAATAGGGTTTTAAACCTCTGGTATTGCAAAGACTAAATTGTCCTTCTTAAGGGAATTCATGAGAGTAGTAGGTCGTGGCTCTGGTTTTCAAGGAAGGTGAATGGAGTTTACTTTGCCTTTCTCCACTGGCAGGGGACATACCTGGTGGGAGGAGAACCTACCTAACATGAAGGGTCATAATACTAACATAATTGCTAACTGCTGTCATGGTCTAACACATGACATGCTATTTTTTTGTGTGAGGAGGCATATTAGGGTTCTAGAGAAACCAAACCAATAGGATGTGCATGTATATAGAGATTTATTTTAAGGAATTGGCTTAGGTGATCATTGAGACAAGTCCAAAATCTTCAGGGTGGGCTGGTGGAACCAGGAAGAGCTGATGCTGCAGTTCATGTATGAAGGCTGTCTATTGGCAGCATTCCCTCCTGCTCAGGGGAGCTCAGTCTTTTGTTCTATCTGGGCCTTCAGCTGATTGGATGAGGCCCACCTACATTATGTAGAGCAATCTGCTTTGCTCAGAGTCCACTGATTTAAATATGAATCTCATCCAAAAACATCCTCACAGAATCACCCAGAATAATGTTTGACCACACATATCTAGGCACAGTAAGTATCCTAGTCAGGTTAACATATAAAACTAGCCATCACAGGAGATTCTAAATTTGATCTTTTGGATGTTGTGGTCTGAATTCTTATACATTTAAAAATTAATTTACATGACCATAAAAATAATGTTAATGCCACCTGTGTTTCTAGGTTCAGATTAATTAGCCTAATAGCGGCACATATATGCAAGTTATTTCATATCCATTAAATACTAATATCTGTCATCCTCAAGTGCTTACTATGTGCTAGGTACTGCACTGAGTGTTTTATACAGCAAACCTATGCAACAGATAATATTGTCCCCATTTCAGAGATGAGCAGTTTGAAAGTAATTGATTGACATCTATAAGAAACAGAGTTAGTAGCAGAAATGAAACTTAAACTCATGTCTTCTCTCATGACATATCCCATTTTTACACCATATCACTCTGCCTTCCATACATCATGAACACTACCTGGAAACTCAGTCTCTTTTTATCTGTTTAAGCAATCCACAAGTTGGCTCTTAATAGCTTAAAAAGGGCAGCAACATCCTATATTTTTATTACAACTTAAATTTAATTAAAATGGTCAATGGGGCTTCCCTGGTGGCGCAGTGGTTGAGAGTCTGCCTGCCGATGCAGGGGACACGGGTTCGTGCCCCGGTCCGGGAAGATCCCACATGCCGCGGAGTGGCTGGGCCCGTGAGCCATGGCCACTGAGCCTGCGCGTCCGGAGCCTGTGCTCCGCAACGGGAGAGGCCACAACAGTGAGAGGCCCGCATATCGCAAAAAAAAAAAAAAAAAAAAAACCAAAAAAAAATGGTCAATGGAAATGAAATGTTTAAAGAGTCTGATTATTATGCAACAGTCCTTAATTGTTAGCTGAAACTAGGATAAATTTTAGCATTCTCAGATGGTTCTTATCTAGTTAATATGAATAACATCACTGTCAACACTTCTTAAATAATTGTGTATATTCTACATAAATGGCTGCAGCAAAGGGGCTGTCAGAACAGCAAACTGATTCTCTCGTGTTGGCAGAGCACATCTAATTTAAACCTTTGGATAAGCAGGCCGGGCTACTGTCTGTCTGAAATTCTATTAAGGTCAGTGGTCTATATCTGCCTCTCTGCATTCATTGGCAAGGACTATGTGACAGCTCCCGAGGAATGGAATTTGAGTAGTCCTATAATTTATTTGTTCATTTCATCCATTTATGAAAGGAAGCAAGAGCACCAGCCATTTGGGAAAGGACTTACATAATTTAATTAAATGTGATTACAGCCTTCCTATCTCAATACGCTGATGCCGCTGATAACATCCCAAATGTTTTAGTCCCTGTCTCCTATCTTCCTTGAAGTCCCCAAGTGCACATCGGGGGATGGGTGACTTTAGTTGGATATGAGAAGTGATCCTGCATTTTACCAAGAAGAGCATATTCTTGCATTATCCATCAGTCCTGACTGATAAGTGTAACAGACACTACTGGTTACCAGCCTCATAGGCTTTCCTCCTTCCTTGCTGGTTTAGTCCTGATTTTCCATTGTAACTCAGGTATAACACCTGATTTTCTGAAGTGAATCACACTAGTATTATTACCTTTTTTTCACTGGTAGGTTTAGGGAGGGGAATATGAACGAGTCCTGGCTCCTGAAATGTAAGGAATTGGCTGGGGGACTTTGGGTGAAGGATTTATTATTCTTAAAAAAGGACACATAGGAAGAGATGTACCCCTCTTTCCCACTAGATCTTGTCATGTTTCCATGGATGAGATGCCTGGAGCAGTGGTAATCACTTAGTGACCATGAGGGAAGCTACCTTGAGTGACTGACACATTGTTGATGACAGAGTAAAATAAAAAAAAATGTTGAATTCTTGATATGTAAAGGAACCACTTGAACAAATCAATCCTGGAGCTGTCCCTATCTCATTATTTGAGATTAAAATATTTCTAAATTTCTTAACCTATTATGTCAAGGTTTTTTTTCTGTGACTTTTGCCTGAACATGTTCTTACTGATAGGATTGACCCTTTGAATTCCTCTTGGTGGCTGTGTCCTTTCGTTGAAGGAGGTGTGCCTTGCTTACTTGGTTTTTCCACCAATGACCTTACTCTTGAATGTTGGTGAGTCATGCACAGAGTCTCTCATTTCTAAAGAAGCATGTGTTGAGGAGGACGTGTTACATGAAAGGCAAGCGCGTGCTGCACCGTCGGATTGCCGCCCATGAGTGCCTGTGGCGTGTGTGCAGAATACTAGCCAAGTATAGTTATGGATGAACTTATGGATGAACCACTACCACCAGTTCTCCCTCCAGTAAACACACACACACACACACACACACACACACACACAAGTGTGTACTCATAGGGAGGGAAAAATACTCTCAAAGAACCAACTGTTCCTCAGTTGGAGCATATGGCTAAAGACATTCACAATCCTATATGTGTTGGAGGGAGGGAGAATTGTTGGTACTGGTTAATAGGACAACATAAAGCACAGTATGTCCAGGATATCACTTTTACTGTAGATAAAGATCAGCATAAAGTACTTGGCTTTTCTATGAAAAAATGGAAATGTCCATACCAAACTCAAGAATCAGGTAACCTGTCCCCCTTGGCCCAGCGAGGCTTACAGTGTAGGTGGACACAAGGTGCCTCATGATTTCTGGTGGGCAGGTTTACTACCAAGATAAGAAAAAGGACAGAGCTGAGCATACTGCTATGGACTGAGCTGTACCCCCGCTCGGAATACACATGTTGATGCCCTAACCCCGAGTGTAATGGCATTTCGAGATGCGGTCTTTGGGAAATAATTAAGTTCAGATAAGGCCATGGGGAGGGGAGATACTCTGATGAGAAGAGACATAAGCGAGTCTGTATTCTCTTTTCTCTCTCTGCCATGTAAGGACAGTAAGGACATAGTGAGAAGGCAGCCATTTGCAAGTCAAGAGAAGAGCTCTCTCCAAGAACTGAATAGAATAGGCAGGCACCTTGACCTTGGATTTCCCAGCCTCCAGAACTGTGAGAAATGTCTGCTGTTTAAGCTACCCAGTTTATGGTATTTTGTTATAGCAGCCTAAGCACAATAATAAACATACTCAGTTATTCTTCCCAGACTTACCAAACATGTAAGGACCTCCCTAATGAGTAAACAGGTGGAGAATGCCCACAGGTTGTATTATTTTGACCTCCCTTCACAAGAAGGAAACTTTAGGAGTGGAAAAGATCCATCCATCATGAAAACTGTATTTCTCTTCTCCCTCTAGATGTGAATCTTTGTGAGAGCAGGCACAGTAGTTAGTAGGGTGAGGGGAGCAATGATCTCCTGTCCACAGTTCAGTAGTTCTGCAGAAGGTTTTTCTTTTGGATGTCTGTTTTCTCTCTGTCTTGGGGAAAATGGCCCAGCTGGTAGGCAAGAGAGGGTGGTGATGTTTGTCTAATGTACTCCTGCAGAGAAGGAGGGGGATTGAAGGAGGGCCCTGTTTGGTGTTGCTCGTGCATTAGCATCATCTAGATACATGGGGTTTTAGCTTTATGAAGTCAGACTCTTTTATTTTGTACTTGGAAAGCTGAGACTCAGGTGAGTAATAGTGTGGTGACCCAGGTTATTTGTGGCAGAGTTGGGGCTTCATGGGGCTTGACCCACTCCCAGGAGTCAAAGATGTATACTTCAACCTCCACACAACAGGCTTAGCCTTCAATGATTATATTTTGAACTCTTTGAGGGTGCCAACCACAGTAACAAAATTTACTAAGCATGAAATATATTTTGTTCCTTCCACTCTCATGAGTTTATTGCTAAGTGTCTCTTAGTCTTTAATTAAGGAATTAATGTGAATGTTTTTTGTTGTTTGTCAGCAGATTTATATGGGAAAGTCTTTTATATCTTTGGTTTAAAAATTATCCATATTTCTTAATGGAGTGTTAAGAGAGTTCTTCATATAGTATATTCCAAGTTAAATGGGAAAAAAAGAGAAACCCACACTTATGTTTTCATCTTAAAAACTTTGGGAAATATAAACAGGATTTTGTGAAGAGAGTTTACCTTTGGGACGGGGATTGGGTTGACTGAGAGTAGGGGCAGAGGGGAACTTATATTATTGACTTTATATACTTCTGTCTCAGTTTTTTTTGAGTTTCGTTATGAATGATTTGTTCTTCAGGAAGAGAGCTATTAATATATAGCTTAAAAAAAACAGGTTCTGGTATACATGGGGATTTGAATAACTCCTTGTTGATTCTATTTTATAAAGTTACTACTTGTTAAAAAAAACACCCGCCTGAGGAAAAGTTTGGATATAGAAACCAAACAGATCAGGATTTGACTTCTGATTCTGCCTTTTCCTGTTTGTAAAATGTCCTGCAAGCTATTGAATTTCTTTGCATTTCCTCATATGTAAAATAAGGGTAATAATAAAGAATTGCAGAACTTTTGTACTGATTAGAAATAATATGTGTTAGAAGGTAGACATTGATGAAGTGCTGGTTATGTAACTAGATCATGAACTGCCAGGTGTGGAGGCTAATGGAGATTCCTATTTGACTGGGGCTATCACAGTTCGCCCAATTATCCCATGGTAATTACTGTTAGCACCGCTTATCATTCTCAAATCCTTTGAGTTGGATGATAAATTACATGATGGACTATTATAAGCCATGCTAAGGAGTTTGAACTTTGTGCCAAAACTGGTAGGATGATACTGAGGGTGAAGAGTGTGCCCCGGGGTAGTACGGCTTCTGAAATTTTCACCAACCACAGGGAATGTCTGCATATGTAGTTACGTCTGCCTGTTTCAAGAGTAAACAGTGGTACAAACCTAGAAGAAAGAGACTCAAATGGTCTAAGGAAGCACTGAAAGATGAGTCTGGTGATGAAGGGAGACAGGTATGAAATGAGGCCACCATGGAGCTGAGCTTTGTACAGCTTTCTGCCTCTCTTCTGTTGCTGATATGTTTGCTTTTTAAATTTCAGTACTGACAAGTATAAAACTGTTTGAATATTCCCAAGAATTCAGATTAAATTGGATTCACTAGCTAATACAGTGTTATTGTTAGAGACTGAATCATTCACTCTGAAACCATTATCTGATGCATTTCAGAAATAAACATTTAGTAGATGTGCCACTTTTCTTGTTTTTATTTGCTGGATGAATTTCAAACATCAAAAGGTCCTATTGCGTGTGAAATAGAGGGCAGGATCATCCCTATGCACGTAGGCAGACACGAAAGGGCATCCCCAGGTAAAGATTTAGACTTAGAGATAGTCTCATAGGCAGACATCAGCAAGTTAGTCTTTTAGAATTTTCTGAAGCAGAGAATACCCTGTTTGCAAGGTGTGCATGTATCTACTTATGGAGGAGTAAAGAACCAGATCAGATTCCATTTTCTGTTTCAGTTGTTCTTAATCAGGGGATGTATCAGCATTACTCAGGGAGCTTTTCAAAAATTCACATGCTGGAGCACTGCACCAGACCTACTAAATTAGAATGGGTGTGTGGTGGGGCAATGAATCTTGAGCACCTTCCAGGTAAGTCTAACATGGACCCTGGGTTAAAACTGAATCCCCTAAGCTTGTGGGTCTTAAACTTTTGTGTGAACCAGGATGACTCAAAAGGATCAGTAAAACTCAGATTTTTGGGCCCTACTCTCAGAACTTTGGATGCAGATGTCTAGGGCAGAGCTTGAAGGTATGCATTTCTGTCAGGTTCCAAGCGATGCTGATGCCACTCTCCTGCCTGGATTTTGTGAACTCCTTCTCTAGCCTCTACTCCTCGTCACCGCTATCCTCACTGCTTTAGTGCAGGAAGGCCTAATCATTTCTTACCTTGTCTGTTATTTTAGGTTCCCCTCTTGTGTCATTACCTCCTACTCCAACTGCTGCCAATGTGGTTTTTCTAAATAAAAATCTTATGGTGACTCAATACCTTAAAGTGTTCCAATGGCTCCCCGCTTAATCAATCCAAACATCGTTTATGGAATGACACTCTGATCTCTGCTACCATCCCAGCCTCACCTCTCACTCTTCAGCTGTACTCTGATGCTTGCCTTCTCCAGAGGAGACCACACTCTTTCAGGTGGTGGTGTTTTCTTTACTGGTGCTGCAAAGCAGTTAGAAGCACAGGTTTCCAGAGTTCCTACTCAAACTTCTAAACTTTTACTTCCAGCTTGTGACCTTGGACAAGTTATTTTTTCACCTCTGTTTATTCCCATCTGTAAAGTAGAGTTCCTACCTCTTAGGATGATGTGAAAATTAAGTAAGTTTATATATATATATATATATATATATATATATATATATAAGCATTTGGAACAGTGCCCAGCAAGTAGATGTTAGTTAGTTAAACATTAGCTGCTGTGGCACCATTTTGTTCAGGGCATTGCCCACTCATCCTTGCATACCAGTTTGCATGACACTTCCTTTGAGTAGACAGTCCTGTATTCTCTACATAAAGTGTTTCTTTCCTTGATCATTTATAGTATTTAATTCATGTTTCCATTTTTACACATTGTGGTTCTCCTTTCCATTCATCTATGACCTGTACAGAGTGGATTTTGTTGTTATTTTTTGATGATTTTGCTCTTCGAGAACGCTCACTGTAAGCTACCAGCTACAGTGCTTAAGAATGTTGGTTGAATCGTCACTTTGTTGAACAACAAACTGTTGACCCTAACCAATGGGCCACGGGATCTGTAGAACATGAGAATAATGGTTGTGAAACAAGAGAAAGCATGATGCCTGAAACAAGGTCACCAATGCCACATGGAAGAGAAGCTGGTAGACAGTTGCCCTCTTTTCTTTGTTTCTTTCAAAGCACATATTGGCCGTTTGCAATAAGAAGGAAAAGTCTTAATAAAGAGTTGAAGAATCAGGAATAGTTGATGTTTCTGTGTAGGAAATTAAAATAATTTAAAGAGATTTAGATAATTTTTGTTTTGAAGCATAGAATGTACACATTAATGTGCAAAATATAAGTGTTCCTCTTGATAAATTTTCAACCAACACTCAGACTAAGACATAAACATTTCCCTCACCTCAAAAGCCTTCCTTATGGCCCTTACCAGTTATTCTAACCAAAAGGTATCCACTGATGTTATTTCCACAACCAGTTTTGTCTCTTTGAATCATACATAAATGAAATTATACCACAGTTACTTTTGTGTTTGGTGTCTTTAGCTCATCATTTTGTCTAAGAGATCTAGCCATATTTTTGAGTGAGGCAACAGTTCATTTTTTTCATTGTTGTATATTTTCTATTATTAGAATATACCATAATTTACTTATCCATTCTACTGTGATGTATGTTTGAGTCATTTGTAGTTTTTGACATTTACAAATAATGCTGCTGTGAATGTTCTTATAACAAGCCCAGTAGTCAAAGTGATTGGGCACAGGGTGATAGATAGACCCTAAGATAACCCTAATGATATCTGCCTCATGATATCCATGCCTTTGTGTAATATATCCTTTCCCCCACCCCTCAGTCTCCCATAAGGATAAGACTTGTAACTTATTTTAACCAATATAATATGGCAAAGCTATGGATGTCACTCCTTTGATTAGGCTACATTATGAGGCAAAGATGATGAGATATAACTCCTGTGGTTATGTCACACTATATAAGACTCTGTCTTCATAGACTGGAGCAAGAGGTACCACTTGGTGGCTTGATGAGCTGAGTAACCTTGTTGAGAAAGCCCCCTGGCAAGGAACTGTGGGTTCATACTTTCTTTTTGTTCTTTTGTCGGGTGTGATAATGCAACTTTTGGGATAATCTGTACATTTCACCCAAATTATCACAGTTATTGGTATAAACTTGCTTACACTATCCTCTTGTCTTTTTGACATCTGTAGCACCTGAAGTAATGGTGGCTTTTTTATCCCTGATCTTAATAATTTGTATTCTCTCCCCCACTCTTCCACCCACCTCCCCACCCTGACACAGTATTGTTAGTCGTTTAAATTTCAATTAATCCTCAAAGGCTTTGTTGATGTTCTCAGTTTTATGTCTGCTTTCTATTATTGGTTTCTGTTCATAGTTTTATTTCCTTTCTTGTCTGTTAGATTCCATTTGCTGTTTTTTTCATAGCTTCCTCAGATAAAAGCTGAAATTATTCTTTTCTAATACATGTACATAATGCTATAAATTTTCTGCTAAGCACTGCTTTACCTGCATTGTACAAATTTTAGTATATTATTATTTCACAAACATTTTACTTTCCATTGTATTGCTCGTTGACTAAAGTGCAAATTAGATGTATATTGCATGATTTCTAAATATTTGGGATTTTTAAATTAAAATTTTTTACCATTTTTGGCTTAAGATTACTGTGCTCCGTGATGTATTCTTTATGATTTCAGTTTTTCAAAATTTGTTGAGATTTATTTAATGACACAGCATATGGTCTATTTTCATATACATTCCATGAGCTTTTGGAAAAGACTCTGTCTCTGCAGCTCTTAACTGTAGTGTTATGGCTAATTAGTTTATATTTATCAATCAAGTTGTTCAAATAGTCTATATCCTTACCGATTTATTTTTTATCAGTGTTTCTCTTCATTGCTGAAAAGGGTATGCTAATATCTCCAAAACTAATTGTAGAGTGGCCTGTTGTTTCTTCTAGTTCTTTCATTTTTTTAATTAAAATTTCTTCCCTGAAGTCTACTTTTTTGTTATTGATATACTATTTACATTGGCTATACATTTTTCCATTCTATTTACTTTCAAACTTTCTGTGTCCTTATGTTTAAGGTGTGTTTCCTGTAAAGGGCACATTGTTCAGTTTTATTTTTTACCTTGAATATTGTAGTCCTTTAAGTGGAATATTTAGTCTATTATGTTAAGAAAATATATAATTGGGTTAAAATCTATAACATTTCTATTGTTTTTGTTTGTTTCTTACTCACCAGTTCTTTGTTCCTTTCTTTTTTCTTCATTTTTGTATTTTTCAAATATTTGAAAAATTTCAAATTTCCCTTCTCTATCAGTGTGCACTTATACATAGTGTTATTACTGCTTCAATGGTTAGCCTAAAGATTAAACATATATTTTTGACCGATTAGATCCACCTTAAATATGTCCTATTACCAACTGCCAGAAAAATGCAAAGGCTAGAACACTTAAACTCCAATTATCCTTTACTGGCTTTGTACTGTTGCTGTTATGCATTTTTATACAAAATATATTTTAGACCCTGCAAATCATTATTATGATTGTTTATGCAGTTGGCACTCATTTTCTGCCACTGTGTTTAGCCTTTTCTCTCTTTATTCCTTTTTACATTATTGTGCTTTTGTTTGGAGCCATTTTTTTCCTGCCTGAAAAACTCCCTTCAGTGTTCTTGCTAGTGATAAATGATTAACTTCCTGAAAACATCTTAATCTTAACCTTCATTTCTGAGGGATATTTTTATAAATGTAAAATTCTAGGTTGAGAAGTTAAGTGCTTTTCTTTAAGCACTTTAAAGAGATCTTTCCATTATAGTTGGAATTCTGTTATTTCTAAGGAAGAATTAGCTGTCAGTCTTATTGTTGCTCTTTCAATACGAATTTTATATCTTACTTTGGCCTCCAAAGAGAGCTGAATAATTCATTGTTGGTTAACTTGATTCCATGTTTTTATTGGAAAAAATTAAACTAGTGCTTTTTCAATACTATGTCGAATTTACTGAAACATGCACAGCACTGGACTATACATTGAACTGCAAATCAGTAGGTGTGGTTCTAATTTTTGCTACCATTAACTGGTAGCAAATAATGTCCTCGGTTTTCCCATTTGTAAAATGAAATTGTTGGACTGTATGAAAAGACCTCTTTCTCTGTCAGCTTTTTATGATTCTGGTCAAAATTGCTCTTCCAAGCAAGAGAAGGAAAAATGCAAAGAAAAAATTTAAATGTCATTATTATATATGTCTTATATATAGATCTATGTAATTCTAACATCTCTTGGTTGTGTGTAACTGTCATTAGAGTACACAAAAATGTTATACATGAATAGAACATGTTTGATATTTCTATGTATTTTTATGAGTGCATTGAAACAATTATAGGTTAGTTTAATAGAGTTAATTAGGATTTTATGCACTTTGGAAAATTATTTTTCCTATTATTATTGAATGGACTTGGCAAAGAAAGCCATAAATTCACTATTCACTAATGCCAGTCCTTGTTAGGTCTCCTCAGACTGCTTTGCTTTGAAATATGAGTTTTAGTTTCAAGATGCTCTGGGTTCAAATTCTAGATATGTAGACTGAGAAAGATATTCAACCTCTCTTTACGTCAATTTTCTCAGTTGTAAAGTGTCCATGATAGTAACACTTGGGGTGCGTGTGAGGATTCAGTGGAATGATTCAGATACAGCACTCTACATAGAGTCAGGTACATATTAACAGTTAATATATATTAAATTATCATCATTTTACTTCCTAGAAGCTAGAGTACTAATGCAAGTGATGTTTGAAAAAGCTACCTTATCTGATTTTGTATGCCCATCTCATCCTTTCAACTTCAATTCCTTTGAAATGGTTTTCATTATAAAAACCATAGGCTTATAGAATGAGATTGAATGGGTTACCACTGTCCAGAGAAAGAAGTGTTTCTTCCTCATGAGGGTGAATTATGCTTTCTTTGCATTTATTTTAGTTACCTACTGCTGTGTAATAAAATACCCCAAAACTTAGTGGCCCAAAGCAGTAAACAATTTTTACCTTAAAACTTCTGTTGATCAGGAATCAGGGTGCAGGTTAGCTGAGTCCTATGACTTTGAGTTACTCATAAGGCTGCAACCACAAAGTGTCATGTAAAACCGATAGCTAGTGGGAAGCAGCCACATAGCACAGGGAGATCAGCTCGGTGCTTTGTGACCACCT